>NW_008331484.1:4897683-4901984 GCF_000622305.1 Nannospalax galili | reverse complement strand
GTCAATAACAGTTTTCAAAACAAAGATGAATCTCTTTCAAAAATAGCTGTAATTTTTAGGTTCACAGTGTTGAATTAACACAGTTATACATTATTGTACTCAGTTTAAACCTATAAGACACAAAATTGAATTTTTATTTATTTATTTATTTATTTATTTTGTCTTTTTGAGACCGAGTTCTCCCTGTAGACCCAGCTGTCCTGGATCTCACTATGTAGACCAGGCTGGCCTCGAACTCACAGAGATCCACCTGCCCCTGCCTCCCAAGTGCTGGGATTAAAGGTGTGCACCACCACACCCAGTGAATTTTTTAAAATGTAAAATGAAAAATCAGTTGCAGGCCAGGCTTGGTTACAAACACCTTTGGTCTCAGCACTTGGGAAGGCAGAGGCCATGTGGGTGCTGGGAATTGAACCCGGATGTCTGCAAGAGCAGTCAGTGCTGTTTTTGGTGTTTTTTTGTTTTTTTGTTTTTTTTGAGACAGGGCCCCCTTGTAGGCCCAGCTGGCCTGGAACTAGATATGTAGACCAGGCTGGACTTGAACTCACAAAGTTCCATCTGCCTTTGCCTACAGAGTGCTGGGATTAAAAGTGTGGGCCACCATGCCTGGCTACATTCTGTGCTCTTAACTGCCCCCAGCCCCGACCTTGAACTTTTGATCCTCCGGCTTCCACCTCCTGAGTGCTGGTGGTGGTCACCACCAAGTCCCATTTATTCAGTGTTAGGAACCAAACTAGGGCATCCTGCAAGCCAGGCAAACACCCTGAGTAGGTCCCCAGTCCTTCAAAAAGTGGCTCTCTTGGATCAGTCAGTGAGATGGTTTAGCAACAAGTAAAAGCGCTAGCCACCAAGCCTGAAGACCTGACCTTAATCCCTGGGCCCCACATGGTAGAAGGAGAGAACTCTTAAAAGTTATCCCCTGACTGCCACTCCCACACGGTGGCCTAAAGGCCATACAAGCACAATAAATAAATAAATGTAATATTAAAAGGTAGCTTTTAATCCATATAAGAATAATATTGTGCAATAAAATCATTCAGTATATATATCATTAAAGTAGAAACAAAGTTATCTGGGGAAAGGAAAGGGACCAGCAGGAGGGTAAAGGGGAGAGAGGGGGTGAATAGAATCAGTGTAGATAATATACCTGTTATGTAAATGTCCTTAAGAAACCTATCCCTATGTACCATGAATATATGCCAATAAAAATAACGTGCAGAAAAAGATGAGAGACCATTGTACACAAATAAGTGTGGTTTAACCACAACCTTCAGTTTATGTTACTTCTTGACAAAGAAGATCCAAGGAGACAGTCCTGTGAGCTAAAAAGACATCCAAGGGACTCTGAAAGGATTCATTTTTGCATGGTAACTTCTGAGCAGTCCCACTGTGCCATACTGGAGTGGTTGTGCTATACTGGGGTGGTTGTGTATCTCGCCTTCGAGCCTCTTGTTCTGGCTGAATCAATGAAGTCAGCTAGACAGTTCTCAGCGGAAGGGCACCCGGGCATGACATCTCCTCAGAGAGCATCTTATCTGGTGTAGTTTTCTTCTCAGGGTCAATTTAACTGGTTGCTGTCCATTGATAAAGGGAAGACACATCATAAAAATGAAAAATACAAAAAAATTGTTGAAATCTCATTTCTTTTTTTTTTTCTCCTGCCACACACAAGTGGAGTGATAGCTTCCCAAAATAAGCAATCTGTAAGGAGTCTGGGTACTATCTGTGTGGCTCTCCTCACATGCTAAGGACAGACCTCAGAGAGTGGCCACCTGCGTTTTCCAGGAGGGGTCAATGACCACCATCAGACAGGGTGGCTGGTGTGCTGCACTATGGTCATAGCTCCCCTGACCCTAAATCCCTCCTCCACTCCTCTCCTCTCCTCCTGTCACTGCCCTTTATTTTCATAAGTAAATATTGCTGAAATAGACCATTCAGGCATGCAGTCACTTCAGTGGGAAGTCTCCTCTGTAAATCTCCAAGGAGAGTGACTTCCTCTTTTTACTTTTTAACAAGACAAGCTTTTACTGTTAGCCAGCATGGCTTTGAACTTGCTCTGTGTAGCCCAGGCTGGCCATGAACTTGCAATTCTCTAGCTGTAGCTTCCAAGTTATTGGGATTATAGTTCTGTCTCTCCAGGCCCAGCTTGACCTCATTCTTTTTTTTTTTTTTTAATATTTATTTATTTATTTGGCACAATGACTGACCGGCATGTATACCACAATGCATATGCAGAAGTCAGAGGACAGCTTATGGGAGTCATTTCTCTTCTATCATGTGGATTCTGGGGGCTAAACTAAGGTTGTTAGGCTTGACAGCAAGTGCCTTACCTACTGAGCCATCTCACTAGCTCCATCATTCTTCTTTTTTTTTGGTCTTTTTGAGACAGGGTTTCCCTGTAGCCCCAGCTGTCCTGGAACTCACTATGTAGACCAGGCTGGCCTTGAACTCACAGAGATTCGCCTGGCTCTGCCTCCCGAGTGCTGGGATTAAAGGCGTGCACCACCATGCCCGGCTCATCATTCTTCTTAATGGCCATTTATTATTATGTTGTATGATCTTAACATATTTTATTTAGCTAATCATAATCACTTTTGCTATCACAAACAATAACATTTTACACATTCATCCTTCTTTAATGTGAGTGTATCTGTAGGATCAAGTCTTAAATGTGGAACTGTTTGGTCAGTATATGAGTTTGAGTTTTGATGGGAATTATTCAAATGCCCTCTTCAGAGACTGCAAGTCTGCATTCCCATCAGCAAGCTATTTCCTTTTAGAATGCCACCAAACCCTTTGTTGATCTGGTTTATGAGTATTGATAATCGCATGGTAACTTAAACTTGTATTTCTCTTATTAAAGGTCAAGTTAAACATCTTCTATATTCTGTTGGAATTTTCTTCCCTCTGCTGGGGATATAGCTTAGTGGTATAGCACTCACCTAGCATAGCATTCACAAGGCCCTGATGGGTTAAATCCCCAGCAATCAAGAAAAAAATGAATCTTTTTTTCTTCTGAATTTACTCATTCTTTATCCATTTCTAAGTGGATTATTAACATTATTTTTATACCTTATTGTCCAATCATAATGTGAAGTTCATGATGGCCAATGCATTTAAATACCATGCATTAACCATTAGTTTCACAGAGAAAAAGTGTGGAGCCACTAGGTTATCTTCAAGTATATACTTTGAAGATACTTTGAATTGTAACTCAATACCTGACTTTTCCTTCTCAACTCAATCTAAATCTCATGTTGTAATGGAAACTGTCCTCACTCTTTAGGCTTGCTTTGGGTTTGTCTTATTCCAACCCCAGAAGAGTCATTTGTCATAAACTCTGCTCCCGCCATAGATTTTTCATGCAATTTTTCTGAGGAATTTTAAGTCGCTAAAATATGAGCTTTAATAGTCTGCCTGGTACCACAGTTCTTCCTCAGCATGAACCGAAAAGAGAAAGCAATACTACTAAGGATCAGAAGAACTTTATCCTTCTCTTCCACCCTTAATAAGAAGATATTATCTCCCCCATTAAGAAGGAAGTAGAAAATTCCCTTTACTTCTTTCTCCATTCAGAAATGGTTTAAACTCTCTGTTTACAATTCCTAAATATCATATTTCATTTGGCAACTGATATTCCTCAGTTGCTGACATATTATAATATATTATGCAAAGTAGAATATCCTGAATCAGAAAGTTTTTGAATACTGCTCTGTTTGTCTTTAGGTACAGGACTGGAACTCACTGGTTGTAAAGAGAGTAAGTATAAGGCTAATAAGGTAGTGACAGGAAATAGGTTTGTAAGTACTGTAGGTGGGACATCTGTAAGGAAAGCTTCTAGAAACCAGCAATCCAAGGAAGTAACTACTAGCATACAAAACTATTTGATTTTTTTCTCTTTTGGTGCTGGAGATTTATCTCAGGGCTTTATACATGCTAAACATGCACGCACACTGTGCTACACCTCCAGAAAACATCTAACCATAGACTGGTGAGATTAAAGTTACAGTTAAGTTAGATGAGATTCATATCCTTGGCCCAGAAACACTTGATTTGGAACAATGCTAGTTAACCTTAATAAGAATGATATTATTAAGAAGAAAATGGACTGTAGGCAAGAAGTCAAGTTGAAGATCTAGTGCGTGCGCACACACACACACACACACACACACACACACACACACACATATATATATATCTCACTTGCCAAGCATTCACAAGGTCCTAAAGGGTTAAATCCCCAGCAATCAAGAAAAAAAAGAATCTCCTTTCTTCTGAATTTACTTGTTCTTTATCCATTT
>NW_008331484.1:4882674-4896970 GCF_000622305.1 Nannospalax galili | reverse complement strand
TATATATATATATATATATGGAGCGGGAGACTATGATGGGATGGGAAGTGAAATCCCAAAGGTATGAAATGGAAGGAGGGAGAGGTGAGGCAGAAAAGGAAGAAATGCAAATACCAGTGATGTGTTAAAGACCTGGTCACAACTGCATAGGCAAACAAAGTCAACTAGTTTCTGGGTCCTGAAAGTCACCTTGGTGAACCATTGAGTGGTAGTTAGGGGTAATGAAGCAAGACAGGGATTTATCTTCTTGAACTCTCATCCCTTGATTTAGTATTTAACAACCTGTACTTTTGGCTCATTACTCAGCCACTTCAGGGAGGAGATGGGGAAGCTAGACTGCACATCTTACTGAAGTGCCTGGAAGAGGGAGGAAAACAGCTGTAAAATACAAGGTATGTGAGTTCCATCACTCTAGACCCCAATTCTGGAGCACAGAGGTTCCTGCTGCAGCAGGTAAATCCCACCCTCTCCACAGGGAGGCTGAGGCCTTCAGGCCTCTCTATTACTTAGTAAGAGGCTGAGACATGGGGTCAGGGGGGTTGGGAAAGCTTGAGGGTCACAAAAATTGGTCTATTTTAGTCATGTATTAAAATTATTAAAAATAACCATATCTGAGGAACTATTGGCAACCAATCACTCTGGTAGAGGAAGAGTTGGTTTTCCTTAAGGGACTGACTCTAAAAGTTGATTAGGCTCCAGTGGATGGACTCACACCCAGGGACATTTGGGGACACAAAAGTGGTTCTATAAACCATAACATATATGACAAAATGCATGAAATTTGGTGGGGGGTGGTTATGGGGCTGTGGATAGGGAAGGGAGTTTAAATATGATCAAGATATATTATATGAAATTTACAAAAAGTCAATTAAAATTCAAAAGATTATGAAAAATAATTAAGATTTAGAATTAATGCATTTGAAGAGATTAGTAGGAACGATATTCAGATAAAAACTCACCAAATAAGAATGGGTATGGGGTGGAAGTTCTATTATTAACAAGATTTATGATCATTGAAATGTATTTTATGATTTTTCATATTGATTTCTGGACTACGTTAACTCGTGTCTAATCAGATGATGTTTATTATTAAGGATGATTCTGTGTGTGTGTGTGTGTGTGTGTGTGTGTGTGTGTGTGTACAAGGAGATACCAGAGATTGATGTCAGGTGTCTTATCACTTCCCATCTTATTTTCTTTGAATCAGGGTCTCTCACTGAACCTGGAACTTGCCTATTAGAAAAACTAGGTGGCCAGTAAGTCCCAAGGATCCTCCTGCATCTGCTTCCCCAGCACTGGGATACAGATGAGTGTTGCTAGGCCTGGCTTCCAGATTCAGATGCTCATCCTTATATACTTTACCAGCTGAGCCATTTCCTCAGCTCCTTAAAGGTGGTGTTTTTAAAAATGTTTATTAGTAAAACATACCTAACCACAACACTTTGTTTCTAAGTCATGTGTAACAGTTTCTGCTAAGACATATATCCCAAATTCTAGACACATATTTTAACCAAAACACCCACTGCCTTAAGGAAAACAGAACAGACATTCTTCTGCATACTTAGGTGCTGTGGTATGGGTCTGGAGGGCAGATGGTGAGGCTAGAAAGAAAAAATAATCAGTGGAAGACAGTCTCAGTAAAAGGAATTTACACATGAAAAATAAAATAACACATACCTTCCCTAGCAGGTACATGCATTTGGAAATGTAAATGGAATAAAGAAAATGGCTAAATGAAGCCTCCTGAGAAAGTTATAATCTTTCAAACATCATGCTCTTTTGGATTCTAGAAATAGATTTCAATTATTCAAGGAAAATGACCACAAATTAGTGTCACCCCCATGCATACAACAAGAAGCCAACTATAGTGAGCTTCCTAGCAGGTCCTTGTCCCCAAGTGGGTAGTACTTCTTTATGTCCTTTCCACACCACCACCACTGAAAGCTGCAGCAGGGGCAATTCATGTTTTTATTTGAAAGCATGGTTAGCTTCTCTCAGTTCCCCTAGTTTCTCTCTAGGCCATTCGTCAGCCCTTTATAAAGTCAGGGAGCTTGCAGGGCAACACATGAGGAATATCCACATACTTCATTCATATCCTGCAGTACAAAAAAAGAAAGCATGAGAAATTCAGTTGCCACTAATTGAAAGCTGTTTATCACTTCATCTCTAGAAGGTCTAGTGTCAAAACTTCAAGGGGAGGGTACGGTATAGTCTAACCTGGGGTTAAGTCTGGAGTTTGGATGTCTAAGATGAATCCCAAAGACTGTGGATTTACAAGTCAGTACCTGAAAGCGGATGCAGCCCCCACCCGGGAATGAATATGCACTTCCAAAGGATTGTTTCTAGAGGGTGTCGGGAGGAACAACAGAGGCAGCTATGTGCCCACATGCTTAGCCATCTGCTGTTCCAACCACACGCCTCTCCCCCCATTTCCTGCAAATGATTCATCTATGCTGTTTCGCCTTCTTCAAAGATAACTGTGTAGGCATTTAAGGAGGGGAAAGTCATTAAGAAAAATGGAATCTGGAGTTATTAGGATGAGGTAGAGCAGATTAAACAGTCTGGAATTTCACAAAGCAAACAGTGTGGGGTGCAGTCAGAACTCTTGTCTCCTGCTGGTGCATTATTTCAACAGGTTAGCATCCATCACCAACAGGTCACCCCAAACAACAGCATGTGCGCTCTGAGACCACTGAGTTGCTGAAGAACCAAGGAGAGAACAGCAGAAGTCAAGAGCATTCTGGATATACCAACCAGAGCTGCTGTGCATCTCAGCCACCACATTGACGACCTCTGACTGAGAGCCACTGAAGGCTCTATACCAATCAATGGGGTCCTTGTGACTTTTTCCAAACAGCAGCCCCCAAAACTACAACTAAAATCATGCTTTTAAAAGAACCCTGAATAACAGCCCTAGAAGGTGATGATGACTGTGTCCCTGACACCAGAGCATTGATGGCAATGTGTGGTATGGGAAGAGCAGGAACACATCTATACCTGGGTGCTTAGTAGGAGTTGAACTACATCAAGGCCCCAGGTGGGCCTCAGTTCAAATTCTGAGTTTGTTTCTAGCCTCAAGGACATTAAACAATTGCTAAATCTCTGGGGACCTCAGGTGCCTCATGGGAAGGTTGTGGGATAAGAAGACGTACTCTTAGAGGAGTGGGGACAAAAGAAGGTAATATATGCAATGTATTTCGTGTGCTCCTTGAGACAAGGTAGACAGGTAACTGTTAGGTGAATATGAAAATTCCTCTTTTTGGGGCTGGAGAGATGGCTCAGTGGTTAAGAGCACTGACTGCTCTTGCAGAGGACCTGGGTTCAGTTCCCAGCACCCACATGGCAGCTACGAACCGTCCTTAACTCCAGTTACAGGGAATCCAAAGCACTCTTCTGACCTCCGCGGCATTGCACGACACAGGTGCACTCACATACATGCAGGCAATACACTCATACACATAAAATAAAAATAATAAATAAAATATTTTTTAAAAGAATTTTTTTTAAAAAAGAAAATTCCTCTTTTGTTTGTAGTGCTAGACACCAAGCTTGCTAGGCAGGGGCTTTACCACTAAGGTACACCTCAAGTCCTGCATCTTCCTTCTTTTTTCCCTTCCTCCCCCACCTTCTCTCTCAAAAATTCCTTGTAATTTCAGTTCTGTGTCTGACAGCTTGAGGC
Organism: Nannospalax galili; assembly: GCF_000622305.1. Taxonomy (NCBI): domain Eukaryota; kingdom Metazoa; phylum Chordata; class Mammalia; order Rodentia; family Spalacidae; genus Nannospalax; species Nannospalax galili. Next base: position 4,893,291 of record NW_008331484.1, on the reverse strand, counting down.
TAGCAGGATAAACAAAAGAGAATTAGAACCTCAGGTGCCTTTTAGGATAGCATGGGAAGGACAAATATGCGACACCTGTCGCTAGGACCACACAGGACATGCTCTGTTCATCCAAGATATGTATGGGAGAAGGGAAGAGGTACATAAGCAGAGCCTGGTAAACCCCTCACTCCACCACAGTCAGGAGTCACATCCCTTCTGGAAAGTGAAGAGCTCAAGTAGGGCTGACTCTTGTTTCTAAGTAGAAGATCCCATATTAAATCCCAGATTAGACCCGATACTCCCATTTACTAATTTGTAAGATGAGTGTTAAAACAGCGCTTGCATCTGGGGTTGCTGTGACAGTGAAACAATGTATGCAAAGGACTGAGCACAAGGCTCAGGACAGTCAGTAATGCATGCAAGGTGTCTACTGTTGTTCTTTTTTAATTTCATGCCAATAGATGGTATTGATAGGCCTGTTAGGTGATTGCAGATTTTTAGTTAATAAGTGGATTTTGAGTAATGATTGATTTTATTTAGTAAACATTTTTTCACTCAATTAATGTACTCATTTATTCATCTTCAGCCATTTATCAACAGCTGGTTCTACTTATGCTGGTGTTGTGCTAGACTGCATGGATGCTGAGTCCACCTGGTCAAGAAGCTTACAGGCTAGGCAGGGAGAAAGGGCGTGTGAAGCAAAACAGGTAGGATGAGGTCTAGCAAATGTTTTCAAAGAGACCCATATAAAGCGTTCCAGAAGCAAGGAACCTGGAAGGGTTTTCCAGAGAATTCCATCCCATAGGATAATCAGCCTCAGAAATTTGGGCCACAGAATTCCAGGTAATAAAACCAGCTTGTAAATAAAACAAAGATAAAGTTGTGAAAAACAAGACTGGGAGCCAGGACTTTAGTGTGGATGGTGTTTCATCATTCTCTCTGGAACCTTCTGAATTCCTAAGTTCAGGTTCAACCTCTGTTGAGGCCACGGAAACCAGCCTGCAGTTCAATTCTACCCGAGGTGCTGCCCTGTCTGCTCTCAAGTCTAAGGAATTGTAAGCACCTTGTGTCATTCAGTATTGGCTTAGACAGGCTCCAGGTTCTGTCCTCAGCTCTTGCTACATGGCCAGCCCTAAGACTCCCTTCTAATTCCTGTTACAGACTTTACCTTGTGACCTAATTCTTTGTGTAGGAAGGTTAGATGGCAGTCAAGGGTATCATTCTCAGAAATGCCATCAACTTCTTTGAGACAGGGTCTCTTGTTAGCCTAGAGCTACTGCTTCCTGCCTCCCTAGAGCAGGGATTACAAGTGCATGCCACCACATCTCCATTTCTATGTGGGTTCTAGGGATCAAAATCAGGTCCTCACGCTTGCAAGGCAAGCACCTTACCTGCTGAGCCATCTCTCCATCTCATTATACCAATTCCATAATTGGTTTGTGCCTTGCTTTTTCTTCTACGTTATACCTCGAAGTTTTTCTAAGAATGAGATTCTCTCTTTCCTTATCAAATCCTTTCTAGAGCATGGCCCTCCTGAAACCCTATTCTTATCCCTCAGGCTCCAGTCAGGGCTAGTTTGTCCATTGCTGGTTACTGTTTTCCTGATTTCTCTTCGTTGCCCTTCTGCAGATGGAACACAGACTGATGACGTCTTGTTGCAAAGCCCTGATGACAACCAAATGGCTAAAGCTCCCATTATTGTCTAGATACTAACTCCCAGCCATAACCTGTTTTAGCTGCCTGCCAGGAACGCCTTGCCCAGTCTGGTTTGGCTCAGTACTGATTGGATTCTGAGGCTGGATTCTGGTTATTCTAGTGAAATGCACACTGCCTTAGTATTAGAAATTGTTTCCCTTGAGGATACAGGATATCGGGATGCCATATACTTTGCCCCAACCACCCCCCAACATCAAACATTTGGATTTATCAAAGCCATTAGAGAATATACTCCCAACAGGCCTTCATGATGTAGGCCCAGCCCTACATGTGCTGATCAACTTCATCCTATACATCGTTTTCCATAGCATTGCTCGGCAGATTAGGATACTAGGCATATGCTACCAGCTACAACTTTTAAAAAAGAAACTTGGGATAAAGTCACAAGAGAAAATAAACACCATTTGGAAATTTGAGAACTCACATTTTTTTTTTCCAAGAAGAATTTCAAAGTTTCAACCTGTTTTAATGCTTGCCCATCTGGCTGCCTTATTAATGAAAACAGCGGCATCTTCTAACGTTCTTTACGAAGCAACAGAATTTTCCAAAACAAAAATCGCAGGGAGAACTTTCCCATTTGAGGTACCATATTTTGACTTTTATTTTCTTTCTTTGAAAAAAATAAATCCCAACTGGAGGGTGCTTCAGAAAATGTGATAGAAATATTCAGTGAGTCATGCCTGGTGGTGTAGGTCTATTCCTGTGCGTGGGGTTTCCAGAACAATTACATAAGTGTTAACATAGCCAGGAACTTTTGACATTTGTGGCAGCTTAATGGAGTTCTTTTCATCATTGAAAATATCCTAATTGTTATTTCCCTAAATCTAAAATGCACAAAACAGGTGAAGCAGCATAAATTGACTTTGAAGAATTTCCACCAAGTATGCTTTTTTGGCAAAGAAACTGAAGAAGATTTTTTTTGAAGTGAAACTCAGGTGATTTAGCTGCAGTAAATACAATGATTTAAATCTAATGATCTAGCAAAAAACTGAGAGCATAAATTGTAGGCAAGACGTTTTTCCTTTCCTGTTACTATCCATAAAAACGTCCCTTACAACTTGGATGCCTACAGCGTACTGTTTCCTTGGACAATCTAATACATGAAAGTTATTCACTGACATAGATTTGAGATTGCTGGATTCCCAATTTCCTGAACACGCTAACTCTGACTCCTTGGTTTTTTTTCAAAAAATCATCTAAGGGAGCTATAAGTGTAGCTGTGTTGGCACAGTGCTTGTGTAGCATGCATGAAGCCCTGGGTTTGACCCCTAACACCACATTAACTGGACATGGTGTCAAGTGTCTATAATCTCAGCACTTGGAAGGTACAAGAAAGAGGATCACAAGCTCAAAAACATTCTTGGTTCCAGACTGAGCTTTAACCCAGTGCAGAGTATGTACGATTCTGTCTCAAAAATAAATAAATGGAAATAAATCATTCAAGAAATGATGTGGTATTTTAAGTACTGCTCATATACTTGTTAAAAAGGCTAGGGTATTTTGTTGTTGTTGTTATTGTTATTATTTTTTTGGTACCCAATTTCCAAGGTATACAAAATGAAAAACTAAAGAAAATCCAACAAGATTATCAACTTGTTTATTTTTTTTTTTTCTTCATCTAAAAAGTTCAAGGATTCAGAAGCTTTCTAGGAAGAGTCCAGTTCTTGTTTCTCGTAAATGCTGTTCAGAGACTTGCTTAGCTTTGCTTCTGGCTTATTTTCCTGCAGATAAGAGGTTATAGTTGTGGATGTCACTATATTTATTGGTTCAGAAGACACGGTGCAAAGGACAAGCAAGCTGTAGGCTCTGACTCATAGAGTCCGCTGCCTGCTCATGCCCTATGAACTTCCTTTGAGGGATAACATGTCTACCAACAGCTCTGCATGCCCAAGCACTGCTGAATTCTTTCCATATGACTACAAGTACTCAGACACCGTTCCTTTGCACAGAGCACCCCACAGAGATGTGGTGAGGCTGTGTGAATTGTGTGGGCTGTGGCCACATAGGTGAGCATGTAATGGGAAACACGGTTTAGTAAGTATCCTTGTGACACAGGATCATTCTTAGAGGGTGCTTGTTGATGGAGTGCTGCATGCACTCCAGGATTATTTCCAAGAATCTACTTGAACACGTATCCCTAGGTCCTAGGAGAGAAAACAGAAAGAGTAATTTGGTATCCCTGACAAATTTCCTAGATAATACTTTAGGAGGAAGTGATGCCCATGTCATGTGGATGGGGGTGGAAGAAGACATCCTTAGCTAATATGAAAATGCTGCCCAACCAATGCTAAGTCAAACCATATTGTCTAGATGAGTGTAAAGGTGGTTAGGGAATTGCCCTATCTTGCTTTCCTGAAAAACTCTGAATTTTACACCTCATATCTTACGTCCAATAATCAAGGACTGAACAGATCTATCCTTTCTGATTCTAGAGGCTGCTCTAACTGCTCCATCACTCCAGACAACAGGTTTAGTGTCTTCCCACCATTTGCCTGGTTTATTGTACTAATCTCCTGACTTCCATTCCACCTTACCTCAACAACCATATCTTAGCAAGGGGATCTTTTATATCATTCCATTGTTTAATAATAGGATTTGTTGTTGTTGTTCTTATTGTTGTTTTGAGACAGGGTCTCCCTATAGCTCCAGCTGGCCTGGAACTTGCTTTGTAGACCAGGCTGGACTTGATCTCTCAGAGATTCCCCTTGCCTTTACCTCTCAAGTGCTGCCTTTACCTCAAAGCGTGCACTAACACACCTATTTAATAATAGGAATTTATTGGGAGTGTTTCTACTCACTCTCAGGATGGACCAGAAAACTTACAAATGGGAAAAGCTGGTGTGATGAGTGGGATGGCTCAGGATCCATCCAACTACATTATCAGTACTCATCCCTGTACCAAAACAAGGGATCTTCCCATAATTTCACCATTTTTCTATCCTCTTCCTTTACTTTAGGAAGTAACCATTGTTCCAACTTGAGTCAGGTGGCATGGAGTACTGAGGCACCAGTATTTAACATTCTTACCAGACTTTCCACATGAAATCAAGGTGAGATGGATGATGAATTGTCAAAAATCAGCACATGCCCACAATATATTGATTATAGAACAGGCATTTAAGTGTGGTACATGATATGTTTTCACCTCAATTGTTCTAATAGCTTTTACAAGTCCTTGAAGAAAGTATGAAGACTGCATAAAATGATACCTTATTCATCTTTTTATGCCCAGACATACAAGGACACATGCAAAGTATTCATCATATGAAAGAATGAATCAATGTCACTGGAAGACAGTGCTTCATTTTGGCAAGGCTCTAAGCTTTCAGGCTGGTTCTTGGTCCCAGAACTCCATCTTCAGTGGTCCTTCCTTCTGACCTAGAATTGTCTAGCACTGAGATCAGCAGCTGTCACTGCTGCCCTTGAGGCAGCCCTGAAACAAAGCCTCTCTTTTGGCCTCCATTCACCTCTTTATTTTAGCCTCGTTTTAACTTTTATGAACTCTTGACTTATGAACTCTTAACGCTTGTGTGCCTGGGTGCTTAGTCGTTCTTAATGAACTAATATCTATCTTATCTGACATGTGTTTAGAGCAAGCTTTGAAACCCGATAGATGTGGGGTCCAATAGGAACTTACCGATTACTAGCTCTGTGACCCTGGAATACTTTTTAAAAACTTCTCTGAGCCTTGGATTACACATTTGTTCACTGAGGATAGTACAAATGCTAATGAAGTAACACACGCAAAGACACTTGTCATAATGCCTGGCATGTGACAGCTGTCCAGTGAGTGTCAGCTCTACTCTGCTTAGAAGGCTCAGAGTTATAGTACAGGAGGCTTGAGGGAAATCTGCAAGCTAGAGTAGTCAATGAACGGAAAGTAAAAAGAAAGAAAGCCGAATGGACATGATGAGTTGCTCTAATACAAAGTTTTAAAGAATATAAAAAGGAGCTTAAAGAAGAAGCAAGCCCATATATTTTCTAAATGAACAGTAGTTCAGTCACTACCCAAGCCAGAACCTGCTCAAATGACATCTTATTTCATAATTTAAAAAATTATTTATTTAATCTCTGTTTGGGTAGGGGGGCACACACATGGTATGGTACAATGTGGAAATCTGAGGGCAACTTGAGGGAGTTGTTCCCTCCTTCTAATATGTGGTCCCAGGGATTGAGCTCAAGTCATCAGGCTTGGTTTATCAGTTGAGCTATCTTGTTGACCCTATTTTGTTTTGTTTTGTTTTAATTCTTTTTTTCAAATTTATTATTTTTATTTTATGTGTATGAATGTATTGCCTGCATGTAGGTGAGTGCACCCATGCTGTGCAATGCCCGCAGAAGACAGAAGAGGCTGTTGGATCCCCTGGAACTGGAGTTACAGACAGTTGTTAGCTGCCATGTGGGTACTGAGATTTGAACTGGGGTCTTCTGCAAGAACAGTCAGTGTTCTTAACTGCTGAACCATCTCTCCAGCCCCTATTTTTTTTCTTTAGACATGTAACCCAGGCTGGCCTATAAACCGCTATGTAGCACTGGCTGACTTCCTGATCCTCCTGTGTCAGCTTCCTGAGTACTGAGGTCACGGGTCTGAGCACCACCCCAGGTAAGTATAACATTTAATTGAAGAGATTTCTTTCCTGGTGGGGTTGATTTGTTCATTCTGGGGTGTACTTGGGTAGAATCCTGGATGCATTATAGAATGATAGTTTATCACCTGAAGGGTCAGCTATAAGGAGAGGGACATAACCAGTCTTGAATCTCAGAGTTGGGCAAGGGAGGGGAGCCTGCCCAGTAACTTTTCTTGGCTCCTTCAGCACCTCATACTTTCATACTGTTTTGTTTGTCTGGTCAATAAAAGAATATGCTATATTAGTTGTACTACATGATTGACTAAGAAATTTACAGTGGCCAGTTCTAGAAAAAAGAATGAAAGAAAACACTGATATTGTATCTTTACCTTTCTCTTTACATTAAAACAACACAAGCAAAATCCAACGTACTTCTGTACAGGGGGACTTCAAGTTTCTTTTCCATTAAATAGAAACTGCCACTTTGGGGAAAACTGGAAACCACCTAGCTCTTTAAAAGGTCACACTATCCACCACGCTTGATTCCAATGTCCCTCCTTTTAACCATTTCCCCTTCTCCAAAGTTGTAAGCTGTACACACATCCCTGCTTGCTCCCAAGGAGAGGAGCATACACTAATTCAGTGTGGAAATGCTTGGCATCTAATCCACAGTTTGGAGGAAAGAGAAGGAAGGAGGCAGAACTGAGAGATGCTGGTCTAAAAACAACAGAGGCCACTTCTACTCATCTCTCTAGCATAGTGCCACACCTCTCACTTCCTAAGAAGGCCTGTGAAGAGAGGCTTGATTTTCCTCTAGGACCCACATTTCCCTTATAGGAAAGATAACTGTCATTCACCATGTTTCCCCCATCCTGGACAAAGTGGGGCTGGGTACCCAAGTAAAGCTAGGCCTGTTCAATGCTCTTGTCCTGGACTTGCAATACCCAAAGAAGTGACACAAACGCTAAGAATGGTTTGAAGTCAATCATCCACCCTAGTGGAGTACAGAAGACCACGTGATCCCCAAACCTGAATTCCTAGCTTCTCTTGGATTTTATTTTTATTTATTTACTTTATTTTTAGAAAAGTTTCTTGCGTTTATTTCTTTTTAAAATATTTTGAATTGAATTTTTGCATTTTCTTACAATGTAATTTGACGGCATTTAGATCCCCTCCCCCTTCCACAACCCCCTTATTACCCCCCACCCAATTTAATGTACTCATATATACATATCCACTGGAGCCTGGATTTTTTTTTTTTTTTTTTTTAACAAAGCAACCTCTTCAGCTTCTCGTGTATTGTGAGCTACTCTAGATTCTTCCAATACATTTGTTTGTTTTACATAGACTGTGCCAACTTCTGTTAGCCACATTCCAGCCTTCTGACTGAAATAGCGCCTCACATGCTCCAGGCTCCAACATACAAGGCTAAAGGTTAACGTGTGGGTGTAGGAGGCGGAGTCACTGGAGTCAATCATTTACCAAGGAACCAAGGTCTATTTTTCTGAAGCATTCTTCTCCCAAATGTTGGCTCTACAGCATCTTTTACAAAATGATGGCCACATGAGCCTGGGGAAAATAAAGAGACCCTGGTGTCAATTTTCATGGAGATAATCTGGTTACAACCCCCAGGTTCTCTACTTTTTTCAATGCATAAGCCCTACAGGGGAATGTCAGTGGGGCTGGTGTAGGGGGCATGTTTCAATCAGTCTTGTAAGAGACAGTGACAATGTGGCACAGTAATTACATAACAGATTATGATGGAGGAGCCGCCACTGCAGTTAGACCAACAGACATTTAAAAAAATCACTGCGTGGGAACCCTTTCAAACTCAGCCCTCCATTAGGAGCCTATACTTCCCAGAAGAGCTTTATTCCTCATTTAGGCAGAAGAGAAGGACAGAGTAGGATGTTTCCTGTTGTTACAGATCAGGGAACCAAGGCTCCAAACACTTCCTCAAGTGCAGTCAGCTATTTTAGATGTAACTAGAAGCCAGTCCTTCCCCTTTCTTGATCAACACCATGGCTCTCCTATCCCTCTCCAACTACCTTATCGCCATCTTTTCATTTACCACAAAGTGCTTTGATGCTACAGATTCAAATTGGTTTAGTTATATTTTGATTGGGACATGGAACACGTTCTCCCTAATATCACACATCCCTATGGAGTACTTATCCCTATAACTTGCTACCACTGTTTGTCAAAAACTGGTATTTGTCAGTCCTTTTTTTTTTTTTTTGCCTGCTCAGAGACCATTCATGAAGTGAACCAAATTTCCAGCACATTTTTTTTCCTTAACGTGGGTTATCACAGGAGGTAATCCAGAGAGGACACGCATATCTAATTATTGTTTTGCATCATAAAACACATTAGGAGCAGGAATATTGATGACAAATTCATAACAGCAGCCTGTAAAATTATAAGATTCTCCACCTTCCTTACCCATTTGCCTGATTCATTCATTCTTAGAAAATTGATCCATTCAGTGATAGAAGGATGGGAATCACATAAATTATTATAATAATGTTACCTCTACTAATGGAAGCTAACATTCATCTGACATATTATAAACTAGGATTATGCTAAGGGGTAATGTAGTAATCCCATTTAGTCATTTGTCCTGCCTTTCCGATGCATGCTATTTTATAGAAGAGAAAATCAAAGCTCCAAAAGGTCAACTAGCTTGCACAACAAAATATATAACCGACACAGTGGTAGAGTCGGGCCAGCTAAAGGTGGAATCTTCTTTCCTAGTTACTGTTTTAATGGAAGGCACAGATGATTAAAGTTAGACCTTCGTCCAACTCCTTATTTATATGTGAAAGCTCAGAGGCCCCAGCAGGTTAAGGATCTGCTTAAAGTCCCAGGTTTTATTTCCACCATTGGAATCAGATTTGTTATCATCTCACATCTCTTTTCTCAACTGGAGAGAAGCTAAAATGGATCTTTTGGTATTTGCCTAAAAATTTATAAAGGAATTTCTTCTGAGATTTGAATGAAGAATATTCATGTCCTGTAGAGTGGAGCCTTGACACACTGGTAATGAGCAATCTCAGCTATGAAGTTATCTATTCAATCATAAGAAACATTTCTAAGGATTGAAAGGCAGCCATATTCCAATTTCCAGTCTATTTCATGTGACTCCTCTGATAGAAGCAAGTGTGGGGAAAACATGTTTCATAATCATGGATTTACCTCAAGCTTTCAAGGGAGTCATCTTTGAAAAACTCTCAAGCAGGAAGTTAAGTATTGTAATATGCTAATGGTGAGGGTTCAAATTTTATTACTTTTATTCATTTTGATTTTCTTTTTCCTTTTTTTTTTTAAAGAGCTCAAAAAAAAAAAAAGAAAAGAAAAAAGGAAAAAAAAATACCACACAGAATGTTAAAAATCCATTCAGTCCATTAGCTCTAAAAGAAATATTTTTAGCTCCAAGAAAATTCCTGCTTCTCCCCAAACTTGAATGTGCAAACACAAAAGCTTTCTGTCTTATGAGAAGGCTGTTTCCACAAGATTAACCTCATTGATCTGAAGCACCTGGACTTCTAGAATCAGGACATTATCAACTTCTTGTTTTCCTTTTTACCATTTGTTCAGGAAGTTGTGCTTGGACTAATATTATTTATCCAGCTGGATATGCTGACTAGGATGGAGAGGATCAAAGTGGCTGGTGATTGCATAACATCCGAGATGGGCCCTATAATCAATCAAGCCTGGAACATGTGGGCCTGATTACAAACAGCACCTTATATTTTCCTTCAGGATGCTGATCATGTGGAGGGCAGATCTGTCAGTAACAGTCACAACCTACGTCAAAGATTCGGAGGACCTCTTCCTAGGTCATTTGCTTCCTCTGCTTCATTCTCTGGATAATGAGTACGCAGAGAAAGCATGAGGTCAGAGAACATGACACGGAATTTGCATCCAAGAGGTCCCTCGGGTTATTAAAAGAACAGTTTCAAATGGTTGTAGAAGAAGTTCTGGAACATGGCTTCCCACCCCCAAGAGAAGCCTGTTCAGCCCACTCCCAGGAAGGACAGAGAGCAACTGTATCCCCTTTTCTGTCCTCTCTTCCCAGGAAAGCAAAGAAAAGCACACAAAAAGACATTCATTAGAGAGACTGCGCTTCCTGTCCTAGGGCTTAACCTTGACTTTTCACTTCTAAAGGGTATGTGTGTGTGTGTGTGTGTGTGTGTGTGTGTGTGTGTGCGCGCGCGTGCGTGTGTGTGTGTGTGTGTGTGTGTGTGCGTGTGTGTAAGAAACAAAAACAAGAGGAGGGAAAAAAAATAAGATGGTTTGGGCAAAAAGCAAAAATGGAAAGAGCCCCATCATCCAAATTAAAACCTTAAAA
>NW_008331484.1:4871186-4882575 GCF_000622305.1 Nannospalax galili | reverse complement strand
TGGGGGGGTGGGGGGGTGGGGGTGGAGAAAGACACCCATTCCACCTGGAGCCCAGGGAAGGATTGTTCTCTGAATGACATCTGCCCAGCTGCTTGGACAGGGGTGGGCACAAAGGTAGGAAGAAAAGAATGCCGACATCCCGCTGCCTCTTCCCTGTCTGGGTTGGAATGTTTCTCAGAGAACTTTAAAGGCTGACAGCTAAATTTAATCAGGGTTAAATCACTGAAATGAAGACAGGGGCTCTTATGCAACAAACGAACAGCGATTCTGCCCGGGCTTTCTTTCCCTACAAGGTAATCAATGGTTCAGGCTCTTAGAGCTCCAGCCATTTGCAAATGTTATGAATTCAGGGAGGCAGGAAATGTGAAAGTCTGGTTCATTGCTAATGTTGTCTTCCGGGAATTGTAGGCCTGTAGGTTGAATAGGCGGGGTTTCACAGCTGGTGTTGTGTAATAACTGAGCACGAGCTCGCTCTTGGTTCAGCAGAATGCTCCATACACAGCAACCTAACTGCATTCTATATTTAAGAAAGCCGTTTTCTCTAAGGAAATCCAAATGTTTTCTGTAAGGGAGCTTGCATAAGCCTTATAATTGGGGACTTACACTAAATGAAATAGAGTTTGCTTGCAGATAGTTTGGCAATCTGATCTGTACCAATGCAATCAGTTTAGAGACTGTGCAGGTCTCCTTCTGGCTCAGATTGGCTTACCAGATGATTTCTTTTCTTTAAAAATAAATGTTAAATCAACAGCAACCAGTCATGAATACCTGCTATCATTTGAAGAGAAGGGGGCTTCACCCTCAGCTTTGTCCTTCCAAAAACCCATAACCCTTCTCTCACCCTGAGAAAAATATCTGATAATCCCATATGGGAAAACATTCTACAAATTACCTCACCAGTACTCTGCAAGGTCACCCAAACAAGGGAAGTCTGAAAAACTCACAGTCTAGAGCAGCCAGAAGGAGCCTGACAAGTCAGCACAACCAGGAGTCTGGATAAGGTCCTGGAAGGACATCAGGAAAACCAACTACAGAAGCCTGGGCAAAGTGTGGCTGTCCTCTCCAATAATGTATTGATTTTGGTTCTTTAATGGTAACAGTTGTATGTACTCAGGTGTCCTCTATGGAAACCTTGGTAGCTTTAAAACTTTTCTGTATATCAAACCTATTCTAAAAATTGTTTGTAAAACAACAGACCACCAAAGTTATTTTGGCTTATTATTCTATAAAACCAATGATTTGAGTCCATTTCAACTTCAGTTCAGGACAGATAAACTCTAATTCCCAGGGTTTCCTAATTATTGGCATTTTTTCAAAAGAAAAGTTGGAATCTAAAGATAGACTGGATCATGGAGGGGGAGGGGTGCAACATAACAAGGAGAATTTCTCTTATAGCACTCACCCACCTGGTTCTCCACTGGAGCTCAGGGCCAATGTGCTGGTGCCCAACTACCTCTGTGAGACACTGGGTGATAAAAGAGTTTTGATCTTCTTAAGGGTTTATGCTTTTCAGTGGGTTAGTCAATAAGATTTCTAATAAAGATGCAGCTAAGGATAGAAAATGGTTGTTTGTCCCAGGCCTCCTGGGCTTCTTGGCCCAGCCACTTCTCATGTGACACATAGTCAGATAATATTAGGTCAGTGAGCATAAATACTGGTTCTTAAGATTACAACTTTCCAAAGTCAATCAGGGATAATGTACCTTTCCATCTCAAGTGTATGCGGTACAGTCATTGTAGGAATGGGTCCCAGGGGTCATGGTAGCTGGAGTCAGCCTCTGAGAGCTAAATTGTACCGTACCTTTGCTATTTAATAACCTGAGATGTTGCTGCCAGCTATACATAGCAAGCGCTTTAATTATTGTAATGAGCAATCAAAGCAGACTTTGGACTCATAAAGTCCTGAGTTCAAGTTTTAATTTCTAAGTCTGTTATTTCCTGGCTATGTGGACTGGGTCAGGCTAATTCATCTTATAGATCTTCAAGTTTTCCAGTAGGGACAATAAAGATGATCACCATCTTTCCTTGAAGAAATCAAGAGACTTAATCACTGAGGTGGTGAGAGCCCAGTGTCTGAAAACAGTAAGTGCTCAGTATATGCTCTTTCTCTCCCTTTTTCGTACAACCAGGGTAGTGGGGACAGGCATAACCCAGACAGTTCAGTCCTTTTCACAAATGTTCTCAAGAGGTTATTAACATTTCTAATAGGATCAGGAGTTCTTCTAATTCATTGATTATTAATCCAGAGTTTTGCAAACAATCATCTCTGATGTGTATAAAATCAAGAATTTAATGCTCTTTTAGGATATACATTTATTATTTTGTTGTCATTCAAGGGAAATATCTCTAATTTTTTCCTACTAGAAATTGTCTAGGTGGCTTTCTTGCTACAACTAAGGTTAATCATTCCAGGAGCTAGGCAAAGTAGACAGTAAAAGATTGCTTAAAACAAGAAAGGAAGTGGTTGCTCACAAGATGCCTTGCAGCAAAAGATGCCAAGATATCTCCATAGAACTGAGGGGACAGCCAAGCAATGAAAGAAGCAAGACACTCAATGCTCTAAGTGGCTGAGAGGCAGAAGCGGGGAAAAAAAAAAAAAAAAAAATCAAAGGCAGGTCAGTAAACAGGAAGAGTCTCTCATCACAGAAATGGTCTGGAGGTAAAACAGCAGGACAGTTCCAAGGGAAATTCTTCCCAACACTCACCCTTTGTATTTCTGAATGACAGCTGACTTCATAGTAAATGTGCTTCTGTGACAAGTGGATCAAGTCTAGTAGGCCTTACAGTGTGGACTGTGATCTCTACCGTTTACATCTAACTGCTCTAAGAACGGTTCTTAGAGATTTTTCTATATTTGACCTAAAGGGCTCGTCTAAACTATTGACAGGGGGTTATATATGAAAAGTGGTCTTTATTCTGTTATTTTAGAGAAATGTTATTTCATTTTTAAGCTTTTATTATGTGTGTGTGTGTGTGTGCATGCATGCGTGTGTGTGTGTATTTGTGTCTTTGCATGCCAACAGAAGTCAGAAGAGAGTGTGGGAACCCCTGGAAGCTGATGTTACAAATGGCTGTGATCTGCCGTGTGGGTGCTGGGAACAGAACTGCTGTCCTCTTGGACAAGCAGTAAATGCTCTTAACTGCTGAGCCATCTCTCCAGCCCCTTATTTCCTTTTTTTTTAATGCTGGTGATTGAACCTAGGGTAAGGCCTCATGAATGTTAAGCATGGGCTCTACCACAAAGATATCTATGTAGTAAAACAGGTATATGAGAAACTATATGGTGGGAAAGTTTGAATGTGAGGGCCAGCTAAATAAGGATGTAATTATCACCTGTGATCCCATTAACTAAGAATAATACTATTAACACTGCTGTTTCATTTAAAATTCTGTTTCCATTTTCAATATAAAAGTTAATATAAAAGTTTAACAGAACACGTCGCAGCTGTTCTCACCTCTAATCCCAGAACTTGGGAGGTGGAAACAGGTTTAGGAGTTCAAGGCCAGCTATGAGCTACATGAAACCCTATATAAGAAAATAAAGGGTGGTGGTGACCTGGGGATATGGCTCAATGGTAGAGTACTTTGCTTAACATGCACAAGGTCTGAGTTCAATCCTCAGTACTGAAAAAAAAAAGTATATTAGAAATTGTGAAAAACAGGAATACTATTCATAAATATTCCTTCTTCATTATGATCTGAATTTTGGTATATTTCCCCCTCAGGTTCTTTTTCTGTCTCTAGAAATAATATTCCTTCTATAAGATGGGAATAAGAAAACTGCATATACAATTTAGTATTGGGACACTTTTCCTGATGTTGTCACAAGGTATTTCAAAATTAACAAGTTTTTTCTTTAAAAAATTTTTTCATTTGTAGCCTCACTGTAATATCACAGAGTAGTTAGTGTTCTTTTACTCCCCTGTAGTTGGGATTTAGTTTATTTCCAGATTTTGTTATTTGAAATAACAATGTATCAGTAGTATTACCATAACTAAAATGATCCTGAAACAAACAAGCATAGGGAATAGTTGAGCAACCTGGACTCTACTTGGTTTGGACTATGTGCACTCTATTATTGCACTTGGCAGCCTGGGACCCTTGCCTTGGCACTCCTCTGCACAATGCACCTCAAAACCTGTTTGTAGCACAAGACCACTGCCTGAATTAAACTGCATGTACATCCTACTCTGAACAACGGAATGTTTCTCCTTGTTTTAATCAAACTTAAGATTCTATTCAGTCATACCCTAGTTATAAAAGGGTCTGTGAGTAGGATCTGGCCTGAACTAGATTGGAGTACACACACAATAAGACAGAACCATGTCCCCAAGGGAACTTTTAGATAGAATCCCCTATTAACCATCTTATTCTTATTCATAATAGTGTGTGCATATGATTAAAATCAGATGCATTATGGGAACAGGCAAGTACAGTAGAGAACTGGTTATATAACTTAATCTGTCAATCAAAATAGAGAGCCACTCAAACTAAGGCCCTAGTAACAAAACTCCTCCTTCTCTTGAATCCCATAAAAAGAAGCTCCAAACAGTAACTGGGGCCCTTGAATAAAGTCAGTCATGTGATCTGCTTTCATTCTTGACAGTGGGTCTGACCTGCTCTATTGCTTTATTTTGAATAGCTTCCTTGCTACTTTTGCAAATCTGTGTAAGCCTTTATTTCAATTCTTTGAGTAAGAAGTCAAGAATCTGGAAACATCCAGCCCAGACCTTGACGACTGGGAACAATCCTAGAACCAGCATGATTTCCTTCTGTCAAATTGTTCCTATTTGTATAACGGACATCATTGAATGATTCGTGTGTGTGTGTGTGTGTGTGTGTGTGTGTGTGTGCCTAAATACATAAATAAGATATGAGCCCTGTACTTTGGGGAGTGTGTGATACAGTGGAGACAGATGGGTTTACAATATCTTCTGATTCATCTTGAGAAGCACTGTCCAGAAGGAGGTGCCAGCCCCTCTGTGCTAATGTACAGAAATCATTTTCACAGTACTTGGCACGTCTTAAGTGCTCAATCACAAAATGGTGATGAGTACGGCAATCTACTTTCTGGTAGAATCATCTAAATGCTTGTTTCCATGATTCACATTTATAGGAAAATAAAAGCAAGATAGCAAGAAAAAGTTCCCCATGGACTGGAAAAATCAGTACTACTCCCATATATTTCACATTATGCCAGCAAATAGCAAACACTATCACATTCCTTCTAATCCCTAAAAACAGAAACTACTGGAGTCAGTTCTAATGATATGATGTCATCCTAGCTTCAATGCTGTCAGGCAGAATGACTTTGCTCCTCTGATTATAATGGGTTGGATAGCATTATTTTCAGATAAGAGCTAAAGTCAGGTTAGCTATACTTCTATTTCAGAAAAAAAGGCTATAAATTTTGACGACTTGATGTCACTTTAAGGACCAAGGCAGAAAGGGAATGCTAAAATTTTCCATAGGTAAGAGTTTTGGCAAAGAGTTCCTGGTTCTCTTCACTGGCTTTGGCCGCCAGGACCTCAAAGCTGGACAATGGTTAATGTTTAAAAAGGTACAGTATGTTCTGTCTAACGACCCTCATCATTTCCTCTTCCTGGCAGTGCTGCTGTGATTGCAGGTCTCAACTAAGAGCTCTTCACGTGACATGGAAATACATGAGAAACGATGCTCAGGTCACAGAAGTGTGGGATTAAAATTGCATGAAGATAAGGAAGCTGCAGCCTTAAGGACCTGCTTGGACCTCTGCTGTAGTTTGTGGAAATAACCCACAGCTACCACTGAAATGTGTGTGAAGATTTCAGACAGGAAATGAAGGAAATACTGCATTAAACTGAAAGCACAGTGGGATTTAAAATGCCAAATATAGAATTTCTGGTGAGAATCTGGTGAGAGCCTTGCTGGCATCAACTTGCCCTCTTCTGCAGTCAGGGACAGAATTACATGGTCTGTTCATCAAATCCAGAATACAAAGTGCTTTCAGCGCTCCAGCTATCCTCCTTCCTCTGTTATTAACCCCATTTCTCACTAATCCTCTGCACCGTGTTCTGTGAGGGCCAGGCCCGTGCAGCTCCTACCATTTCCCGTAAATGATCTACACAGTTGTCTTCCCACCAATCCAATTAGTTCTGCTTCCAAATCCTTACTCACAGCTCTGGACTCATCTTTGCCTGGTGACCTCATGGGCCATTCCTTGTCACTGCAAACCCTCAGCGGTTATTTGTTGACTGATATGCTCACTATGACTGTGTGTTTACTTGTGCATTAGGTTTGGTGCTGTAAACACAGGTAAATCCCAGTCACTGCCCTCACGGAGGTCACAGTTCGCATGAAAAAATTTCCAATAAAATATGGCAAGGGCTAAGGTCAAGACAGGCGTGTGGAAAATCATCGTCCTCTGAGGTGTCAGACTTCCTGGAAAGACTGATGCCAGAGTTGAGGTTTCTGGGAAAAGGAGAAGCTGAGCAGGTAAAGGAAGGTAGGAGAGGCACAGATGGTGTGTGTGGTTATTATGAAGGCTGGCAACATGTGAGATGGGCCGGGAGTGCCATGTTGTGCTGTGGTATGTAACTTTAGCTATGAGAATGTCTTTGAATTGGGGGACTTTCCCTACAATTGAGTTATGCGAGCTCTTCTAGGACCCTTGCTTTCTACTTATTGTGTCTTCTCTGTGGGTCTATTACAGTGCTCAGCAATTTTTCAGAGTATGGTCCACTATCTTGAGAAATGCATTGCCCATTCACTGACCACCTCCCGGCCACTCTGCCCACCACACGCAGGTCTGACTCAGCACAGACGTGTGTGCTGAGGGGAAGAACCATCTCACGAAGAAATTCCACATATCTTCACAATCTACTGGTCTTGATCCTTAGTCTTTGTTGTGATGATTTATATTTTACATAAAAAACTCACCAAAATGATATTTCTATTAAAATTTCATTAGACAACAAAATATATACCAAGATAAGGATAGAGTGGAAGTTCTAGTCATCCTACAAACAAAAGGTAATCATTCTTTTATTAAGATTTGAAAATTGATGTGGTGGGTACATTTTAATGATATGGTTCTTAACTATTGCCAGTGTTGAATGAGTAAGTGTCTTGCTTAGATTCATCCAATGGAAAGACGTTGTGGGCAACAGACAGTGTGGTTCGAACCTATGACAGTTCTGCTGGGTCCCTCTGCTTCATAGGAGAAGGCTGGATTCTTGCGATGAAGGCTCAGCATGTGTGTACATTTCCTGGCCTCGTATTTCCTGGCACTTAAGTAAACAGATTCCTACATTCCACCACTGCCAAATTGCCATCTTTCACGCTCAGTTAAGTCCCAAATGTCTTTCCCTACTGTCTTGAGTCAGGGGTGGAATGGGGGAGGAGAGGTAGATCAACAGGATAAATTCAAACAAAACAAAAAGACAGAAACCAGCACTGAGCAAATTTTATAGGCTCAGCTGTTCTAAAGCTGTCATTTCACTGTTATAACTTTAAAATGAGAAAGAAAAAGAAAAAGACCACTTTCCCATTCCCCTGCTCAATGGAAACAGCCAGGATGGAGCTTGTCTTTGGAATGAAGACAGGAAAATCCTGGAGTCGGAAGCCAGAGAACCAGGTGGGGAATTTTTGTCATTGAGCCCAAAACTTTTAAAACTCTCAAATAACAAACATGAGAACCGGAAAAAAGAACTTAAATAATATTGTCGTGTGAGAATGAAACTGTTGACCTGCTTTAAAGCTCTCAGTTGGAGTCTCTAAACTTTGGTGGTATCCTATAAGCAAACACCCCATGATGAGATGGCCAAGCAAAGGCCATGAAAGCCCAAGGCTGCACCACTAAGGACCAAGAAGGACAAGCAGTAGTTCCTCATTCAGCAAACTTTCACAGTAGCCAGGCCAAACAACCACTTCAAACATCTTAGAAGAGCCTGTGTGCCGATACTTGGGAAAGCAAGGACTATGTCCTTACTGTCCTGGTAGTTGATTATGTAACTTACACAAGGCATTTCCTTGTTCATGTTTTCCTTCCTGTAAGGTTCTTGAGGACTCACTGAGGATAGAAAGCTTGGCTGCTCTTCCCACCTTTGAAAACAACAGACAAACAGGAATGTAACTTCTATAGAAGCATAAAGGTATTTCTTAAGGTATGTGGAGATAATTAAAGGACAATGCCTGAATTTTTCAACCAGCATTACTAGAGAGATTTCCTTCGAAATGGCTTCTGAAGTGCAGTTGGAAAAATCCCAAATTCAAAGCAATTATTTGACCAAGAGTGCATTTTACAGATAACTCTACATGAACATGATTCTCTAATCTGTTGTAAAATATTAGCATTCTTGCAGGAGCCTTATTGATACTATCAAACATGAGGCTACAAAAGCTTGGGGAGACTTGAACTTCTCTGGATAGATGAATCCTGTAGACAGATGGAAGACAATCAAGATTACCCAGTCTTCCATTATACAGATGAATGAGCCAATGGAATTGTGATCTGTTCAAGGTCACAAGGCCAGTTAAAGGTTGAGTAGGATGATGAACCTACTTCTAATGGTTTCTAGTATGATTAATTTGCTTTTAAAATATGTCTATTGGCTGGAGAGATGGCTTGGTGGTTAAGAACACTGGTTGTTCTTGCAGAAGACCTGGGTTCGAATCCCAGCACCTACATAGCAGCTAACAACTGTCTGTAACTCTAGTCCCAGGGGATCCAACAGCCTCTTCTGATCTCCATGAGCATTGCATGACATGGGTGCACTTACCTACATGCGGGCAATACATGCATACATAGAAAATAAAAAAAATAAAATTAAAAAAAATATGTCTATTGGGACTGGGAAAATGGCTCAGCAGTTAAGAGCACTGGTTGCTCTCACAGAGGACCTGGGTTCTGTTCTCAGCACCCACATGGTGGCTAACAACTGTCTATTAACTCCAGTTCTAGGGGAATCTGACCTCCACGGGGATTACATAACATGGATACACTTACATACATACAGGCAATACACGCATACACAAGAAATAAAAATAATAAGTATTTTTTAAAAAGTGTTTGTTACATGCCTACTACACAGGTAACATGTTTAAGATATGCAGATGAGCGTGATGGGTCCCTACATGAGGGAGCATACCTTGTAAGAGGGATGAGAAACAAGAGACAGTCTAACAATGTAGCAATCTAGAGTGATGGTCTTTCTTGCTAGGAAAAATGTGGTTCTCATGTTTAAGAAATGTTTGAAATATTCTTATGAAGATCCATTACATATACTATTGTGTTCCAGCATGGTGCTTGGGAAAGTGAATGGCTAAAGCAGACAAAGCACAGGACGAGAAGAGAAGCAGCGGATGCTGCCTTCCCAACAACGAGGTGATGGGTTCAGAGTTCAGCTGTCTGCTTCCTTCTCAAGCATCCTCTCATGAGCTGTCAGCAAACTCATTTGACATGTTTGGTCATTTTATTTGACCACATAGCTTGCATCCCCTCTTTGTGCATCACAGAAAGGACAGAAAAAGGAGAATTCTAAAAGCTGATTATTATGAGTCTGTTATCTTTAGACAAACGCCTAAAAATGGGGAAAAAAGGGCAAAGCCAAAGGAAGAAAATACCTTACAAATAATTCCTAAAATTCAACTCATTCAGCCAAACAGGTCATTCCTCTTTGAATCCCTGCCATTGTTAGGGGAGAAGGAAGATTTGTATGTATTCAGACAACTAGTTAAAGAAGATAGGGAAATTCAGGACGGTGCAGAAAGTCAAATCTGCTATCAGAAAAGCCAAAATATCACTCTAGGAGACTGCAAGCAAGATCAACATGCTAATTTTGAAAGGCTATTTGGTGGGGTATGCAAGGAGGGGTGTGTGAGGTCTAAGTGATAGGCATATCGACAAATTGAAAGCAGGCTTTAAAACTGTGTTCGAATGACCCCTCCAGAACTGCATGCAAACATAGGGAAAAGAATGGCAGAAAATGAACCTGGGGTTGCGTAGTTCAGAAACATAGCTATGGTATTAAAGCAAATGGCCTGAGCTGGGGCTACAGGGTAACTGGTAGAGTACCTATTCCTAGTCTGCTCCAGCCCTTGATTTAACAAATAATGGAAGGTATCAGAAACAGTGAATGAGGAAAACTTTTTCTCAGAGTTTTGTTATAGAAAAGAAATGAATCTGTAGCTGAGAGTGGATATGGACCAACAGAAAGAGGGGGAAAAGTAAGAGTTGTTTGAATGCTAATGAAAATGATCCACAGGAAAGAGAGGAGAAAATTGATGGTACAGGAAACGTAAAAGTGATTTGCTGGGGGCAGTGTCTTTGGACAGGCAAGGGTCTGGGATCAGAGCCAAAGAGAAGCGGCACTTCCGGGGAGCTGAGTCAAGGGCATGACCACAGACATTGGGAAGTGGGTGGATATAGTGGGGGGAGTATGGAAACTTCCAGTAACATCTATTTCCTCACAGAAATAGAGAGCAATGCTATCAGCTGAGTGGGAAGGCTAGAAGGGTAAAAGAATGAATCGCTTAAGGAAATGTGATATGATTACTGTGAAGTGTGAAAGACGGACAGATATTTCTAAGAACAAGGAAAGAAGAAAAATATGCATGAACTTTCTCTTGGCAACACTACATCTGGGATTTTTCTTAAGGAAATAATTAAGGAGCTTTGCCAAGTTGTTCACTGGCAGGACTTTTCATCAGAGCAAGAAGTTAGAAATAATTGGTTATATTAACCCATTTATTAATCAGTGCAGTCTTTCTACTGTATTCAGTATATAATATTGATGTCAAAAGCTATGGCCAATACTGGCAAGCCTTTAATACCAGCACTCTGGAGGCAGAGGCAGGAGGATCTCTGTGAGATTGGGGCCAGTCTGGTCTACATATCGAGTTCCAGGTCAGCTGGGGCTACAAGGAGACCTATCAAAAACAAAACAAAACAACAGAACACAAAGTGAATCACAAAACAAAATAAAAAGCCCTGGCTCCAGGTCTGTAATCCCAGCTACTCACAGGCTGAGACAGGAAGATTCAAGTCCTCTCTGGGCTACAGCATAAGTTCAGGGTCAGCTAGTGAGTGAGAACCTGTCTCAAAATAAAAATGTAAAAAGAGGACTGGGACAGGCGATACCTTCAGTCGAGTTGTTGGCTAGGATAGATAAAGGCTCTTCCAGGCAGTAACCCAACATACTACAGGAAAAATGAACAGCAGACCCCAATTCTATCCAAAGGAATACTGACAATGGATTGCCGTAGATGAGGAACAGCTGACCCTCCTGGAACAGGGACCTCTGGCTGACTAGATTTACCAGAAGGGCAGACAGGGGGGAATGGATGAGGGTGCTGACAACACAATGGACAGTGACAGGGATGGCAGAGTATGGAGCCTCTAGTGGGAGAAG
>NW_008331484.1:4847646-4870721 GCF_000622305.1 Nannospalax galili | reverse complement strand
AGAGGCAGAGGCAGATTTCTGTGAGCTTGAAGCTGGTGTGGTCTACATAACAAGTTCCAGGTCAACCAAGACTACATAGTGAGACTGTTTCAAAAAAAAAAAAAAAAAGGGGGGACAGAAAAAAAAAAAAACAAAAAAAAAAAAAAAAAGAGGACTGGGGATGAAGTTCAGTGACAGAACACTTGCCTGGCATGCAAGGCCCTCAGGTTCGATCTCCAGCACAGAAAAAAAGTAAAAGAAGTTATTGACCATATATTTAGAAGAGAAACTTCTACAATTATCTCCAATGTCTACATGTTTAAAATTGGTGGTCTTTCTTAGCATGGATCATGGATTTCGCACTCTTTTTGTTGATTGTGTTTTCTGATTTTTCTCTAATAAGCACAATGAGAAATTTGTAATGAGAGAACACTAAAAACCTACTCCATGTTCCTTGGCCACGTGACTCCTTTAAGTTTAGGGGACTCTCAAGATGCCCAAGGCCTGCTTTGTGAGCTGCCTCAGTCTGTTCTGAGCTTTCTTAAGGCCAAAGCAGCCTGGCAGTGCCATGGTGTAGGGCTACATGGTCATCAGCCACAAAAACTGTGCTAGTAAAAATAGTGCCATATTGTATCCATAGGATAATTCATTTAGAAACACTTCAGCTGAGTGTGGTGGCTCAGCCTTGTAATTCTAGCACTCGGAAGCTAAAGTAGGAGGATTGCTGTGTTTCAGGCCAGCCTGGGCAACATAGTGAGTTTGAGAACAGCTTGGGCTGAACCAGGAGACCCTGTTTCAAAAAGCCAAAAGTAGGGGCTAGAGAGACAGCTCAGCAGTTATGAGTATTGGTTCCCAGCACCCACATAGGTGCACTTACATACACACAGGCAATATACTCATATCCATAAAATTTAAAAATGAATAAAATATTTTTTAAAAAGTCCAAAGCAGGGGCTGGAGAGATGACTCAGCAGTTAAGAGCACTGACTGCTCTTGCAGAGGACGCAGGTTCAATTCCCAGCACCCACATGGTGGCTAACAACAGTCCATAACTCCAGTTCTAGGGATCTGATGCCCTCTTCCGGCTTCCTTAGGTATTACATGACATGGGTGCACTTAACATTCATACAGGCAATACACTCATATATACAAATTTTTTTGAGTCTAAAGTAGCACACATACACACTTTGGTATTTTTCCTACAATATAAAGATTTAATAGAGTAAATGATGCCAAGATTTTGACAAATAGGAATGAAGATATATTGGTAATATAAAGAACTCTGGGGCTCAGACATCGCTCAGCAGTTAAGTTCACTGACTGTTCTTCTAGAGGATCCAGTTTTGGTTCCCAGCACCCACATAGAGGCTAACAAACACCCATAACTCCAGTTCCAGAGGATCCAATGCTTTTCCTCTGTGGGCATTGCAAGCATGAGAGCACTTACATGCAGCAAAACACCCATACACATAAGAAAATTAAAAAAAAAAATTTAAGTTAAACAAAAAAAAGAACTCTAAGAAATTACTCCTTGATTTAGAGAAAGAATTCACATCACCAATATTATTAGTTCTCTACCTGTAATACTATATTATTCCCTGGAATAGGTAAAGAAGTTTTGTGTGTGTGTATATATGTGTGTGTGTGTGTGTGTGTGTGTGTGTTTAAAAATTGTTTTAATTTTATGTGTACGAGTGTATTGCCTGCATGTATGTGAGTGCGCCCGTGTCGTACAATGCCGTGAAGGTCAGAAGTGGGCTTCAGATTCCCCTGGAACTGGAGTTAAGGACAGTTCGGAGCTGCCATGTGGGTGCTGGGACTCGAACCCGGGTCCTCTGCAAGAGCAGTCAGTGCTCTTAACTGCTGAGCCATCTCTCCAGCCCCATGGGCAAACAATGTCTGTCTTTTTACATTCTGTTTTGTGCATTCAAGAAGGGAGACTGAAATACTATCTAAGCCTTTTCCAGCCTACTTAGCTTTTATTTTTCATGTGCCATATGCTGTTTTTTATCTTTAGAAAAAAAATACATAAAATAAATATATCCTATCTACTTCCTGTGTTAACTCTAATTACTAATTCAAGAGGTGATAATTAGCATATGACGTGACCAAATTCAAATCAACTTGTTACATTTGATTACTTAGTATATGGAATCTACTTGCAGGAGCCAACACCTGAAGGTATTCAGCATAAAGAAATGTTAGAAACAACATTTTGGCGGGGGTGAGGCAGGACTCATAACTGTTTCATGGGCAAGGACTGGAACAGGCTAAGCTCAACAACCCATGCCCACTCAGGTCTGGAGTTCTTAGGCTTGTGTTTCTATACTCTGTGGTGCTTTCTTCAGCTAGATCCAACTTAAATACCAATCCTGTGAAGATGTGAAGAGACCCAGGAGGCACGCTGAGCTGACCAAGAGTGAGCTGTCTACAATCATGATTGCCTGGGCCTGCCTCTCAGTAACATGTGCTCCTAGGTTTGCCCTGTTTTTCTAAGGCTTAACTTGGATTGTGACATGTAACCAGTTTGCATCAAATCATACCTATTGGTTTGTTAGAGGAAACTACCAAAATTTACCAGAAAAGAACCTCATAATTTTCTGTTGGCCAGACTGGTTTAGGCCATTTACTTCAAGTAAAAATGATGTGATGGACATCGTCTCTGTGGTAGGTAAGTAGGTGTAAAAACCAGGAGTGATAGTGATGGTGCAGGCCTACATGGCTAGTGCTTGGGAGGTAGAGGTAGGAGGATTAGGAGTTCAAAGCCACCCTCTGTTACATAAATTTGAAGCCATTCTGGACTACTCAGGACCCTGCCTTGAAAAGCAAAAACCAAAACAAATCAAAACAGCAAACCCCTCCAAAAATAGATAAATAAATAATAAACAAGTGTATGTAAAATCACACAAAATCTTGCCTTTATTGTTCTGTTCATAATTTAAGTTTAAAATGTGTGCCACCTCTTACACGACCTTACACAGTTCTTAACCACTTGAGACAGTCTTTAGCCCACTTGGTGCCCTAGGCCTGGCTCTCTGGATTCTGGTGCTGCTTCTCCCATGGGAATTCAGTGTTAATGCAGGATGTGGCCTTGTCTCCAGTGTGCTACTTCTCTTGAAAACACTTCCCAGAATTCTCTGTTCCTGCAGCAAGGGGGCATTCCTCTGATCTCCTCCCAGCTTAGGCACTGATAATGTTTGGATTACACTGGACATGTTTGGAAGTTAAAACTGATCCAGATTTAGGGTTGGGGATGGTTACATAATGGATTAATGGAAATGTGAACAGGTAGACTCATGAGTTAGAGTAAACTCATGATTTGGTATTGCAAAAACATTTTATAATTTGTTTAACAGCAAACTTAGTACTTTCTGACCATGTAACCAATAATGCAGCCTTTTCTATTAGAAGAGAGAAAAAAGTCCCATTTTTCTTCTTACTAATAACCAAGGAAATTATTAAGCTGAGAAAATCTGATCATTTAAGTACTGTATTTTGGGGGCTATATTATTTTTTTCTTGTTCCTCTACAGGGCTGGAGCAAAAGCCACTGTCATGCTCGGAATGGTGATATTTAACCTCCACTTTATTATGTTAAGCATTTTGGTTTTGGTCATAGATCAGAGCGAATACCACCAATAATGGGGGAAACTGAAATTGTATGTTTTCTGATATGACGCTCTGAGAGAAACAGGAGTTGCAGGCAGGAGTTCTGCAACATGCCTGCCCAAGTGAACATACTGATCTTAAGAACAAATCACACAAACCCAAATTCTACAAAATAACAGGTCAAATCTTAAACACTGAGGTCCTGAAAATAAAAATGATTGAGAAACTACTGCAGATTGAGACATCACAGGTAAATGTAACATATGATGCTGGATTGCATCCAGAAACAGAAGGAAAAAGAAGTTTTTGCCATCCATACTGGCACAGTTGGTGAATCTAAGACTGGTAGGTTAAACGATATGAGAGGAGATACTGTGTCTGGTGGTTTGTTTGTTGTGTGTTTGCCTCTCAATCTGTAGCCAAGGATGATCTTGAACCTGAGCCTTCTGTCTCCACCTCCCAAGTGCTGGGATTACAGGTGTGTGCCACCACACCCAGGTTACAAGCTGTTGGCACTCTACCAACTGAGTCACATCCCCAGCCCTAATTTCCTGCTTAATAGCTGAACTGTGGTTAGGTAGAATGTCCTTGTTTCTGGAGAGTCACCTTGACATTTTCAGTAGCCTGTAGCACCATGTCTCTAATTACCAACTGTCTCAGGAAGATGATGATAAAGAGACTGTAAAAGTAAAATAAATAAATAAATAAATAAATAAATAAATAAATAAATAGTAGACCTATTAAGTATACCTTAAAGCAAGAATTAGTAGGTGACTTACCATTACTGTTAAAATGAGACTGACTGCTCACCATGTTCATAAAACTTATTGCAGATATGTACGCCCACAGAGGGTAGATATACCTCTAAGGTATAGATAAGTAAATTGTATGATAACTTATCCTCCATCGTGGATGTGTATATGTATGATATCTGAGATCCTGCAGATCTGCTGAGCGGAGCTGGACTGCAGGCCACCATCCACCTGGACCGCTCAGCTCCAGAGCTCAGGAGTCAGTCTTGGAAGACAGGTGTTCTGCCTCTTGTCCTTGTTTTCTTCTCACATTCCAACTCTGCTGCTTTGCCCTCTAAGGTGTAAAACTAAAACTGACTCACTGTGGCTTTCTGAACTTAGTTTTTCAAAATACTCAGTATTTCTTGAAAACAAAAGCAAAAAACTCCTCTGGTTCCAGGGCTGAATAAGTCCACATAATGCTTCACATGGAGCTCCTGGTGAGGAATTTATAATCCATATATGTTTATAAGTGGCTCCAAAATAGCCTGCTTTGTGGCCAGCAAGATGACTCACAGGGTAAAGGTGCTTGTCACCAAGACTGATGATCTAAGTTCAATCTCCAGAACCCACACGGTAGAAGAACAGACTAATACAAGTTATCCTCTGACTTCCACATGCTGTGGCACCTGTGTGTGCTTTATCTTTAGAGGGTGACTTCCTTCCTCAGGTGCTTTAACATACTATGGGCACCAGCTGACCACAGGATCTAAGGCTTCTCCCTTCACAGCCAGGGAAAGAACAGATTTGTATTACGTTCACACAGGTTAAAGCATCCCATCCATCATCATCTGATGAAAGAAATAGGATTGCCTTGCTTGCTTGGACCTATCTGAGCTCAATCCAATGGCCTCCAAGGTCTCATTCATATAGAGCAGTTTTACAATGGGGCAAGTGGGTAGAGTGGTAATTAGCATGTGTTCAGAATGTGGAAGTAAAGCCAGTGGAGCACTGCACTATTCTCTATCTCTAGGGACCTGTCCTGGGGCAAGGAAGGGGTTCCCTAAGCATAATCCCTTCCTCTTCTGGGATGGAGCATAGAGGTTCAGAAACACAGGTAGGGTACTGAGGAGAGGATAAGAATACCAGAGCATTAAGCTGTGGCTCAGTGATAAACTGTCTAGCATGTGGGAGGCCCTAGGTTCCTCCCCAGCACCACACACATGGGGAAAAAATACCAATGTACTGAATAGCCTTTTCCTTTTCTCTTACTCACATGCTTCCATACAATTGGCCTTTTCTTTTTCTCTAGCCCCACCCAGATTTCCTGTAAGCCCTGGCTTTGGAGCACACTACTTACTGTTGACCCACATTCAGGACATTTCTGAAAGAAACAAATATTGCTCACCAGTTCCCTCCCTGGAGCTTGAATTCCAAAGGTTATTTTCTTTAAGCCTTAATCTCGACCTTTTGCCTCATAATTTTGAAGTAAAATCCTTCTCAAGACAGGTGTTCACAAAGTGCTAAGAACTGAACAATGCGTCATTATGACACTGGCAGCAATTTCCAAATAGTACTGGCGAACTCAAACATTCATAACACTGCATGAATCAGTCATGCTGTGAGCAAGAAAACCACAACTCTAGGATCACACTGGAACTTCGGGGCAATCTCATGTAAGCAGAAATTAAGGCAAGTTAAATCTTCCCTCTTTCCTCATGGAATAGTTGATATTAATACCTTAACTATAGTGCTTCTGTAGGACTACAGATGGCCTTGAACATGGGCCACTGCACATTTCTGGCCCAAAGCAGAAGAGAGATTCTAGACTTCTGAGTCTCAGGAAGTGCCAGGCTCCTGCTCCAGAGTGGCTGTCCAATTGTATGCCATCTTTTCCATCCCTCTGTTATGTGTGTGTGGTGTCTATGTGAGTGCATGTATGTGCATGTGGAGACCAGAGGTCACCTCAGATATCCTTCCTAAGGCACCATCTACCCTGTTTGTTGAGGCAGGGTCTATCACTGGAGCTCACAAATTAGGCTAGGCTGGCCAGTGCTGGGATTACAAGAGCATGCCACCATGCTTTTTTGTTTTGTTTTGTTTTTTAAAGCATGGATTCTGGGGATCAAACTTGGTCCTCAAGCTTGCACAGCAAACGCATAACCAAGAGAGCAATTTCCCCAGCCCTGTGTCCATGCATTTTTAATACAACAATTTCAATACCTCAGTTCAAAACACTGACAAAAACTGATAATTGTTATTCATACCAACCTAGAAGTGAGTTGGGTTTGAAACTTTTTGGGTCACTTTTGAGTACTAGCAGCTCCTTAAAACTTACCTCTGGTCAAATATCTGCTTCAGAGAAGGTTGTCCAAAGTTGTCAGTCCAGGTTTCCTGAAATTTTGGTGACTACCACAATTGGGAATGATTTCTCACACCTGATCTCAGTTTTAGGCTCAAAGGGCCACCTCCACCACAGTTCACTACCTTTCCTGATCAGCTTCCATCACTTTCCAGGGTTGACATAATTGAGATCCTGCCTTTCTTCTCTTTACATGTATCCTTCCAAAATTTCTGCTCTAACTGAAATACACCAAATGCACCTTTATCCCTTCAACCCATGAATCTAATAGTTGTAACATTCCTCCTGAACTTTTGTCCTTCAGGCTAAAGATTTCCAGCGTCTGGGCCCAGCATGATGAGGTGCTATCCAATGCCTTCGCCCTCTCCCCTCCCACTCTTCTCCCACTGCACACCTCTAAGTTTCTGTCTCACTTCTGCATCATCACCAATGAATACCAAACATCAATTTAAGCTGAGTGCTGTACTCTCCAGCAGAACACGTGTGCATTCTAACACATCCCTTTCCATTTTGTGAAGGATCAGAGCAAAAGCTTCCTTACCTGGTCAGCCCCACAGAAAACCAATTTGGTTTGTAAGACCAAATTTATGAAAATGAACAAAACCAGATGATTATCAGCATGCTCTTGGAGGAAATGTGATATGGTCTTCTATTGATTTTTTTCATCAGCCTCTTTCACTGGAAAAGGAAATCCAAAGTCTAGTTCTAATTTCAACTTCCTGAGGGAATTATGGGAGAAGTGAAGATAATGTGTTTCAATTTATTACCTGTGGAAAATGAACAGATCTGTCATGGCCCAAGGCCAGAAAAGCTAGGAATGCTTAGAGACACTGGTTCTTCTTCTGGTTTCTTGTTTTTATCTTTTTTCTCATTTTACACAGCAACCTAATGAGCACAGCTGCCTGAAAGCTATGTGTGATCAGATATTTCATTGGTCCTTGAAGGTGTGCCTGAAACTCCAGTCCAGATACCAGGATACAGAGGCACATGGACACCTTGTAGGAGTCTATGGTTGGGCCAGCTGGACTGTCCAGCCCACCTCCCTTTACCTTAGTCCAGTAAAGCCTTATTAACGTCTAGACAAAGACCCTCAGTGCAACCTACTCAGTACCCATCCTACAGGAACTTCGCCTTTTTTTTTTTTTTTTCCTGCAAGTAATTGAAAACCTCATAGGACTTAACCCACAGGGAAAATGTTTCAGTTAATGAGTGTGAGTTCCATGTGTGTTTATTTTTTCCCCATTTGAGATAAGAAACTATATCTTTGTGTCTAGAAAGCTGCTTAACACTGTACACAACTATGTTCAAGACAGAAAGTCTGGAAAATCTTCCTGAGGCACCAGAAGACTTCCTCTTAAGCCTCCTTTGCCAGCGCACGGGCACATAGCCAATCTGGCCTCAGGGGAGGCAAGGAAGCATCTAGCAAACAGAAGTGGATTGTCATAACTGGACAAAGTGTCAGTTTCACTGTGTTCAGAATTCTTTAGAAATAAAGTTTTATTATTAAAATTAACACATGCTCTTTTTGGAGAGATGGGACAGGGTCTCGCTAAGTAGCTTAGGCTGGCCTCTAATGTGCCAGCCTTCGGCTTCAGTCATGAGAGTGCTGATACTGCAGGCATGCACCATCATATGGAGCTTAATATGTGATTATTAAAGAATTTTAGGAAAAGTAAAAAAAAGATTCTCTAATGCCACTACCCAAAGATGTTTCTCAATGTATCATTTTCAACTGCTGTAATCATACTGCACAGAAGAGGTGTTTTTCTTTTTTCCTCTTCCTACCTAACATATATTTAAGCCTGTATGAGTTTTGAAATATATTTACCATTAAAGAAAATAAAATACAAACTACAGGTAACAGCATAAAACAGTGGATAGAGGATTGATCTCAGAGTGAAAGATGGTGCCTTTGGCTTGGGAACTGGCACTCATCTATCACTGGGTTTCCGTTTCCTCAAAATAAAGAGGTGAGCCACACTGGTTCTGCAGGCTCAAGCCTGTGAGTGGTGACAGCTGAGCCTCTCAGGCACACAAGTCACAGTCTGGACAGCAATCAAAACTGCAGGCTTGATCACAGACAAGTAAGCCAAGTGAATTGAAGTTGCTGCCCTGTGATCTTGACTATCTAGCAAATAAGAATGTACTATGTAAAATATGACATGTAATCTAGGTCTACAATTTCTTTAAAAATGCCAGAAATTTAGCTTTTAATGTGAAATTAAATATGTTTAATTTCACATTAAAAAAATATATATATGTATATATCAGCCAGGAGTGGTGGCACATGCCTTGAATCCAAGCACTTGGGACGCAGAGGTAGGTGGATCTCTGTGAGTTCAGGCCAGCCTGGTCTACATAGTGAGTTCCAGGCCAGCTAGGGCTACAGAGAGACTCAGTCTCAAAAAAACAAAAAAGGAGCAAAAAAAAAAATACATATTCTATATTATACATATGTATACATAAATTACCATCAAATTTAGAAACTAAAACAATATGAAACACTATATCAGCTAAATAATGGAACAGTTCTGCTGAATTTGTAACTGCAGCTAACCTGACAACTAGGTTGGTCAAGGCTAGAGAAAGGATGGATGGAAGGAGGGTTGAGAAGGCTGCTCACAAGGTATCTTGCTATATAGCAACTGCATTATCATGAGTCTAAAATGCCTAATACTTATGTGAGTGGTGAATAAACATAGTTTATGGGTTTAACATTTCTAGTCTTTTACATTGGCAGCATAATTATTTCCTTTGCTGGTTCCACAAGGCCCTTTGGGGCTGAGCTGAACTTTGATGTGCTCTCTGAGTAAGTAGGGATCATACTGGAAAGCACCAAGTTGGGAGCCAGCTATGCCTCTGCTCCTTTCATATGTATTTTTCATGATCACATCTGGATCCATATCAAATCCTGTGTCTTTTGCCTTAATCATTGTCTAAGCTGAAAATGATGGAAGTCTCAGACAGGTCTTCCCTTGAGTGAGCAGGCCACCTCAAGCAGTTGATTCTGTCCTCTTTAATCTCTCCTTTTCACAGAGAATGATCAGCTTCACCAAACAGGAGACTTTGACTCTGGCTTGCTGAAAGCAGATTTAACAACTTTGAACTTTCTGTGTGATTTTTGCCTTTGACACAGTTGTTATTAGAGAGTTCTGAAGAAGCAAAAGCCCCCTACAACACCAGGTTTCTAAATGATTCATCTCATAGGCCTTGATATTCAATCCAGGTGTAGGAATAAACACTACAGCCCTCGGGCTCTATCCTGGGGCTTGGAAAAGCTTCAGTGAAATTCTATAGCAAAGGCCCAGGCACTTCCCTGACTTTCCCTTTGTTCTACTAACTTTTTATCTCTGAAAAGCAAAGGGATTTCCTCTGAGGATTAAGCAGAGGAAACAACCTGAGGTAGGATAGTGTTTCATTAGAATTAAGAGTCTCAAAAGGATCCTGAAGCCATCTCCACAAGAAGTCAGTCCCCAGCCTTGGACTGCTCCCTGAAATCCAGCACCCTCAGCCACAGATGTGCATGCACTACGGGGTTTCTCATCTTGCCTTCTTTTCTCTTGGATCTAGAGAAAACTTTTGTCTTCCTAAAAACCGAAGGCTGTCTCACCAGAAAACAGGCTTTTACTTCCTTTTTTTTTTTTTTTTTGAGACAAGGTATAACTATGTAGCCTTGGCTGGCTTGGAACTGGCTAACAGGCTGTCCTCCACCTCACAGAGATGGACCTGCCTCTGCCCCCTTATGCTGGGAATAAAGGCGTGTGCCACCACGCCTGCTTCTTTTTATTTATTTTTTTTAAACTTTTAACATACACTATTTTGTGAACATTTAATTATTTTTGAAATAATTTTAAAAACTGTTCTGCCATGTTTTGGTGTAAAGAGGATCAAAGAGACAGAGGGAGAAGGAAACAGAACATGTGCTTTCCTCCTCCCTTCCTTTCCTCAGTCCTAGATTCTAATTCTTTTTTTTTCTTTTTTCTTTTTTTTTTTTTGGCCTTTTTGAGACAGGGTCTCCGTGTAGCCCCAGCTGGCATGGAACTCGCTATGTAAACCAGTCTGGCTTGGAACTTACAGAGAGCCACCTGCCTTTGCTGGGATTAAAGGCATGTACTGCTTGGCTGTTTCCGATTATTTTTCTTAATGAAAGCTCATAGATGTTAGTGGATGAAGATGATGGTAAGAGCAGAGTTTGCTGCTGGCAGAGGGCTTCTGGGTTTTCAAGCTGCCCAGAGAGCTACCCTACAGGTGTACCCACTCACAGCCTGAAGTCTGCACATGGATTAAGAAAGAGATGAGAATTTGTGTTAAGTAGCCTGGTATGTCCATCTCCTGCCAGTATGACTAGATCAAAGGCACATATTTAGCCACTATGCAAAAGCCACTAACAAGTCTTGAAACAGTAACATAAAGCATATTTCTGTTAGGCTTGTTTCTTACATTCCATACTCCGATTTGTCACTATGTACTTTGAAAATCTTCAGCAATAACCACAATGGCCAGTTTCTAAGGTAACCATGTTTTTAATTACTTCTGAAGAGGAACATGTGTTTTCTCTTTTAATATTATGATTTTCCAAAAGCCAATTCTTCTCCTCCTCCTCTTCAGTCTTACGATGCTTCTTTCTCACTTATTAGGGTCACTCTGCATTTTTAGGGAGATGCTTGGTTCATACTTTGGTTGCTTTTGCAGTGTTTCACCTAATTTGATGCATTACATTTCTGTTTTCATTTAAAAATACTCTTTCGTATATTTTGGAGTTTCTTTTTGGACTTTAAATGTCATTTAGTAGAACTTGGGTTTTCTTCACATTTCTTGTGTTATTAAAAGTTTTAGTATGCCATTTCTAATGTTTTTATTTACTCTGGGGATATATGGTATATGGAATATTGACTGAAACCCTATCATGTGATGGCTGTGTACATTCATGCACAGCCAACCTTTGTTTTCTTGGGTGAGAGGCAAATTAGCTTACACTTCCATGAAGTTTACACAAAAACTGGCTTTGCATAATTTTATATGATGTGTGTGAACTGAATTCTACCTTTGTGATAGCGATAGTCCTAATTATGCTATGAATTAATTTTTATTCATTTTTTTCTATTCATGTATTTTTGTTTTGGATGCTTAAAATTTTTCAATAATCAGTTTCTCTTACGGAATGTAGTTTGAGGGGGGGAACCCCTCCAATTCAGGATGTTCATTTTTAATAGGAACATGTTTGAAATTTGACCCCAAAGAAAATACAATTAATTTAGTTTTACAACCTAAAGTCATGTGCACACACTCTCCCCTCCCTTCGTTGACCCATTGCCCTCCTGGCAAGCTACTGACCCATTTTCCCAGTAAGCCAAGGCTGCAACTGTTACCTGGCTGAGTCACATTTGTGGCTTAGGAACAACTTGGCAATCGTACTGTGTTCCTAGAGTACAATGTTCAATGTACATTCATAAACTCTCTGGTGCATGAAGTCCAAAACTATGTGACTCGCTAGGAAAGTATAAGTCATTTGGAAAAATAAAGCAAATAGTGTTGGCATAATCTCACTTGAAAATCTACTATAGACCCTTATATTTTTATTATTAAATTTGTTCATGGGTTAATTGTGAGCATTGATCCAAAACCTCCAAGTATTTCAATTGTCTTTTTCTTTCAGCAATGAGATACCTCTATCCAGGGAGAGATGGTATCTTCCAGTCCCCTTACATGCATGCAATTCCTCCTAGGAATAAGAGCCCCAAGTGTGCTCTATCCAGTAATGAAACAGGAGGTAAGGATTTGGACTCGCTTGTCTTCAGAGAAAAAGCAGTGAGCAAATACTACTTGCTCTATGAATGGTCAAAGGGCCAGGAGAAGATGAATTCCAGGCAAATCTTTTTCTTAATGACACTTACTAGAGTCACATTCTAGTTCCCTCCTCCACTCACTGTGTTTGTCTAGCCTTTAGTTTGAATACTCTCAAGCTGAGTTCCTTTGAGTTACTCAATGACCAACATTTGGCCAGCATCCTAAGGTTTTCTTTGTGTGAAATGCTAATTTATGTAATTAGTTTTTGCTGAATGTTTAAAAATGTAACATTAATACTGTATTAAATATCATACCCCACCTCTTTATTATTAGCCTCGTGTCCTTTCCAGTTACAATAGAAATCATACTACTTGGAAATGTAGTTCAGAGCAACAAAGTGATCGATAAATAGCAATAATAGCTAACAATTACTGATCACCGACTCTGTGGTAGCTACTGGGCAGATCGTTTCATAAGCAAGTCCTATAATTATTTTCAACACAGGTAAAGAAACTAAAATTTCTGGATATTTCCCTGAAGGTCACGAGTAGAGAATGGCCCAGGTAGAATTTGCACTGAAGTCTTTCTTCTTCAACAACTGGAGGTGACTACTGGGCTCTACAACCAATAGAGGGCATGATACTGTCCACTCAGTCTCAAATGCCATACACTTAAATTTTCAGCATGTGCTGCTTTTTTCAGTTCACTCATTCTAGTTTTAACTGCTTTGGGCCCTAAGTGAAGAACAATGTTTTGAAAACTTGAAATGAAATGCTCCTTTATCCAACAACACTTTGCTGGGTTCCTCCCAGGCGATGTGTGAGGGCCGAACATGAATACCTGCCTTTGAGAAGGTCAAATCAGAGGACAGCAGGTGGGACTGCAACCATATGAACCTATGTCATAGAGGAGACATACACAGAATGCTGAGGAAGCCCAGCAGAAAACGTATTCCACAATATATAAGCTAGTTTAAATAAAAATTATGTGTGTTTGGTTTGAGTTTGCATGGCAAACTGTTGGCACTGCATAGAAGTGGGAAATGGGTAAGAAGCCCCGGCTTTAGCTAAGGAACTATTGGCAAGTGATCACTGCTGGGTGAGGGAAGGTTGGTCTTCTTTAAGGAAGTGATGCTAGACAGGGTGACCAGACTCAGTGGATGAACTGACACAGGGACATTTGGGGATATGAACTTGACTTGATAGGCTTTAATATATATGCCAGAATGAATGAAATCTAGTCGGGGAGCCATGGGGAGGTGTAGATAGGAGAGGGGATCTAAATATGATTAAGATGTACGAAATGCATAAAAATTCAATAAAATTATGTGTATGTGTGTGTGGGTGCTTGCAGAGGCCAGAAAAGGGAGTCGGAGCTCCTGGACCTGGAGTTAAGGTGGTTGTGAGCTGCCTCATATGTATATTGGGAACCAAACTCAGGTCTTTTGGAAGAGCAGGAAGTCCTCTTAACTGCTGAGCCATTTCTCCAGCCCTCTGCAAGCTACTTTTTAAAGGGTGAGCACAGGTTTCCAGGCAAAAAAGAGTTAGGAGGGTCAGTGTAAGCGAAGATAGGAACCAAGAGTGAAAAGCTGAGCAGGGCCAAGGATAAGATGTATGGCATGGAGCAAGATGTAGAGAATGTGAAGAAGCAAAGTGTGGGAAGTAGCTTCAAAGGTAAAGAATGGAACAGAGAGTGGTAGCCTTAGGACACTATGCAAAAGACCTAGATATGGAAAGGGTCAGATGGAGAGTCTTAAGGGGTGTGTGTGTGTGTGTGGGGGACAATGGGAGATGTGAAGCATCTATCCCACAAAGGGAATCTCCTCCTCTCCACCACTGTAGGAAGAATACAGGTACACTACTGGCAGGTCTTCTGATATGCTTGAAATCTATGCTTGGCTTAAAATCTCTAATTTTTATATATCAGTAGATAAGTCAAAAATTAGGAGGAAAAATATCTGTGAACCAAGCAAAAAGAACTCAGCAGCAGCTAGATCAAAGTTCTTCACAAGGGTAAATGGTTTATCTTTGTGGGCAAGTAGCAGATCAAATGTGTCCCCAAACTGCAGATCCTTAGTAAAGCCCAGGGCTGCTGCTCTACAATATACTACCATATAGTATACCGAAAAAGTCAAGCCTATCGAGTTTATCTTCTTTCTTTATAATAGTTAAGTGTAAAGCCAATCTTTTTTTTTTTTTTTTTTTTTTAAATCCTTGTCTCTCTCTCTCTCCCCCACCTCTCTGAGACAGGGTTTTACTATTAAGTCCAGGCTGGCCTCAAACCAGCAACTCTCCTGTCTTAGCCTCTTGAATGCTGAGATTACTGGCATGTACCATCTAAACAATTTTCTTCTGTACAATGGAGAAAAAAAAAAAGTCTTCAAAATCAAAATTAGAAATAAGATGCAAACTAACCTCTGGCATGTTGAAACAACTGAGAGGCCATTATATTAAGGCAGTGCTGGCAGTGCTGAGATTCTTTGTAAACAATTGGGAAGTCAACTCCAACTCAGAGAAGAGTCATACCTCTGTAAGGCTGACCAATCAGAAAAGCCTTTTTAGTGGTGACTATATGGCTACTGTTGACTTTAATGAATCAAATATTTTCTTTACTGCTTCTTCAAATACCTTGTAAATGTTTTCCCTTGTGCTCCCTGGGAAACTCAGACCTCTTGCAGTTTGGTGATCTAATTGTTTTTAAAAAATTTGTTTTTATTGAATTTTTGTTTATTTTATACAGAACATTTCAGTCAATCTTAATCATCTTTATACTCCCATTCCCAGTGGCACCCTCCCATAGCACCCCCCACCCGCCACTGGAATTCATACATTCTGTCATTTGTGTTAAGGCCTATTGTGTCAAGTTAGTGCCCCCAGATGTTCCTCAGTGCAAGTTCATGTACTGAAGTCTAGTCAGCTTATCTAGAGTCCCTTGCTTTAGGAAGATCAGCTCTTCCTCATTCAGCAGTAATCAGTTGCCAATATTTCTTCAGCTAAAATTGGGGTCTGCTGACCATTTCCCCAGTTCTATGCTGGGTTTTTGTCTGCTTGAGTTTGCATGGGACTTGTGTATGCTGACACCATTGCCGTAGGTTCATATGAGCAAGGTCCCAGGAGCTTATAAAAGGACTCTATTTCCATATGGTCGTGCACCTCCTCCCTGGCTCTTACAATCTTTCCACTCCCTCTTCCACAATGCTCCCTGAGCCCCAGGTGAGTGAAGATTAATAGAGGAGTCCTGTCCAAGGACCAGCATTCTACAGACTCTTAATCTCTACGCTTTGGCTATTTGTGACCTTTTGTGTTTCTGGTCCTCTGTTGCATGAGGGAGCTTCATTAATGAGAATTGTTAATGAATTATCAGAAATGGGGAAAATGGGGACACTTTAAATGGGAAAGCCATGGTGGAAGGGTTATACAGGGAAAGAGAGAGGAGAGATAATACCTAGCTAGTCTAAAAAAAAAAAAAACAGAGGGAATCATAATCATATTCATCCAACAACCTAATGACAAATTACACATACAGTATCTCCATGTATATAGCTGAAGACTACATAACAAGAAACAGTACCAGACAGGAGATACCTTGCTTTGAGTTGTTGGCTAGGGTGGTCCAAGAGACTCCCAAAATTACACAGGCTATTGCCACAGCCCTTGATTGCCTCACAGAACTTGAAGGTAACACCCTACTGCTGAAGACAGGACATAACGTTGAACACAGAATTTAGAACAATGGTCCTGGAACTGATCTGAAAGTCATTTCCCTTGAAGGCTAACTCTCATAGCTTTGGAGAGCACCATGAAGGTGCCAAGGGAAAACATCAATCGATGGTCCCACACCAGCTTCAAGACCAAATAACCACATCAATGACAGGCACAGAATACGACATTGGTGCAGCAGTGACACTTTTATCTTGGGGGCAATCAACAGATACCTAATTGGAATAAAAACCCATTCAATGGGAGGAAACTCAAGTATGGTACTGTAAACATAACCAAAAACACATGGCTGGAGAGGTCATAGATCTTAGAGAAAACCCTAAGACTGTTACATCACTAGACTGATATAATTTCTATGTGCAAAATATGTATCCTTATATTTACAGACAAATGTCCCAGTCACCACTCATCAAAGAAGCTTCTTTTGCACCAGACAGAGACCATTACCAAGTACCACAACTGGTCACACACAGACATTGTCTATGAATTTCCCAGGCCTAAGTGACACATCTACAATGCAACCTCTACATTTAAGGCTTACAGAACATAGAACAGGGGTAAAGAGGACACTAATGATTCTTTAAGTTCTCATTAATGGTGATCTAATTCTATTCAAAGAAATAGTAATTGTGTATGTGGGGGTGTTATGGAGAAGAATATGTTCCAGTATAATACATACTGGCACAAGAACGTCCTTATCTAACACAATACCATGAACAATGAATATATACAATGAAAAAATAAATGTTTAAGGTGATGGAAAGGTTAATTGCTCTGATTTGAACATTACATATTATATACAAACATTGGACTATCATAGTGTACCTCACAAATATGTATAATTATTATGTTTATTTAAAAAATTACTACTTTTCAGGTGTGGTGGGGCACACTTTTAATCCCAGCACTCTGGAGGGAGAGGCAGGCAAATCTCTGTGAGATCAAGACCAGCCTGGTCTACATAGTGAGTAACAGGCCAGGTGGGGCTACAGGGAGACCCTGTCTCAAAAAATTACTGCTATGCATATACCTGGTACTATATACCTGTAATCCCAGCACTCAGGAGGAGACAGGAGGATCATGAGTTAAAGGCCAGCTGAGGCTACCATAGTGAGTCCATATTTCAAGGCAAACAAACAAAACAAAAAAAAATAGTAAAAGACTAATAAAAAGTTAATATAACCAACTTTATCACTTAATAGGAGCATCAAGCTAACAAGAAGTTATCTTAAAGAAAAAAACAAAGAACCTTTAACATCTCCTATACAACTTGAATAAGCCCAAGAGAAGAATTTATAAGCAGAAAAAAAATCCTACCTGCAGCTGCTAAGAAGGCAGGTTCTGAGCAACTATTGGAATGAGCTCTACTCTGCTTGGTTGAACCATATTTATTAAGGAGAAAGTGGGGCTATCAAATGATGTGACTGATGATTAAGTTGGCTCCTTTGGTGCTTTTCCTCAGTCACAATCACAGATATCCTAAGGACTTAGGTGGCTCAGCCATTAATCTGAAATTTAGATTCTTGAAATGGGCAGCTGAGGCAGTCTGCTTAGAAGCTACTGCAAGAGTGGAGGAAGAAAAGATCTGCAATTTAGTAGCTGTTTTCATATTTTATAAAATACAAGTAGACCCACTGCAATCTGAGTGTTGTTCTAAGCTCCAGAGTTCCATTAGGGGTTGATGGGCAGAGTTCTTGCCTGCAAGACAGGTATTCATAAATAGGTAGGTCAGAAGGCAGCCAGCACACTGGAAGAAACCCGGCTGGGGTACAGGACATATATGGAGTGCTCCTGGGAGTCTGGGAGGGTACCTCTGAAAAGGCAGTGAGCAGAGGATGAATGTTTGGAGGATTGCCTGAGGGCAGACTTGACTTTCAAGCAGAGGGAAGCAAGGAGGCCCTATGGTGAGGGGGCAGTGAGTTAAGATGATCCAGAGGGAAGGTCTAATAGAGCGGGGGTGGTCAATAATGTGCAGTTAAGATTCCAGCCTTCACACTGAGTGAGACAGGAACATGCTTTGTTGTTGCTTTTGAGCCAGGGTCTCCCTATGTAACCCAGGCTGGCCTCCTGCCTCAACCTGGTGAGGCTCAGATTATAGGCCCATGCATCATGCCTGGCTGAGTCACATGCTTTGCTGACCTAGGCTTTCCAAGATCACTCTAGTCAGCTATGCAAGGGTGACAAGTGAGTGGCAGTTGGAAGATCAGTTAGAGGTCACTTGCAGTCATCCAGACAAAATATGACAGTGGCTTGGGTTATGTAGGAGATGGAAGTTATAGGAAGTGACTGGGTGTCTTTGTACATTCTGGAAAGACTTGTTGAAGGAATGAACTGTGAGTGTGAGAGAAGGGATCTAAGGATGGCTCAAAGTATTCAGTTTGAGAAATGGGAAGAAAGGGGCTCATTTTATCGAGATGGTGAGAACTAGGCAAGGAGGTGCTAGTGAGCTGGTGGCTGGGGGTACACATTGAAATGCTGAGTTTTCATACCAGGCTTGGCGGCACATGCCTTTAATCCCAGCATCTGGGAGGCAGAGGCAGGAGGAGGAGGCTCTGTGAGTTCGAGGCCAGCCTGGTATACATTACTGAGTTCCTGGCCAGTCAGGGCTATACAGTGAGACTCAGTCTCAAAGAAACAACCAAACAAAAACAAATACCTCCATCACCAAACAGCAACAAAGCCACCTTTTTTGTTGTTGTTGTTGTTTTTTTAATTTATTATTCTTATTTTATTGTATGAGTGTATTGCCTGCATGTATGTGAGTGCACCTGTGTCGTGCAATGCCACGGAAGTCAGAAGAGGGCTTCGGATTCCTCTGGAACTGGAGTTAAGGACCATTTGTAGCCGCCATGTGGGTGCTGGGAATTGAACCTCAGTCCTCTGTAGGAGCAGTCAGTGCTCTTAACCGCTGAGCTATATCTCCAGCTCCTTCTTTTTGTTTTTCTGAGACAGGGTCTCATGTAGATCAGGCTGGCCTTCAAGTACTAATCCTCCTGTCTCTACTATTCAAGTGCTGGGATGATAGGTGTGTGCCACCATGCCTCCCGGCCTATCAGAGCTCCAAGAAGAGATATTCAAGTTAGGAAAGAGAGGGTACTGGGATCTGATGAAGATCAGGAGATTCCTCGAAATTTAGAAAAAAAAAGGGGTGGGGTATTTATAAAATGACCCTCTTGAAAAAGTTTCAAAGTATTTTAGTTCTTATCTTTTAAAAGCATGTGGCAACATTAGGCTGTCAGAAGCAGCTGAAGTTGGATCAGTGATTCCTAAATTGGGGCCTCAGGCCAGGAGCACCAACATCTCCTTCAGCTAGCTGGAGAGGCCAGCCTCAGAGCTGCTCTCCACCTGGTGAGTCATAAAGTCTAGAGATAAGGCCCAGGAAAGGCAGGTTGATGCATACTGCAGACTGGGTGAGGGCAATGATAAGCTTAGCATTTCCAGGTTTTAAACATTTAAAAAAGAAAAGGAATTAACTTCTTTTTAGAGGAAAAAAAATGTCTTTATTGTTTGACATATAAAAAGGAGTAAACAAAATTTGGAATCACATTTCATTTCATTTTAGTATTTTCAATAAAGGTATAAAAATACAGCGCCACTTTGTTTTGTGAGCTCTTGAAAATGTCTAGACGGTCACACTTAATATGATATAAAAGGCATTTACAACACACAGTGAGAGGATAAAAATAAAACAAGCTCAGGGTACAATTGAATCCACTGGGAGAAAAAATTCTAAATATACATTACCACATACATAGGACTTCATTTTCTTTCTGCATTTACCGCCAGGTTACCTGTAGATACAGAGATGTGGTTGGTGTTCCCACCTTTGTTCTAAAAAATATTTTATTTATTATTTTTATTTTATGTGTATGCATGTATTGCCTGCATGTAGGTAAGTGCACCCGTGTTGTCCAATGCCCAGAGGTTAGAAGAGGCTGTCGGATCCCCTGGGGCTGGAGTTGCAGACAGTTGTTAGCTGCCATGTGGGTGCTGGGATTCAAACCCGGGTCTTCTGCAAGAACAACCAGTGTTCTTAACCACTGAGCCATCTCTCCAGCCCCTCCCTCACCTTTGTTCTTGATGTAGGTTCCAAGAGCAAAAAGAGACCTGCCATGAATTTGGTGCTCTTTCTTTTCTACTTTGATTTCCATCTTGTTTAAGATAAAACAAAATTTCCAATTTGTAACTGAGATCTTTTGGAAAACCTGGATCATTTTCATTCATTTT
Source organism: Nannospalax galili (assembly GCF_000622305.1). NCBI lineage: Eukaryota > Metazoa > Chordata > Mammalia > Rodentia > Spalacidae > Nannospalax > Nannospalax galili. Next base: position 4,850,308 of record NW_008331484.1, on the reverse strand, counting down.
ATTTTAAATCCCAATTCATTAAAAAAAATAGACAAATGATGCAAAATTTTTTTCTAAATAAAAATGTACTCATTCTTCAGCCACCAACATCACTGTAAACAGTAATATTTCTGAAGCAGGTGTGCCTACCTACAGGTATATATATATATTTTTAAAAAAGTTGCTGCCTCATTTGGGCTTTTTAGCACGTTGAAATCACACTAACATGACCTTTGTGAACTGTGATCGGAGGCTCAGTACAACCCAAACCACTCAGTGCATTCATTTGTGACAAAAGATACACATGCCTCACATGGTTCCACCATTTCACCCTCCTTTGGGTTGGCCACAACGCACACCACAAAAACCAGAGCCCCCAAACAAAACAACAACAAAATCAGCCCTTCCCTGTCACATATGTGGTGTGCGAATGAAAATAAGTTTATTCTTGCTGTGGGAATTCTTAGGTCTGCGTAATTGTGTTAGAGCATCTTTTCCCAAGGCATTTGAAAGAGTGTAAATTTTTGAACTGAAAGAAATAAAAGCCAGATCAATAACTGGTTTTCTACATTTAAGATGCTATTTTAGAAGCAAGTGAACATATTTCACCCCAAGAGTGTATTCACCAAAGACATACATTAATTACCCTAGGGAACCACCTAAAACATCTGACATGATTTAACAATAAAATCTAGAAATTTGATTATTTTCATGATGGGATTTGAACTTTAAATAAAATTGACATTTAAAATAATATAGGGGGAATATAGAGTGACTTGAATTCTTCTAACTTTATTACTATAATCATAACTGGGAGAGATTTAAATTGGTCCTTGACAATGAGTTATGTGTTTAAGTCAGTCCTTAACAATGCCTTTCCTGTCTTTCCTGTTGTGGCTCTGAGGATATGCCACAGTAATTAATGTATGGTGGGGGTGTGGAACGCCTCGGCTACCTTCCCAACTGTGTGAACATGCATTCATTTATGGACCTGTGCTCATACTTTCCTAGTCAACTTCTGTGTTGGATGACATTGAAAAGCTTTTGCTGATTTTCAAGGCAGTCTTTCAATTTATCTTCTGTCAAAGTCAGTCGTTGCTCCAAAATTGAAACAGTCTGCAAAATGGAGGACGAAACAGTCAGTGCCTGGCATCCCGGTGATTAGAAGATGATGCCAGTGTCTGCAGAAGACATTTTGGTGTTTTGGTTTTGGTTTTTTGAGACAGGGTCTCCCTGTAGCCCTGGCTGGCCTGGAATTCGGTATATAGACCAGGCTGGCCTTGAACTCACAGAGCTCTTCCTGCCTCTGCCTCCCCAGTGCTGGGACTAAAGAAAGGTGTGTGCCACCACGTCCTGCAGCAGACCCTTTTAGGATTTGGACATGAATCTTCTATTCTTAAAGTGGTTCAAACAAGGGCCCCAAAGTTAACTGTGTTGCTGAGTCTTACCACAGAGCAAAGTACTATCAAATAAGTACTGAGGAAATGAAAAAAAACAAAGCAATGCCCCCCTAATTCCAACCAACCAAAAAAAACCACCCCCTAAACTGATGCATATGAGGAAAATGGTGTGCAAGATCAGGTCACTACAGACGGTTCTTCTGTCTGATTTTCTGAAGCCTCAAGGCCAAGGAAGGAGCCACAGAGCCTTCTAAGTGGGGCCACAGGCCACATAGGAGTGTGGGGAGTGGTGCAGGGGAGCGGTGGTGCAGGGGGAGTCACACTTCCTGGCCCAGGCACTGCTGAAATTACTGCGATGTCAGCACTGGTCATTCTGTCACAGCTCAACCTGTAGTGAACCATCCTCCTAGCACTGCAGACAGATGGACAGCCAGATTACTTTGAAAGCACCACGATTGCTATCAAGTTCCCTCATTTAAGTGAGGATAAGAGGAGGCCAGTCTATGGGGGGTACTGAAGAGTAAAGGATGTATAATGCTATTCTTATGCTTTGCACATAGGACCTGGTGACTTCGGGCTCTCCTTTAGCAAATGATTATATGACTGAATATACTCATTACAATATATTCATATGTATAGGTATGTTAAATCTCCATATATGTATGGAAAATTAAAAAAAATTAATTAAAATTTTATTTTTTAAAAAATATTTTATTATTTTTATTTCTTATGTGTATGAGTGTACTGCCTGCCTGTATGTAAGTGCACCCTTGTCATACAATCCCTGTGGAGGTCAGAAGAGGGCATCAGATCCCCTGGAACTGGAGTTAGGGATGGTTCTTAGCCACCATGTGGATTCTGGGAACTGAACCCAGGTTATCTGTAAGAGCAGCCAGTGCTCTCAACTGCTGAGCCATCTCTCCAGCTCCCTTCATACCTTTTCTGAAAAAGAACTTTTTATTATAAACTAAAAATCAGGTCAGAAAATCACACAAAATGAATTTGTTGCCTAATGAGTTCTGAAAGGAAGAAAAACACCTGTAAATGTCAGCCATTATCTGGAACTCTACCAGTCACCCAAAGTACTCTGTGTGGCTTTCACAATTATATCCCTTCCCCCATTCTACAACAGCTTTTATCCTGAGCCTTATAATCCATTTCCTTATTATTTTATTTCTCAGGTGTAAACCTCTAGGGGTCACCATTTCTTGTTCCCATTCTCAAGTCTTGGTATGTTGTACGTCATCTGCATGTGCTTACCTCTCCCTTTCTTTCTTTATTTA
>NW_008331484.1:4824903-4845851 GCF_000622305.1 Nannospalax galili | reverse complement strand
ATGCACAGCCAGTGTTGAGAACTGAGGTGATTCTTATCCAGGACCTATTTCAGTTGGAAACACTTATTCTGGACAAGAAATTGATATTGCTCTAGTTCACATTTTATCCTCTTCTTCTGTACAACTTATGGCAATGTCTGTACGGACAAATACTGTACATAAATCAAGCGTATAAATCAAAGAGGAACAACAGAAGATGTCTCCAAAGGAAACAATCTACAGAGCTGGAAGAAACTATGGGTGTGTCTATTTCAACACAGCACTTTCCTGATATTATGTCTATATCTCACAGGAGTTGGAAGATTTTTAGTGCAATATTGAAGATGCACATGCACTATATTCCTTCTTTGCTAAGGTAAAATGGTCTCAGAGGACTGGCTAAAATGGGAAGTCAAAACCATGGCTTCTGGAAGAACACTGAATCAACAGAAGAAACTTTGGAAAGAGAGAGACACTGTATACTGGATATCTGCAGAAGTCACATGTGGTGGCGCACCCCTTTAATCCCAGCACGCAGGAGAAAGAGGCAGGTACATCTTTGTGAGTTTGAGGTCAGCCTGGTCTACAAAGTGAGACCATGTCTCAAAAAACAAAACAACTACACAACAACAACAACAAAAATCATCAGAGTATTTTCAGAGTGAAAAATTATAAACTTTGGCAATATTTTGTACTTACAGGATGTTTACTTACTGTTTTTCTTATGGCACTAAATATTTCCTTTTGAGCGACCTAATATGAACATACTGCATCACAAATTCTGGGATAAAACATTACTGTTTAGAACCAAATAACATTTATAGCATGGAGAATCGCTGCTATTTCTCACAGCGCGCACTGTTTTCCTGGCCCTTGGACATCAGAGATAGCACATGTGTACACAAATGGGTACGCGTGTACGTACACACACACACACACACACACACACACACACACACACACACGACATCATACTATTTTCTCACCACAGCTTAGTTCAGAGTGCCTTGCTAATGATTGACAATTTGAGTTGGCTTGCCAGCAAGGAAAACTTTTCCCCATCCCACTGGTTTCAGATCCGGCTAGAAGCAGGATTGCTTTGTATATCTTACCCCTGAGGCAAGGAGGGCCAACCCACCTGTGTTAAAACACTGAGCTGCTCCATAATGTGCTCCAGGGCATCCGTCACAGCCAGAGGTATGCTTCTTTGGCTCTCAGAGGGCAGGTCACTCACATCTTCTGTTTTCTTTTTCACAGTTGCTGACGAACATTCTGGTATTAAGGAAGGGTTCAAGAAATATCCACAGATATCTTCACCCTTGTCTGGCAGAACTCTACCCTTGGAATCCATTGTCTTTGTTATGGAAAAAAGGGAACAATTGTATTTTCCAAACAAACAAAGAAACAAACTAGGTATATTTAAAAATATACTTAAATATATTCCTTTAAAAATTCTAGACTTGCATTGAATCATTTGTCTTTAACTATATTGATTTATGGAAATTACAACTGCAATAAAAAAATAAACCTAACAGTGATTAGAGAAAATTCATAAATTCCCTTCATTTTCTTTGCACTGACATATACTTTGCATATGCCTATCTGAACAGATTCTCTACCATTAAAAAAAGATTGCTGAATGAAATTTAATACTCAGTTTTAAAATAAATATTTACCTCTATTAGGATGACTATTATCCCTAAAAAAGGAAAATAACAAGTATTGGTGAAGACATGGAAAATTTAAATTCTCATGTTTTGCTGGTGTAAGGGTGAAATTTGGCAGTTGCTGTGGAAAAGTTTGGCAGGTCCTCAAAAAATTAACCAGAGAATTACCATACAATTTAGCAATTCTACTCCTAAGTATGTATCCAGAGGAGCTTTGAGCAGACTCAAACAGGCACTACATTTCAATATTCTTAGCAGCCTTCCTCACAGCCCTAAGATTAAAAATTACCCATGTCCATAAACAGATAAATGTGTAAACAAAATGTGGTATACACTTATAATGGAATTTTATTCAGCTAAAATATGAATGGAATTAAGATAATACTATAATGTAGATAAACCTTGAAAATATGCCACATGAACCAGACATGCAATAAGTCTACTTATATGTAGAACTCAAATAGGTACATTCATAGAGATGGAAAGTAGGGTGAAGGATACTAGGGTCTGGGAGGAAGGGAAAGTTATTGCTTCATGGGTATGAAGCTTCTTTTTGGAATGTTAAAAAAGGTTCTGGAAATAAATAGTGTTTATACAACATTGTGAATTTTGTGACTAAATCTACTGATAGTAAACTGTATACTTAAAATGATAAAAAATGACAATTTCTTTGTTACATATATTTCACCACAAATAAAAGGCAAAAAAAAATTTCCAATTAAGTAACAGTGGACAATTAGAATGTAAACTTAAGAAACAATTCCATTTACAAAGCATGAAAAAAGTAAAATATTTAGGAATACATTTAACAAAGTGCATGAATTGTACACTGAAAATTATAAACCACCACTAAATGTAATTAAAACTTTATTTAAAGGGAAAGATATCTACATCTTATGTTCATAGATCAGAAAATGTAACATTGTTAAGACAGCAGCACTTGCCAGGTGTGGTGGTGACTGACTATAATCCTAATGCTTGGGAGGCTGAGGTAGGAGGGTCATGAGTTCTAGGCCAACCTGAGCTATACAGTGAGACCTGAATACATACACATAAAAGAAAACACATACACACACACACACACACACACACACACACACACACACACACACACACACACAGAGTGACACAAAGCAGGAAGACAGCAGTACTCCACACGGAAGAATGCACTCAGTGTTATCCTTACCAAAATCCCAGCTGTCTTCTTTTATAGAAGTTTAAGTTGACCTTAAAATTCATATATAGAAGTGTAAAGAATTCAAGCAGCTAAAACAACATTGTAGAAAAAAATGAAGGACACATTTCCAAATGGCAAAACTTATCATTAGCAAGTTACAGTAATAAATACAGTGTGGAGATGGAGATGTACCTCACTAGTAAAGGCCATGCCTAGCATGTTTGGTCCCATATATGACCTCTAGCATCTTCATTCATTCATAAATAAATAAGTAAATAAAACCAGGCCCACGGATTGATACAACAAATTTGAGAGGTAAGAAATAAACACATCCATTCGTGGTCAACTGATCTCTGACAAGATTGCCAAGGCAATTTATTTTTTAAAAATATTTTATTAATTTTATTTTCTGTGTATGAGTGTATTGCCTGCATGTATGTAGGTGCACCTGTGTCATGCAGTGCCCATGGAGGTCAGAAGAGGGCCTAAGATCCTCTGGAACTGGAGCCATAGATAGTTGTTAGCTACTATGTGGGTGCTAGGAACTGAACCTGGGTCATCTGCAAGAGCAGCCAGCACTCTCAATCCCTGAGCCATCTCTCTAGCCTCGCCAAGACAATTTAATTGGGAAAGGACAGAATAATCTTTCCAATAAAGCAGTGCTGGGAAAACTAGATACTCACATTTAAAAAAGAATTTGTGCCTGTGCCTCACACCATACAAAAAATTAACTCAAAATGTCACAGACTTAAATGCAGACCTAAAATTACAAAACTTTTAGAAAGAGAGCACAGGAATATATTTTCCTGACCTTAGACTCAGGAGTGTCCAACCTGATGACAATGCAACATGATAGTTCCATTGAACTATCCACATTCATAGCTACCCTGGGAAACATGTGGCCTGGGGGATACAGGTCAGAGAACCCTCAACTAGATAAAATTTCCTTATATACAACACCAACATCAAAATGAAAAACTAATAAAGCAACTGACTTTACCATAATTAGACATTTGTATGATTAAGAATACACCATCAAGATAGTAAAAACAAACGGAAGAAAATATCTGTGAGAAAAATCTCCATAAGGGACTTGTATGCAGACATAAAGAAAGTTTATAATTCAATTTTTTTGCTCTTTTTGAGACAAGGTCTCCCTGTAGCCCCAGCTGGCCTGGAACTTACTATGTAGACCAGGCTGGCCTTGAACTCTCAGAGATTCACCTGCCTCTCTCTCCTGAGTGCTTGGATTAAAGGCATGTGCCACCATGCCCGGCACAATTCAATAATTAAACAGACACATAACCTAACTAAAAATGGACAGAGGCTTTGAACAGACATTTCTCTAACAATTCACAAATGGCCAATGAGCTCACATGTTCAACATCATCAACCCTAGGGAAATGCAAATCTAAACTACAAGGACACACTACTTCACACTCACTAAAATGACTAAAGTAAGAGACAGGTAATAACAAATGTTAGTGAGGGTGTTGAGAATTGGGAACCCTCAGACAGGGTGGGACTGCCAAATGTAGACACTGGGAAACGCTTTGGCAGTTCTTAAAAACACAGAATTACCAAATGACTCAACAATTCTACTCTTATCATAAACCCAAGAAGTGAAAACGTATCCACACAAACTTTGTATATAAATGTTCATAGCAGCATTAGCTATAATATCCAGAAAGTCAGAAGTAAGCCAAATGCCCCTAACGCTGTGATAATGAAGAAAGAAAATAAGGTGTATCTTTCCTAGGGATTATTACATGTTCATAAAAATGAGATGTGAAGAAAAAAAAAAGAAATTAAAGCAACAAAATAACAAAAATATTTATCAGCCAGTAATAACTTCCATCTCCCAATTTTTTCTTTTTTTTTTTGTCTTTCTGAGACAGGGTCTCCCCTGGCCTCAGCTGCCCTGAAACTTGATAGGTAGACCAGGCTGGCCTCAAAAAAAAAAAAAAAAAAAAAAAGATGCTGATTCATGTCATAACTCATATGAACTTTCTAAACACTGGGTTAAAGAAGAGAGACATAAAAGACTAAATACTGTATAAATAATTTATGTAAAATAGTCAAAATTGGCAAATACATGACGATACACAAAAATCAGTGGTTGCCAGGAGCTGGTTGCAAAAGAGAATGGAGAGAGATCTGTAATGCACATACAGAGGATGAAAATGTTCCAAAATTCCCTCTGCAATGAGGGAATTTTGCATTACAAAATTGATCACATTAGCATAACTCTGAATTTACTAAACACTACTGAACTGCACATGTCAAAAGGGTCAATTTTTATAGTATATAAATTTCCTCATTAAAGCTATCATGAAAATAAACAAAACCCAAAAACATGCCTCAGAGTTTTTTTTTTTTTTTTCACTCTTTATCAGTTTTAAATTTCTGGCTATTAAACTTGAGTTCTGGGAGTTCTTGGTAGAGGTCCTTCCAAACAAAGAATACATTTCTGCTGACAACAGTCAACACGTAGAGATGTTACAGCAAGTTTTCCACATATTAGTTGATTTCATCATCAGAATAATCCTACAGGTTGATTCTACTGACTGCCTTGACCATCTCTGCTGTCCTACAGAGGGTGAGTCCTTTTGACCTGCAAATTATTATTCTCAGTTTGTAATGTGAAAACAGATACTGAGAAGTTAAATAGCTTGCTCAAGGACACACTTGTGGGAAGGGTGTAAGAAGATGCCAAAGGACTTCACCTGTAAAACTTTGGAATCAAGACCATTCATTTCCATGATACTCTACTATTTTTTAGGACAATGGAAACTTTCAAATTCCCCTCTCACATACACTTAGCAATTCATTGTCAAAAATAATGAAAATAAACTGTAAATTTACTATTTTTATTATTGGTATTATTATTACTATTACTATTGTTATTCAGTGCTAAGGATGAAACCTGAGGCATGTGTACAATAAGCTACAGCCTCAGACAATTATTCTTTTTTTGTGTGTTTATTTTTATTTTATGTGCTTGTCTGCATGTATGTATGTGCACCACAAACATGGCAGGTACAGGTGGAAGCCAGAAGAGGGCATCAAATCCCCTGGAACTAGAGTTACAGATGGTTGTAAGGCACCACGTGAATGCTAGGAACTGAACCCGGATCCTCTGCAAGAGCAGCCAGTGTAAATGTTGAACCATTTCTCCACTATTAGGTCATCTCTCCAGTCCCCACAAAAATGAAAGTAAACTGAAAAGGTACTGTTCTGTTATTATTATTATTACTATTATTATTATTCAGTGTTGAGGATGAAGCCTATGGCTGTGTGTATACTAAGCTACAGCCTCAGGCCCAGACCACTATTTATAATTCAAGTTTATTTTGAAAACATGTAGAAAACATACTATTCCCACTCAGTTAAGTGGATCTACCCAGAGTCATAGTTTATTTACTCAATAACTATTTCTAGAGCCCCACTCTGTGCCAGACACTAAGTGATGAGGATCTGGCAGGGGATAAACTACCCAAGACTTGCCCTCCTGGAGCACACACTCTGAAACTGTCAGTCACTTGATAACTTTTCCATATCTCCCCCTCAGAGATTTATGACCTTCTCCATTTTGTTATAGTTTGGTGTGCTGGGCAGCTTTAGTGTCACCTTGACACACCTGGGTTGAGGGAGCCTCAATTGAGGAATTTCCTCTATTGGACTGGCCTGTGGCCATGTCTGAGGGGCATCTTCTTGATGAGTGATGTGGGAGGGCCCAGCCCACTGTGTGTGATGCCACCCCTGGGCAGGTAGGCCTGTGTTGCATAAGAAAGCAGGCTGAGCAGGGGCCAGGGGAGCAAACCAGTATGTAGCATTCCTCCATGGCCTGTGCTCCAGCTCCTGCCACCAGGTTCCTGCCCTCAGTTCCTACCTTGGGCTCCCTGATGAACTGTGACCTGGGAGATGTACGCTGAATAAACCCTTTCCTCCCCAAGTTGGTAGTGGTCAGAGTATTTTGTCACAGCAATGAAGAACAAACTAGGACATTTGGTTTGCTTATCTAGAAGGCTACATTTATCTTGAAAAAAATTACAGCAGGCTCTAAAAAGCTTTGCTCTGCACCTGTCAGTCTCCCCGCTCTGGGATGCACCTGGCAATACTAGAGAATTGACATAAAATTCCCGAGAGAGAATGACTTTTCAGGGTATGAAGTACCCATTAACTCTCAAAACAACCTTACGCTATCATTTTGAATTACTTAACTCCATATAATAAAGAAACGTCAAAACAGGACTGGGGAGATGACTCAGTGGGTAAAAGCACTTGTCATTCAAGCATGAAAACCTGAGTTTGAACCCCCAGAATCCATGTATAAGCTGGACACAGCACAAGCGTGTGTAATCCTAGAGCTCCTGTGGGATATGGGAAGCTGAGAGAAGAGAACCCGTAGCAGCTCAGAGACCAGCTAGCCTGGTGTACCAATGAAAAAATAACAGAGACTCTCTCAAACAAGGTAGAAAGCAAGGACTGACGTCAAGGTTTTCTGACTGTGCAGGTACACCATATCACACAAGTGTCTATATTAACACACATGAATGCACACATGCACCCCCCCCACACACACAAAGCAAATCAAAACTGTCCTTAAAAAGTCCATCATGGCGGCTGGAGAGATGGTTCAGCAGCTAACACTGATTGTTCTTGCAGAAGACCTGGGTTCGAATCTCAGCACCCACATGGCAGCTAGCAACTGTCCGTAACTCCAATTCCAGGGGATCTGACAGCCTCTTCTGTCCTCTATGGGCATTGCACAACACAGGTGTACTTACCTAAATGCAGGCAATATATGCATACACATAAATAAAAATAAATAAATAATTTTAAAAAAGGTCCATTATGGTTCCTGGTAATCACTGATGGAGAAGAATCAGTTACTGTAAAGTATTTCTAATGCTACCCCTTAGCTGTGCTCAGAAGCATCAATGGCCTACTGCCTGTTCATGCTTTTAGCTGTGGAAACTGGGAAAACAGCATACAATACTTATACCTACAAGGGTCCAAATCTGCTGAGCTACTAGCAAAGACTAGAATGAAATCAGTGTAAAGGTAAGTGTGGAAATCCTGTCTCATAGTCACAGTCTGCACTCTAGATCCTTGACCCCTGGCACCTTCCTCACTCACTGGAGACAACAGACAAGACTCCATGCAGAGCCACCTTCACCAGAAACAAACTCCTGCTCAAAGACAGCCATCCCTGGTTTCACTGTGCCTGTTCTGCCCACAGCAACCTCCTCTGCTAAGTTTCAGTTTAACTGTCATGTCTTTAGAAAAGTAACCCCTGGCCCCCTCTGAAAGGAGGGCCTTTCATTCACCAGCATGGTGTCTTCTTTTCTTCTGTTACTGACCAGAGTTTGCATTTATATGACTGCTACCTGTCTATTACTGTCTTCTCTGGGAGATCTCATTGCTGTATTTCCTGGAGCTGCTATCAATTCTGAAACTTAGCAGGAGTTTGAACGCTTCTGCGTATACTAACCTATCACATGTAGTTTTCAGTATGGTTATCACAGGTGAAAAAAAAAGTTCTCTACAACCAAGGCAGTTATTTGTTTTTAAACAGGGACCACAATATACACAGCCACAAATAGTCATTGTAATAACAGATCCAGCTCTTCATGGCAAAAGGGCCCAACTTAATTATTATAGCAACTCAATCACTGAACTCAGGGTTTGCAGTGAGGGCAGTTAGTAGAAGGAAAATAGAGGGGTAGATGATAGTCTAAGCAATAAAAGAACTCCAGTGGAGACTTAACAGTAATTTTCGTCTTTGAGACCAGAAAGCAAATACATACTATCATACAATATACAGGCATGATGAGAAAAAGAAGTGTGCAAGCAGAGAGAAAAGAAGGACCAAATCTCTATCCCAAGCATTAGCAAGATGTCTGTCTTCCTATCAAAGATACTGGAACCTATATTAGATTCTTTCCCACCAACCAACCCTGCCTTTGCTTCCTGTCTGTAGAGGGGAAAACTGAGATGTAACTGACATAAAATTCAAAGGAAACTATGTTTAAGATTCTGTGCTGACGAAGTACCTGCCTCTCCCCAAATGTTAATATTGATTGTTGAAGTAAATGCTTATACAGCTCTGCATCATACCAAGCATTTGCCAGTGACAGATGGACACATAATACGATGTCAGCTCTCAAGGATTTTGTGCTATGGTGGGAGAGGAAGGGACATGGCTGGCACTGTTGAGTGAGCAGGAAACACGGAAATCAAAGGACTATAGAACTAGAGCTGGGGGTGGGGGGCTGTGGTAGTTCAAAAACGGAAGAAGTCACACTGCATCCCCTTCCGTTATATCATATTTCTACTGCTGGTACTTGAGCAGTGGGCAGTGGAGATCCATTCACTGATTCAGCAAGGAAAGCTTTCCTACAGTGTGCATCAGAGCTGCAGCAAGGAGCATGTAGATATGGCACCTTCCTTGGTGAAGATTAAAATTCTCCAGGGAACCACTTTACCAAACAACATGTCAGGGCAGTCTCCGCTCTTTAAGTTTCTTTGGGTAAAGCCATGATTGCTGTCAAAAGCAGTTGAAAAAAGACTGTAGCCCAAACAAGGGCACAGAATGAAATGGAGTAATGGAAAGATTCTTATCTGCAGGTTAAAATGTCTCATTTTCACGTAAAAAACAGAGGGAAAGAAGAGTTGCCTGATATAAACAACTCTAAAAGTCACATTCTACAGACAAATGATTCAATCAATTCTTTAAACATCATGGCTGTTCTTTAAGCATAAGTCCTCATCACTTCCATTAGAGGATGCATTTATTAAAGTATATTTTAATTTTAATTAAAATGGTGTTGACATCAGGAGTCTTCCTCATCTCTCTCTACCTTATACATTGAGGTGAAGCCTGTCGCTTAAACCCAGAGCTTGCCAGTATGTCTATTCTGGTTAGCCAGCTCACGCTAACTTTGTTTTCTGAAGGTTGGGATTACTAGTGGACTACAAAACATACCTGGCATTTAAAAAAAATTATTATTTTTATTTTATGTGTATGTGTGTATTGCCTGTATGCATGTAAGTGCACTCATGCTGTGCAATGCCTGTGGAGGACAGAAGAGGGCATCGAATTGCCTGGAACTGGAGTTACAGATAGTTGTTAGCTGCCATGTAGTTGCTAGGATTTGAACCTGGGTCTTCTGGAAGAACAGCCAGTGTTCTTACCTGCTGAACTGTCTCTCCAGGCCCCCTTACCTGGCATTTATATGGGTTCCTGGGATCTGAATTCTTGTCCTCATGCTTGCTCTGAGCTACCTCCCCAGCCCTGAAGGGAACTATTAAGCAGAAAGGAAACATGGATAACACAGTAAAGGGGGGTGGGGGGACCAACTCATTAGATAAGCTGGGTAGGCACTAATTAACTTACCCCTGGGGTTTCGTAGAAGGAATTTTAAGTGAGACCAGCTAGTCTAGCTATCTAATCAAGCAAATTCTGCTCCTTTGGTGTTAGAAGAATAGGCAGAAAATCCAACTGAACCCCAGCTAGAATTTGTGTGGGAGAATACAATGGAGAGGAAGAAGGTCAAGAGCGCAGACATAAAGGGACCAAGCAATCTAAGCCCGCCAAAGAGAGGCAGACAGTGGGTGAAAAGGCAGGAAGCCTGATAGCTGGAGGCTCTTCTGGGGCTGATGAATCATCAAATGGGAGGAACAGAAGTGGTGGTCAGAGTCAGAGGCTCTATACAAAGTTTACCACCAGCACAAAGGACTCAGTCGGTCACCGAGTTCATCATCCACGAAGCCTGACAAAGGCAGGATGACTGTCTTTCAGAAGTGAATGAGCATTGCTCTATATTTGGTTCTTTTCTGAAGATCAAAGTGAGTGTTGACAGGAGTGTATGGGAAACAGGAAAAAGAGCAACAGCCTCCTGGATGAAGCCAGCACAGGACTACCACAAGAATCCACACTCAATTTCTAAAATTCTTAGATACCTAGATTTTGAGTGAGAAAAGATTTTCATTTCTATCTTTTTTTTCTGTGCAAAACTACCCATCTGATCAAGTCTGATTCACTTCCAGGTATTTCTACAATTTTTTTTTTCCTTTCCAAAACTAAGTTTATTGAGTTGAGAAAGTCTTATCTCTCAAGAAAAATCGTGTATCTTTATCTCAAAATACCGCCCCCCCAACTATGATAGCTACTCCTGATGGTCAATTTGATGGGGTCTAGAATCACCTAGGGGATGAGTGGCTGGTTTTGCTTGTGAGAGATTATCTAGATTGTTAACTGAGGTAGGAAGACCCACCCACCATGAGCAGCACTATTCCATGTGTTGGGATCCTAAGAACGAAAAGAAGGCCAGCTGAGCACAAGTACTCAGCACTCTGCTTCCAGACAGGATGCAAGGCGATGGCTGGCTGCCACCATGACTTCCCTGCCATTCTTCCTAAACCCATTCTTCCTTAAGGTGGTTTTGCTGGGTATTTTGCTGCAGTAATGAGACAAGTAGCTAACACACCAACAAAGCAAACCAAACAACCAAAACTCAGGAAAAAGGGAAAAAAGCCTTTAGGTTTTAAGTATAATTTACAGAGGGCTTTTCTTCTTCAAACCAAATGTGGAATTTCTTTTAACATAAGTCTTGAAGGACACATCACCTATGAAATTATCAACCAGAATATCTGAATGATTTTGTCCTTTTGGAAAAAGAGGAAGCCACAAATCTAACACTACCATTGTCTTTAATCTTTATTTTCATTTCTATAGAAACATATCAATTTTGAAGCATAAATTCGTAGAATAAAACTCAGCCAAATGAGATCTAAATAGAAAAGTCCTTCTATTTTCACTAGCATATGATAAAAACCACAAATTAAACTATCAGTTCCTTAGTGGAAGATGTTTCCTAATGCCCTACCCTGTTCTGAAAACCTATGCCTCAGCAGACACACCCTGAATTAATGATTAAAGCACTGACTACAACTCTCTTGGGGTTTGGGGGAGGGCAGAAGAGGTAGTCACCTAGTCTCTCCTGAGTTGATACTGAACTTTAAAAGGGCTGCATGGGTGTGTTTTCTCAGTGTTCTAGACAAAAACGACACCAACAAAGCTTCCTGTCAGTTCAAAAGGGAAAACAGATTGTCATTCCTTTTGGTGAGCCCTATTGTGAAACTTCAAAGGGCATTCAGAGTAAGAGAGTCATACTTAATATCTCTTCCACATAGAATACCACAAGAATCAAATATATGGTATGCCAGATGTCTACGGCAAAAATTTATGTTATCTTTCAGTCCGTCTCAAAGGTGTATGTCCAGTGGTGGGGTGCTTGCCTAAATGTCTTCTGGGTTTGATTTCAATCACTACAAAATAAATCAGAAGGAAGAAAAAGGTATTTGTGTGTGAATTCAAATTCTGAGGTAGTTTATATTATGGTATGTTCGGGAGGTTGGAGAGATGGCTCAGTGGTCAAGATTGCTTGCTACTCTTCCAGAAGATCTAAGCTCAATTCCCAGCACCCAAGTCAAGCATCTCATAACTGCCTGTATCTCCACCTCCTGGGGTTCTGACACCCTCTTCCGTTCTTTGCAGGTACCTGCACCTATGTAGCATATATAGACACACACACATACACATAAATTAAAAAATAAAACTAGATCTCACACACACACGCACACACACATACAAAGGATTTTTGAGACAGTGTCTCCCTGTAGCCCCAGCTGGCCTAGAATTCACTATGTAGACAAGTCTGGCCTCAGTCTCACAGAGATCCACCTGCCTCTGGCTCTTGAGTGCTGGGATTAAAGGCACGTGTCACTATGCCCAGCTGCTGGAGAGATGGCTCTGCAGTTAAGAACACTGGTTTGCTCTTTCAGAAGACCCGGGTTTGAATCCCAGCACGCACATGGCTGCTAACAACCGTCCATAACTCCAGTTCCAGAGGATCCACAGCCTCTTCTGTCTTCCGAGGGCATTGCACAACACGGGTGCACTTACCTACATGCAGGTAATACACTCATACACATAAAAATAATGAATAAAATATTAAAAAAAGATTTATAAAAACAGATGTTTTATATTCAAGTAGTCATTATATACTGGGAAAAAACGGGGTGTGTGTGTGTGTGTGTGTGTGTGTGTGTGTACGACCAAGCAATCTGAAAAAGCCACAGCTGTTTAGTTTCATTTGTATCCTGTCTCAGAAAAGCCATCTGTTCACTTTTGAGAATGCAGGCCCCTTTTTGCATGCAAACAGCAGTCAAGTGAAATTAATTGGAAAGATGGAGTGGCATCCTTCCTGCGGCATTAATATTTCTGAATGCAACAAGAATCTGTTTTATGCAACCTGCAACAACTAATTTTTTTCCAAGTTCCAACTATGCTTTTAAAATTCCAGTGAAATAGAATAACAAAGCAACTATCTCCCTCAGCATAAAGAATAATATGTATCCTTCTTTGAGCTGTATCCTTTCCCCTTTAAAAGACTGTTTCATCTGAATACCGTATCTATCATTCCTGTCCATTGTTCTAATTTATGTCCCCTTGTTTTTCTCATATATGTAGATGTTGTAATAGAACTCCACATAGTACATAGCATTATATTGGGACCTTTTGGTGTTTTCTGTTTGTCTATGTTGTTAGATTTGTCCACAGCAGTGCATACAACTCTGTAATTCCCAGCCTATAACGCCCTGCCAAAGAGTGCTCCAATGACTAAGGCAAGTCCGCAATTTGTCCTTTCTGTTGGCAGTTAACTAGCCACCAGTGCTGTGACGAGCATTCTTGTGAATGTCTTCTGTATGCATATGAGATTTCTTTTTTTAAACAAGATTTATTTTTTTTTTAATGTGGATATTTGTGTCTTTGAGTGCATGTAGGTGCAGTGAGTGCAGATGCCTGAAAGAGCCAGAAGAGGGTGTCAGATCCCCAGGAACTGGAGTTATGGGTGGTGGCGTGCAGCCTGACATCCAAATTCAGGTTCTCTGCAGGTTCTCTGCAAGGACAGTCTGTGCTCTTAACCCTAGATGAGATTTCTTCAGGGTGAAATAGTTAACCCAGGTTTTACCAAATGCTGTTCAGAAGGGTAGAAACAGCTTGCTCTTCAACAAGCACTCTCTCTGCCACAAAGACACTTAATTGTTATAGATATAAAAATTTTGCCAAATATGGGTAGGAAACCATGTCATAGCTTTAATTTCATTGTGCATTTCTTTAGTTATTTGTAAGTTGTGCATATTTTATGTTTGTATTAATAATTCTATAAATCAGGGCTGGAGAGATGGCTTAGGGGTTAAGAGCACTGGCTGTTCTTGCAGAGGACCTAGGTTTGATTTCCCAGCACCCATATGGCAGTTAACAACTATCTGTAACTTCAGGGGAATCCAATGCCCTCTTCTGACCTCCACGGGCACTACACGACATGGGTGAGTTACATATGTGCAGGCAAGAAACTCATATAAAAATAATAAAATACTAAAATATATTTCTATAAATGACCCAACTTAAATCTTTTGCCAAGTTTTTAATTGGTTTATTTCTATCTTTTCCAATGTAGGCTTAAGAAGTCTCTACATACTCTGGATGCCGACATTTTGTTCTTTATATATATGGTATATTTACCACTCTGGTTTGTCTTCAGGTTTATTCTATGATACTTTGTTTTGGGGGTTTGTTTTGGTTTGGTTTGTTTGAGACAGAGTCGCTCTGTGCAGCCTCAACTGGCCTCAAACTCATGATCCTCTTGCTTGAGCCTGTGTTAGAATTATAGTCATGGACCACTATGCCTGGCACCAGGTTTTGTTTTTAATGTGGCCAAACTTAACATGCATTTCCTTTATAATTTGTCTATTTTTTTCCTAAAAGAAATCTTTGCTACTCAGAATATAAACATATTCTTCTGTTTTCTTTTAGAGGCCTTAAGTCAGTATTGCTTTCCGTATTTAAGTCTTTAGCCCATTTGGTGCCGGCTTTTGTGGTTAAAACCAGGACATAATTTTTTTTTTTTTTTTCATATTGCCAACTATCCCTGCAACACTTATGGGCAGACTGCTCAGAGGCTAGTCTATCTTCATAGATGTGCAGAGTCGAGTCTTCCACATAGTGGCTGTCCACACTGCTGTGGATCAGCTTCTATGCTTCCATCATGGGTTCTTTGCTGCTTCTGTAGTTCTATCATATTGAGAATTTAACAAGCCTCTGGTTTTCAAATTTCTTCAAAATTATCCTGGCTGTTTTTGGCTCTTTGATTTTGCAGATAAGCTTTAAAATTTATTTTTTAAGTATCATTAAAAATCTTACTGGGCTGCTTATTGGAATTGCCTCAATTTGTAGATTTTTTGGGGGGGAATTGGATGAATATGGATGAACTTCCCTATCTGTACACAGGGCATCCCCCCAAATTACCTACTTTAAATTTCATATTATTCTGGCATGGCAGACATTCTAGAACTCTCCAAGTCATTTGAATGCCTGGCAGAAGTGAACACCACTACCTTTGTGCCTATTGTGTGTAATACAGAAAGCCAGCCAACCCAACAGTTCAAAGTACATGTTCAAAAAGTATCATCATTTTACGAATAAAATTATTATATCATTACTTAAAATGTAGTTTTGAAAAATTATTTTCTAGGTTTGTTCATTTTCTGAGACAATATTATTCTTTGGTAATTCTTTCAAGTCCCTATTTGTCATTCCTTAAAACTTTCCATGCCAGAGCAGAAGTGAGTTGTATGTTGAAAGTTACCACATAATTAAAAAAAAATTATACTGAGAAAGCAAATCATGTTTTTCTCACTTGAATAAGACACCACCCTCCTTACTGTATTTGTTATAATACTATAAAGAGGCAATTTTAAGGCAGGAATCCATTCAACCATTTAAAAAGGCTACAGTCAAAACCTGGCAAGCTGTATGGCTCCCCTTTTTACTAAACAAACATTGTATTTATTCTTTTAGTATAATGTGAACATTCTAGTAGGATTAATAACTCTGTGGTGACTGATAACAATAATGTATACTCATAGTGAGGTACTGACACCCATCTTTCTATTTATTTTCAATAAACTACTTAAAACCCAGAGAGTAAAAGCATTCTATGTGGCTTTACTATACAGTGTACATTATATTATCCAACTTAATTTGCACTTATAAAACAATGAGTAAAGACTCATTTTCCAAAATAAATATACTTCACCCTTCTTCCAAGCTAATAATTCAGTTTTTCTTCTTAAGGCAATTATTAATTTTTCTTGCATTACTGCTAATTGTAGTGTCATAATTATCTGTGACATAAAATAAGGAGGTTACATATATGGAACATCAAGTCACAGAACTGGTTTTAATCCTTTATCTTCTGTATATTAACTGAATAACCTGAGACAAATTATTTGACTGCTTTAAGCTTTTGTGACCTCATCTGTGAAATGGAGACCATAATACTGGGTTATGTTATATGGCTCTTGCAAGAATTTAGGTAAAGGTTTATTCTAGTGTTTATATCAAATCACCTACGATGTTCCCTTTCCTGCTGACAAAATTCTAAAGTGCGTCTTGATAGAAGGTAGATGCCATAACGTGACATCTTTCAGACAGCTGACAACAAGGCAAACACTCCTTCTGTGTAAGGCACACAGGAATAACACCCCTTGAATTAAAGATACTTCTGTATTCATTATGCTCCAATTTCCCCTTTTTTCCTACTTGTGTCCAGCTCCTCAAATTAAACCATAAGCTATTTAAAGACAGCTGGGAGTTCAATAATGAAATGAATAGGCCATATTAAATAAACGGCAACTGACTCAGGAATAAAACAAATGTCAAATGTATATATTTTTTTTTTTTTAAAAAAAACAGTTTAAAAAGCTGGGCGTGGTGGCACATGCCTTTAATCCCAGCACTCGGGAGGCAGAGGCAGGAGGATCTTTGTGAGTTCGAGGCCAGCCTGGTCTACATAGCGAGTTCCAGGACAGCTGGGGCTACAAGGAGACCCTGTCTCAAAAAGACAAAAAACAAACAAACAAACAAACAAACAAACAAACAAAAAACCAGTTTAACAAACCCAAACAAAAATTAAGACATTTTCAAAATGTATTCATCAGTTACACATGCCTCATGTTCTCTCTCTCACATGTGGATCCTAGCTTTGAATCTGTAATTTTGGTTGTTCAACCGAGAGCTCCTATAGAGGTCAGGATCTATAAAGAAACCATTGGGAAAAGGATGCCTTGAGGGGAAAGTGGACAGTAGATGGTATGGCATATGCAAGAAGAGAGTGGGAATAGGAGTTTTCACTAATAGGTTTAAGGAGGGAGTGAAGAGGGGGATAGGAGAGATGAGGAGGAGGTGGGAGGGAAGCCAACCAAATGGAGGAGGTATGAAAAAGCCATGTAGAAACCATACTGATTACAATAATCTCATAACCAAACTAAAGGGGGGGAGTAGTTGGAAGGAAGATACCCTGCATGACTATCAGTATAAACATATATTTAGAAGGTTGTTCAATGCTATGTCAATTAAGCTAAACAATAGTATTTAGTTCCCTGCTAGGTCCTATGTCATCTCCCTCCATGGGCTTTTAAGCAAGTTTACAGTAATAGGTACAGATTAGCTCCTGTGAAATTGTCCTCAAATCCAGAGAATTGGTTACCTCTGTAACAACTATGTCACAGTTACACAAGTGGGTACATGTTGCTTGGCAGATTGCTATTGTAGTTCATGGGGGTCACAGCTGGCTAAGACCATTGATGTCTTATCTCTGTTAGCAGTCTATATAACACCATAATGCACCCTGAAAGCTATTCAGCAGGGAGGAGGCTTCTGACTCAGTTCCAGTGTAATTTCTCTGTATCATGCAACCAAGGTGTGTGTTGTCTTCAGCAACAGGATCCTATCATCTAGTTCTGGTGGGCAGCCAAAAGCAATGGTAAAAGTCTGTATTATTTTATGAACTTTTAGGACCTCCCAACAACATAAGGAGATATCTCACACCCAGCATTGATTTTTGTTTAAAAACCCAAGGAGCTTACTGTTGAACTATTTCCTACAAAGAGATTCAGGAAAGGGGGGTGTGTGTGTTGTCTTTGATTGTGTACCCACTGGTGATCCCAGCAGTCTCCAATGGACAGTCCCAATCCACACAGAGAGCCCTGGTTAAACCAACTGGATCACACAAAATCAAAAGTGATAAATCTGGGAAAAAGACAAGGGTGTGGGGAGGTTTGATGGGATACGAGACATAGGAGAGCATTTTTTTCTGGTGGGGGAAGAGTGACCATAATGTATTATATACATGTAGGAAATGATCAAAAAAATTAAACTAACAAAAAGAGATTTTGAAACGTATTACAAAAGCTTCCAACCAGGTGTGGCGGTGTATGCCTTTAATTCCAGCATTTGGGAGGCAGAGGCAGGCAGCTCTGTGTGAGATTGAGTCCAGCCAGGCTTACACAGCGAGTTCCAGGCCAGCTGGGACTATAGGGAGATGCTGTCTCAAAAAACAAAACAAAACGTCATAGTTTCTGATAGAAAAATGCTTAATATTGTTATAGTATATATAATACTTCAAAAAATGTCATCTATTTAAAAGTTCTAATTCCATCATTTTAGTGGACAAAAAAATTTCCTAATACTAACAAGGAAGCCAATTTTAGCCATTAAGTAATTAGATCCATAAACTTCATCACAAATGTTTAACACCTTGATAAAAACTGAAAACTATACAATTGAGTAAGGTCTGGTAGTAGAGGCCTATAATCCTAGCTCTGGAGAGGCTAGGGCAGAAAGATTGCTAAAAGTTTAAGACAAGCCTGGGCTACATAGTAACTTCAAGGACAGCTTGAACTACTTAGCAAGAGACTCTCTCAAGGGAAATAAAATGGAACAGAAAAAAAAAAGATTATATAAGTTAAAATTGTTGGAAAAACATCGTAAAAAAATCTTTAGGAAAAATAGAGTTCTTATATGGCTTAAAAGTAAGAGTATTAGTAGCCGGGGTGGTGCTGCATGTCTTTAATCCCAGCTGGGGAGGCAAAGGCAGGTGGATGTCTGTGAGAAGGAGGTAGCCTTCTGATTCTCACAGGCATTGCTCAACATGGGTACACTTACATGAAGGCAATACACTCATACACATAAAATAAAAATAATAAATAAAATATTAAAATAATGGCTTTTGTTTCTAAAAAAAATTTTTTTCTGCATAATAACCATGGTGGGGGGCGCTCTGGAAAAACTAACATTTGAATAATAATATAGAACTTAGTTCTTTTTATAGATGTCATGAAATAAAGGGGACACGAGTTTGAAAGTTCTCATGAAGAATCATGACAAGATATCTTCATTCTTACTCATATATATGCACATGCGCACACACACACACACACACACACAGAGAGAGAGAGAGAGAGAGAGAATGACTACACAGTGAGTTCTTAAGGAGGAAGCTGTGGTACGGCTAAAGCATGTCCATTGTGCACAATGTTTAAACACAAGCTTCTCCATTTCATATTTCAGTCCCAGAACTAAGCACAGTATTATTCAAAGTCATCTTCTAATGGTCCTGATGAATGAGATGCAATTGAACTAAAGATCTTCTTTTCATAATCTTGCATCACATTGACTATGTAGCCACAGCTTAGGTGTCTTTCTTGGGTCTCACCATTGGTTGATCAACTGCAGACTCTCAGATCTCTATTTCTAGACTAGATGCTCCATCCTCAAATTCTCTCTTCTTTCTTGTGTATAGTGCCATTATCTACAAACAGACCTAAATCTGGAAGCCTAGATTCCTCTTTCCTCCCCTACCCACTCAATCTCTCTTTATCCCCTCATGCTTTCAGTCTCCTTCAGTCTGTACATTAAGGCTCCAGATGAGCAACTTACTATGGTATACCCGGATTGCTGTTGTAACTACCTCCTAATTTTCCACACCTCTAGTCTCATGTCTCTTTAGTCTTTCCTTTTTTGCTACAGTAATTATTCTGAAACTCAAATTTACTCACTACTGTCCTGGCCTACAACCTTTCATAGGTTCCCCAATGTTCTTACAGTGACTCTAAACACCTGAGAATGACCCTTCATATAGTCACAATTCGTTTCAACTTTTCTCTCATGCCTCATCTCCTGCTTCTCCCTCCTTAACCCCAATGCTGTGTCCAACCCACTCTGTTAAGTTCTCTGAATTAATTCCTTTCTTAAGCTTTCTTGCCTTTGCATTTGCTGAACTCTGTGCCTGTCCCCTTTAGTATAACAGAATTTCTTTTTTTTAATTAAAAATATTTTATTTTAAAAAATATTTTAATTTTTAAATTTTATGTGTATGAGTGTATTGCCTGCATGTACGTGAGTGCACCCATGTCATGCAATGCCTCGGAGGTCAGAAGAGGCCATCGGATTCCCCTAGACCTGGAATTAAGGACGGTTCATAGCCACCATGTGGGTGCTGGGAATCAAACTCAGGTCCTCTGCAAGAGCAGTCAGTGCTCTTAACCACTGAGCCATCTCTCCAGCCCCTTATTTATTATTATTTTTAAAGTTTGTATATATATATTTATTATTATATTTTAATTTTTAATAACTATGTGATTAGAAGAAGCATTTCATTACAGCTTTAAAATATTCACTAACACACTCCAGAGCAAGAGTACATCTCTTTTACAAGTGGCTGTAATTTTCTAGGCTCACAGTTGAATTAATACAGTTATACAATATTGAACTCAGTATAAGCCCTGTAAGACATAAAATTGAATACGCTTTTAACCTTTAAAAAAAGATCTCCATTTCATTTTAGAATATATTGTTTCTTGCAGAAAGACTCATTGTTTTTGCTACTAATGCAGAGATGTTAAGTCATAATTGGTTGCACTTGTATCCTTGGCGCCTGTGTATGTCTATAAAGTCATCGGGTAGATTTCAATGGTAATGTTTATCACCTCTACTAATTAACATGAAGTAAATTTCCATGCGTCCTCCTCAAATATGATACATTTTTTAATATTTGATTTTTTTTTTTTTTGGTGTGTGTGTGTATCACACAGAACATCCCAAACCATCTTATTCAACTAAACACCCACTTCCCATATGGCACCCTCCCATAGCCTCCCTCCCCCCCACATAGAGCCCTTATACTCTGATATCCCTGCTACTGTCTACTGTG
>NW_008331484.1:4824316-4824460 GCF_000622305.1 Nannospalax galili | reverse complement strand
GGTCACATGGGCTTGGGAGGAGCCCCTGGCTCCTTTCTTTTACCAGTTCCATCTATGTGAAGATAAGTCAAAGGTCTTGCTCAACCATGGCTGGCTTCGGATGGAAGCATGGAGGAAATGATTCCTCTGTGTTGACCCTACTCA
>NW_008331484.1:4823073-4823920 GCF_000622305.1 Nannospalax galili | reverse complement strand
AGGCATTATTTATCTCTTGCATTGTCTCACCCCTCCATCATGGTTTTCCCACTTAAGGTGCCCCCATTGCCCCCCTTTCTCCCTTAATAATACCTTTCTCCTATGGTCCCACCTCCCTTGAGCTCCTTCTTTCCCCTTATCCCCTAGATTCCTTGTATACCCTTCCCTCCCTCCTCCCTTAAACTAACCCATATCTCCCTTATTAAAGCCTGTTTCCTAATGTTCTTCTCTTTCAGGTTCTTTCTTTTCCTTTACCACCCTGGTTCCTTTCCATTATCCTGGTTCCTGTAGTTATGTCTGGATACATACTCACTTATCAGGGTTGGGTTCTAGGCTCCACATATGAGGGAGAACGTCGATTTTTTTTCCTGAGTCTGTGTTGCCTCACTTAGTATAACAGTTTCTAGTTCTATCCATTTACCTGCAAATTTCATTATTTCATCTTTCTTTACTGCTGAGTAAAACTCCACCGTATAAATGAACCACATTTTCATTATTCACTCATCGGTTCAGGGACACTTAGGTTGCATCCATCTCTTAGCTATTGTGAAAAGAGTAGTAACAAACATGGATGTACAAGTGTCTCTGCAATAGGATGAGTTCTTTGGGTATATGCCAAGGAGTGGTATAACTGGGTCAAATGGTAGGTTCATTTGTAGTTTTTAAGAGTTCTCCACACTGATTTCCATAGGGGTTGAACCAGTTTTCAGCCCACCAGCAGTGGATGAGGGTTCCCGTTTCCCCACATCCTCTCCAATATTTGGTATCATTTGTTTTCTTCATCTTAGCCAGTCTGACTGGGGTAAGATGAAATCTTAAAGTGGTTTTAATTTGCATTTCCCTAATT
>NW_008331484.1:4815027-4815656 GCF_000622305.1 Nannospalax galili | reverse complement strand
AATAAGGTCCCATTTGTTGATTCTTTACCTTGTTTCCTGAACAATTGATGTTCGGCTTGGAAAATCCTTTCTTACACCTGTATCTTGTACATCATTACCAATGTTTTCTTCTAACAGTTTCATAGTTCCAGGCTTCACATTGAGGTCTTTGATCCATTTGGAATTGACTTTTGTGTAAGGTGAGAGATAGGGATATAGTTTCATTCTTCTACAGGTGGAGATCCAGTTTTGCCAGCAGCATTTGCTGAACATGCTGTCTTTCCTCCAGTGAATGTTCTTGGCCCCTTTGTCAAATATCAGGTGGCTGAAATTGTATGTACTCATATTTGGGTCTTCAATTTTGTTCCATCAATCTACAGGTCTATTTTTGTGCCAGGACCATGTTGTTTTTATGAGTATAGCTCTGTAGTACAGCTTAAAATCTGGTACAGTAATCCCCCCAGCATTGCTGTTAGTGTTCAGGGTTGCTTTGGCTGAGGTCTTTTGTGCTTCCATATGAATCTTAGGATTTTTTTCCAATTCTGTGAAAAATGTCATGGGGATTTTGATTGGTATTGCATTGAATCTATAAATGACTTTTGGTAGGATGGTCATTTTCACAATATTAATTCTTTCAATCCATGAGCAAG
>NW_008331484.1:4813410-4814122 GCF_000622305.1 Nannospalax galili | reverse complement strand
CATGGAATTATTTCAATCTTTTTGTATTTGTTGAGGTTTGTTTTGTGCCCCAGTATATGGTCGATTTTGGAGAAGGTTCCATGGGGTTCTGAGTAGAAAGCATGTCTTTTTGTACTTGGGTGGAATACTCGGTAGATGTCTGTTAAGTCCATTTGATATATGGTTTTGTTTAATTCAGATGTCTCTCTGTTAACTCTCTGCTCTGTTGACCTATCTAATGGAGACAGTGGGGTATTGAAGTCCCCTACTATTAATGAGTTGGGATTAAACTGAGTCTTAAAGTACTGTAGTATTGTTTTTATGAAGTTGGGTACACCAGAGTCTGGTGAATATATGTTCATGATTGTAATACCTTATTGATTTATTGTTTCTTTGATCAGAATGAAGTGGCCCTCCTTATCTCTTCTGATTATTTTGTCAGGTATTAGAATTGCAATGCCTGCTGTTTTCTTAGTACCATTTGCTTGGTATATTTTTTTCCATCCTTTCACTTTAAGATAGTGTCTGTCCTTGAAAGTGAGATGGGTTTCTTGCAGACAACAAAAAGATGGGTTTTGTTTCTTAATCCATTCACCTAGTCTGTGTCTTTTGACTAGGAAGTTCAGTCCATTAATATTTAAAGTTATTAATGAAAGATGCGTATTGAATCCTGTCATTTTTATTTCTGTTCACATTCTTGATATAGCTGTACTTTTCCACAGTTGTACCTCGA
>NW_008331484.1:4808099-4812958 GCF_000622305.1 Nannospalax galili | reverse complement strand
GCCAGAAAAAATCACACAGGAAAGCATGGCATTTCCAGAGCCAGAGGCCATGTTTATGGTAGGGCATTTGTGGCGGTCACTTCAAAAGGTGAGTCAGGAAAATGCTAGGAAAGACACACTGCTGTTAAAAGGAGTCTCTGCATTTTGAACCAAGCCCGTGGGCTATCCGGGCATGGAGAAACTACTACTTTACACAACAAGGGTCCCCAACATCTCCCCCTCTTTGATTTAAATATGGAGAAGTGCCATCACCAGCCCTAAGGGCCAATTTGTCTCATCTCGGGAGAGTCCAAAGTCTGATAATTGACCATGACCTGTTTCTGTAGTGATTTTAGCAAATGGCAGTAATTGTTCTTTTGAGTTCCATGTCCTGCATTATCTCTAGGGTGTTTTCATTGTACTCCTCTAGAGGACTATTGGTATTTGGTGGGGATATGTCGTTTTGGTTTTTCATGTTATTATTTTTTCCCTGTGATTTTGACATGTGAATTTTTTTTGCAGTTTCTGATTCTTGTGTAAGACTCAAGCTTTCAAGTTTAGGTCTCCTTCTTTTTGTAAACTTTATGTGTCTTTGTGATTTACTTTTTGGGCATGAAAAGCTGGTTCCTCTAAGGTTACGGTTCTCTCATTTGATTTTGTATTGGAGTGGCCAGATTGCTTTTGTCTTCAGGAGTTCCCACAGAGGCCTAATTCAGATGAGGATCAGATGCTCTCATGCTTTCTCTTAAGGTCTGGATCCCTCCAGGAAAGATTTTGCCCTCAGGAATTTGGGGGTTGGACTGGCCTGGGAGCAGGGCCGAGGAAGATGCTGGTCTAGGGCAGCTGGTGGCCATGCCACCCAGGGATGCAAAGGGAGATGGGGGCGGGAGAGGCCTCAAGGGCTCCTGGGGGTTCACTGAGGAACTTGGTTGGTCTGGATGCAAAGGATTAGGAAGAGGAAACGTCAGTCCCCACATCCAGGAAAGAGGCTAGTCCAGGAAAGAGGTTGGCGGATTGTGCAGTCCAGGTAAGCAGAGAGAGGTGAGGGCGGGACCAAGCCCCAGGTCTCCCAGGAGAGAGGCTGGCAGGTTGTGCAGACCAGGGAAGCAGAGGGAGGTGAGGTCTGGGCCAGGCCCAGAGGGGTCCTGGGGACCCCAGAAGGAACTGGGTTGGTCTGGATGGAAAGGATCAGGAAGCAGTTGTGGGTCCCCAGGTGTCTGGGGCACCAAGACAAGGAATGGGACAGGTCCCAGGCTAGGAGCAGAAGTGGGCGGAGGAGATGGGAGGGTGAATGAGGTTGGGGGAGTCAGGGTGCGGAGGGCTTGATCGACTTACCCAGGCAAGAGGCCTGTGGGTCGGAGATATAACAGAAATTCTTATAGTCACCTTAAGTACTAGTGACTTCTGAGACATTATCTCTGATTAGTTTTTCTGTTCCTCACTCTAATTTTCATCCATTTGCATGCCACAGGCACACCCACCAACTCATCTTATATCCAAACACATCACATATTCTCTATTCTACCAATGGCTCTCTTAATCAGTCTTCACTATAGATGGACTTAGCCTTTCTTTTTACATTCCTATTGCTTGATATATAACAGGTAGTCAACAACTGCACTGAAAAAAACAATCTGTTCTAGCTGACTCCTTTGTTCAAACCTCCCTCTATTCACTCTTCAACCCACATCATACTAGTTTCTATCTGTATTATACCATCAAAACAGCTCTTCAAAAGGTTATCAACAATCTCTGGTGAATTCGTTGACAGTTCTTTCCTAGATTTTCAGATGTGTTGACTTACAAGTCTTTTGAAATGCTCTTGCCCCCAGGCTGTCACGACACCATTATCTGGTTTTCCTGCTTCCCCCTGGTCCTTCCCCGCCACCCTGGCATGTTTACTTTTTTCATCAGCTTATTTTATTAAAATTTCTCAAGACCCAGTTCTAAATTTAAAAACATCAATGACACAGTAAGTTTATGGATTTGTGTGTGTGGGGGTAACGTGTGGTCTTTTCACACGAGTACAATGTGCAGTGGTCAGATCAGGGTAGTTGTATCTATCACCTCAGACATTTATTTGTATTGTTAAAACCCTTTTTAATTCTCAGGCAATTCTCTAAGCTTGCTGCTCCATTACCATATACGTGCAGAATGCCTATATATTCTTATTTATACTCTAAACCTTTAAGTTTCAGGTATGTGTATACTGTTGTATACTTGCCATGTAATACTACTGGATGATTCAAAGATACATCAAACTCAATGTGTACAAATTGGAACTTGGATTATCCCCTGCCTCAATGAACAGCGTGGCATATCGTCATACAAGCTAGAACTCTAGAAATTATCCCCAACAACCTCTCTCTCTCCCCCATTCCATTACAAGCCTTATCAACTGCATAGTTTACATATCTCTCATATGAATTCCATTCTCTCACTCTCCACTAAGATGACTATAATCCCAAGCACCTTCTCTTTTGTCTGGACTACAGTCTTATGCTCCTAACCAGTTTTAACGTTAACTATTCAGCCAGCAGTAAGATTATTTAACGCTGCAAAGAACAAAATGATGAAAAAGTCCTGTGTGCTTGGCCCCTGCAATCTTCTCCATACTGGCTTCATAATAACATCTTACCCTGTCCAATCTCTGGGCTGCAGTCTTCTTTTTAGTTCCTAGACAACTTTAAGCAGAACAGTCTTTACATGCACTGTTCTATCTAGAACATTCCTATATTCCCAACTCTCTTCCTTTCAACCCCCACTAAAGCTTAGATCAGCACTTTTCTAACTCTAACACACACAACACAAATCAACCATTGATCTTATACAAAGGCACGATCTGATGTGGTTAGCTCTGGGGTAGGATTGAGAATATGCTTCTCTGCTAAGTTCCCAGATGATGCTCAAGCAAACAATCCAGGGATCAATTTGGAGCAGCAAGGTTTTAGATCTCAGCACCTGTGCCTTTCAGGGAAACTTTCTCTGACCTCACCTCAATGTACCCAATTCATTCTCCTGGGAGTCCGTGAAACACTTCACTTGTTGGTCTTTTGCTCACCACTATAACCCACATAGTCTCTCAACCCCCACTCTGATTTAGTGTCTTGTGAAATGGACATTGTCCACTGATTTAGGCAGCGTCACCTTCCTTCATGATGCTGACATTATAAGACTAATTGCTCCAATAAAAACTACAGAAATGCAGTTCACCTTTGGTTAATACTCAAGGGATTTCTAATCCTGCTGAAATTCATTCACTGGAGTTTCCAGAGCAATGGCCAGAACAGTTGATTCCCTAGGTATTGACTGTCTACTCTATCAAGCTGGATGGCCCTATCTCCATGTGTGACTCTACCAGTACTCTACTACTAAAACAAATAAATAAATACAAAAACTAAAAGTGTTACTATCTTTAAAAAATCTTTAATTTTACTATTTATTGAATTGTACAAAAAGTACATGTATTTTTCTGAAAGTAGACATCTGGAAGACTATATTTCTTATGAGAAACAGAGTAAAACAAGCAAATGTCAGTAACTGTGGCCAGATCCATGTCTTTACCTCAGTGGGAAGAATGGCTGAGGGAGGGTGGAGGACGAAGGAAAAGATACACATTTTTAGTACATCCTTTTTTACCTTTTTCACTTAAAAAAATAATAATCACTGCTTAAATTCTTATAAAATTCATTTTCCTTTATATTTAGAAAAAATATAGACTAAAATACTGTAGGAAAAATATATTAATAGCAGAATAAAAGACGAGAGCCTTTGCATTGAGTAAGCTCTAATGGGGGACATAACAATAACTGCATAAAATGCATGACATGAAGACCCAACGCCAAGAGAACCAACTGCAAAGAGCATTAGAGCAAAATCTAAAAACAAACATATTCACGAACATGTTCATGGTTTGGGATGTAAAGCCTGTGACTGTGATTTCCTTTGACTAATAAGTGAATAAAAATAGTCATCACACTTAGTAGTAGAAATAAACCACCCTTAACAATTAATTAAATATCAACAGTATAATTAGAAAACACTGCTGTTTTCTAAATCAAAAATTTTAAACATATTGTGGGAGTATTCGTTTATTTTAAAGTTAAAACAATTTCTCTCAATCTAATAATTTGATAAACTTGCTGGTATGCTCAATTAAAAATATTTTTTGACATAATCTTATATGTTTGTGTTGAGGTAGCAAAAAGCTCCATAAGACGAACTGGTCAAGAAACTACCAATCACTGGTTTCTGTAGTCTAGATAAAGACCCAATCTGCCAGTTGTACTGGTCAATCAACTGGTCATAGGACCACCACTAGGAAGGCAAATTCATGGTAAGTCATGCTAAAGAGATGGGAGGAATACCTAGTGTGTCAATTAATGAGATGGTGAATTTTTCCTGCCTGGAATCCCTACTTCCTAGTGCAGTTCCTAAGGGCCAGGTTACAGATATGCAGTTACCCTAAGTCTGGCCTGCTTTTCTGAATTCTTCAGAAAAGCATAATCTCTCCTTTTCTTTTCCATACCTCTTTTCTAATTATGTTTTCCAAAGTGTTAGGGAGGAAAAAAGACTTCTCTGGATGAGGGTGAGGGGGATGATCCTGAAACAATAGTGCCCAAAAGTATAAAAACAGCCATGTATACATCACACTTGTAGCTCAAAGAACACCTTATGTAAATGATTTCTAGATAGTTAGAGAACAAAAGAAACCAAAAATAGTGTTAATAGGGATGGGCAAGATGGCTCAGCAGGTAAAGGTGCTTGCCACCAAGCCTGACTGATCACCTGCTTCTAATCCCTGAGATCCACATGGTGGAAGGAGAGAGCCAATGGGCCCCTGTGAGTTGCCCTCTGATTTCCATGCATGGTGCTATGGA
>NW_008331484.1:4748508-4808082 GCF_000622305.1 Nannospalax galili | reverse complement strand
ACACACACACACACACACACACACACACACACACACACACAGAGAAATATAAAAAACTATAATAGTGTCAATATCAAAATTTTTAAAGAATATTTATTATCTTTATTTTAATGTATGAGTGTGCTGCCTTCAAAAGTTTAAGTGTTCCCATGTTGTGCAAAGCTCGAGGAGGTCAGAAGAAGGTACTGGACTCCCCTGAAACTGGAGTTAAGGATCCTTGTTAATTGTCAAGTGGGTGCTGGGAATTAAACCTGGGTCCTCTGCAAAAGCAGCCAGTACTCTTAACTGCTGAGCCATCTCTCCAGCCCCAATATAAAAAATTTTACATAATTTTATTGTGTACTGAATTTTATAAAAAGTACACATATTTTTCTGAAAGTATGAATCTGGAAGACCACATTTTTTAGTCAAATTCTTCAAATTTCAACTGATCTTCCAGAGCACACAAATGACTTTGCAATATCTTAATGAATTCACCGTTCTAGTGAAAATAATTATTTTAATTGTGTATCACCTTGAAATTTTATAAATTATTTCCCCAAATGCATATTTCTGAATTTAGAACATTTTAAAAAAATCTTGCATGTTATTTTATTTTTATTTTAAGTGTATGTGTGTATTGTCTGCATGTAGGTAAGTACACCTGTGTCATGCAATGCCCGCAGAGGTCAGAAGCGGCTGTCAGATTCCCTGGAACTGGAGTTATGGACTGTTGTTTGTTGTCATGTGGGTGCTGGGATTCAAACCCAGTTCTTCTGCAAGAACAGCCCGTTCTTGACCACTGAGCCATCTCTCTAGCCCCATGAATTTAGAATATTATTTACCAAGCATGGTACTTTGCCTGATGTTAGATGCATTTGAGATAAATTCACCTGATGTAATCAATCATAAATAAAGCATGTACATTTTAAGTCATTTTACTGAACCTGAAGCTCCGAATCAAGCTGTCTTGGTGAACTATAAAATGTGAACATCCCACCTATGTGGACAAAGTAATAACACTGTAACATACACAGCACTGCTACAGCATCAGTTCAGGAGAAGGAAGCTGAGCCCCTAGGAACTGTGGCCAATCCTGGTCTGAGGAGTAACAGTGGAAGAGATGGCTTCATTCTGCAAATGGCTGCATAGCTGCAAAAGTGCTTCACATCATAAGAACAATGTACATCATCACCAACAAAATATTATGGCTTGCTCTCAGAGTTCCCTACCAATAAGCTGTAGACATTTACCAAGAAAACAGAGCTCTGTTTAAAAACAGTCAATGGAAAACAGGGCTTACTTTATACACATTTAAATAAATCAGCCTTAAAAAATCGGATGTTCTCATCTACTCACAAGGGTATGCATCCACTAGAACTAACAATAATACCACCAAAGAAAATTTATATATAGTTTCTCCCACAAAGAATTTCCTCCCTCTAAAGCCTATTCCACAAGATGGAAGCCATGCCTGGTACTTTAATGGGGCCCAAAACCTGTGATTGTCTAGGTCCTAGGTCCTAGGGGAGAACCTAGTATTCTTATGCTGTCAAATGACGACAGTAATAGCCAGCCCCCTCTAAGTTTTTATTGTTATACCCATATATTAGTGCATCCCTCAACCCTCATCAGAGAAGCTTCTTTTTGCAGTAGGTGGTAATACAGAGACCCATAACCAGTCAACATGCAGAGAATAAAATTCTCAGCTCTAAATGGGCATCTGTATCACACCCTCTCCCCTTAAG
Organism: Nannospalax galili; assembly: GCF_000622305.1. NCBI lineage: Eukaryota > Metazoa > Chordata > Mammalia > Rodentia > Spalacidae > Nannospalax > Nannospalax galili. The sequence goes on along the minus strand of NW_008331484.1, from coordinate 4,806,355 downwards.
GCTCAGGGATCACTGAAGAAGAGGGGCAGAAAAATTTTAAGAGCCAGAGGGATTAGATGTCTGGGGCAAAACAGTATTTATCAGACATGACAGCACAGCTGCACACGTGCATTCTCAGTTGCTGGGACTGCATGCACAAGACTTGCATAAGATCAAGCCAATTAAAACCCCAGGTTGAGGGAAGGGCTCATGAAGTCCCACCCACACATGAGAAGCTATTGGCAACAGTTGACTGCTGTGGGAGGGAGAGTCAGTTTTCTTCAGGGATGCAGACCCTGAGAGGCTATCCATGCTCCAGTAGATGGTCCCATACCCATGTACACATAGGCATCACTAAACAGATTCAGTGAGGTTTTATTTATTTATTTATTTATTTATTTATTTATTTATTTATTTATTTATTTATTTTTAAAGAGAGAGCCCATGAAGTTGGAAGGGAAAAGCAATGGGGACAAGTAAGGAATTGGAAGGGAGGCGATAGGAAGTGGATTTGATTCATACACATTATAAGCATGTATAAATACTAAATAAAACACTAAAATAAATACATTAACTAAAAAGAATGTCCTCCATCAAAAACATAAAAAAAATGAAAACTTATGAGGGGCAAGGGTGGAGGCATGGGGAGGCAACAGAAGAGCAACAATAAAGCCTGAGAAGGGAGGTAAAGTTGTCATCATATGAAACAGATAAAGGATATGACACATCAACTATTCACACCAAGAAGCTACAGCCACACAATGAGGCCTCAGCAACCTCCAAGTGTGCCATATGGCAAACTGTCTGGATAATTAGCAAGAGATGAATGAGGCTTACAATTCTTTAAGATGAGAATGTAGCATTAAGTTAAAGATTTGTGCCAGCTAAGGTGTAGCACATGCCAAGGAGTTAGGTGCTTGGCAAATGGGAACAGGCAATGTGTAAAATTCAAATGATGACCAGTTAACGGCCTCTGACTCTGGACTGATTTCTCCACAGTTACCACACTGGAAGCCTTAGCTCTCACCCTTTCTTTTTCTCTCTCTTCCTTTTCTCCTCAGCCAGAGATATTAATCAGGCCTCCTTTTTACTATGCCAGTGAAGAAGGGTTTACTCCTTTTAAAAAACATTGACAAGGAAACTAAGATCAGGATTTCTAGTGGCAAGGCTGAACTTGGGTCTTAACTATTTGGGGAGGCAGGCTGGGCAAGTGATTCAGAGTCAGAATTTAGTCCAGGCTAGTCCAAGCCTTCCTTGCCCTCCACAGTGCTCAGCTGTATAGCTCTGGACAAACTGCCAAGCCTCCAATTTGTAGAAATGAGAGCATTTATGTGGATTCTTCAGTGCAGAGGCAGAATGCAAAGCACTACAGGAAAAATGACAGGTGTTTTTATGGAAACTATAGGAATGTATAGAGTGTGCTCCTGAATCTGGTTCAGCAAAGCCACTAAATTCTTATCTGTAATGTGCATCCCTAGAAGAGCGACTCAGGAATTAAGACTGGAGATTATTCTCAAGCTATTTTATAAGCCAGAGGCTAAGCCTCAGTACTCCAGTGGGATGTTTTCTGGGAACTGGGAGAATAATCTTCAAGTTTATACGGATAAAAAAAGGGGTGAGGATATAAAAAAAAATCAAAGGGAGGAAACATTATATTTTAAAACGACAATAATTAACAAGGTATAGGAAAAGATCAAACACAATAATAAGACAGAAGAGAAAGTCTCCAAATAGAATGTTTAGTGAAGGAAAGTCAAAGTGAAGAAACAATATGGGCTGACAACATGTTTCAAATTATAAACAAATTAGTATATTTAGAATTTAAAATTATGCTGTTAAAATAAAACCTTAAGAAAAATAGCTAGACTTATATTTTGGGGTGTAGAAGGGATTTTCTTTGCACAGAATCCAAATAAATTATAAAATTAAAACAATCATTTTCCAAATAAATACTGTTAAACCTATGAAGCAGCAGGGACACAGGTCAAGGCAAATGATGAATGAGGAAATGCTGCATGGAGCAGAGGTGCAAAGGGTCAGTCTTCTGAACTGAAATGACAGAGATCAGTTTTTAAATGAACAAAACAATGGGAAAATGATTAAACTGTACACAAAGGCAAGCTGAGAGGCCTCTGTGAACAGTAATCAGGAAAGTAAGCCAAAATGACACAGATTCTTAAAAATGCAATGAACCTGGTAATGTTTATTTATCAAACTTGTTAGTGCTTTGAAAACACTCATTAATCAAAAATAAACATGAGGCTGGCAAGATGGCCCAGTGAGTAAATGTTCTCGCCATCACGCCTAAAAACCTGAGTTGATCCTCAGGCCGCGTGGTGGAAGAAGAGAACCAACTCTCACTAGCTGTCCTCTGGCCTCTGCACATACCTGTGGCACATGTATGCCCCATGTTCCATGAAATAAAATGTGAAAAATAGACATAATGCGGCTGGAGAGATGACTTAGTGGTTCAGAGTGTGTACTGTTCTTGCACAGGACCTAAGTTTGGTTCCCAGCACACATGTCAGATAGCTCACAACAGCTTGTAACTCTAGCTCCACAGGCACCTACACTCTTATGCATCCTCCTCATACACATAATTAAAATTTAATAAGGGTGCTCTTAATTACTGAGACATCTTTCCAGGCTCAAGCTCTTTTCTTTTGTGTGTACGTGTGTGTGTATGCTTGTGTAGGTGTGTGTGTGTGTGTGTGTGTGTGTGTGTGTGTGTGTGTGTGTACTGGTTCCAGAAGAGGACAGAAAAGGGTGTTGGATCCTCCAAGCTAGTGTTATAGGTGGTTGTGAGCTGCCTAACATGGATGCTGGGAACTGAACTCCAGTTACCTGCAAGAGCAGCAAGTGATCCTAATCTTAGAGCCATCTCTCCAGTCTCCAGGAAATCTTATATAGTGCTAGTGAGAGTAATATTTGTATACATATTTTAGAGTGAAATTAACCTTCTGAAGTTCTTTTTCAAAGTTCTTATCCTCTGGTCCAATAGTACCTCATATAATGTAGAATGCATCTCTTGGTTCTAAATTCATCTTTGGAACACTGTGAAGCAGAGACTGGCACAGTTTCTTATGTCAGTGGATTCCCCTTAGGCTCTGTGAATGGGAGGATGAGATGGAGACTCTCCAGTGGGGAGGAGACCTGGTCCTCCTTGCTTCCTCCTATTGGCCTCCTCCCAGGAACAAGTCCTTATGATCCTGGTTATTCCAGTGCCACCTGGCCAATGTCCCTGGAGGTCTGAGACCAGCTCCACAGTGTTTGTTCCCCAAGCTCCTAAGGCTGGAGGACAAGGCCTATTCTCCAAGTTCTAGATTCTAATAACCTCTACCTCTTCTAGAAGACCATGCTTCAACAATGGCTAAATAGTGGCTAACAATGGCTCTCCTCGTTTTTGTATGTTGTGTGAATGTACGTGTGTACTTTCTAATTTTTTTCCTGCTATCACTTATTCTTCATAGAATTATAAAAGTTGATGTTTTTTAAGCATATACTATGCAGTGATTAAAAGCACATATTCTAGAGTAAAGCAAGAATTCAAAATCCAGCTTTATTTGTTGACTAGATGAACTTGGAGAAACTCCACTGCCCAGGTTAGTATATGATGTATAAAAAGGCATTCAGATGGAATTCTGTTAATGGATAAACACATTTTTTCCTGTTACAAAATTAGAATCAGACTGTTTGTTATGAAATTTTCTCATGTCTGAAGTGTTTTCACTTATAACATGGAAAAATATTTTTGTTTCTTAAACTTTATTTTGAAATAATTTCAAACTTAGAGAAAGTTGCTCTAATAATAACAACAGCAGCAGCAGCAACAACAACAATAACAATAATGTACATCTGCTCATTTTATCATTGCTGCCATCTAGCTATCTACCTACACTGGTAGTTTGTTCCTAAAGCTTTTGAGAAGTTGATGGCCCTGTGCCACTTTACCTGGATTATGACAGAGTGCTTATGTTCTAAGGAAAAGATAATTCTTGACCACAGCCATTGTGTTATGAAAACCAGTACCATAACACTGCTACTCTCATCTAACATTTAGTATAAACTGAACTTTTGTCAATTTTCCCCTTTGGAGCTGGGGTTGAGCCCAGTTCTCAAGCATGCTAGGCCACTGTCAGTCAAAAACTGTAACAATGTTCTGTACATCAGTTTTTCTACTCATCCAGGACCAAATAGGGAATCCACTGCATTTAGTTGTGATCAAACACACAACTGCCATATAATATTACATTTGTTAACACCCAATACTTTTATTTAATAAACAGCATTTATAAAAAAATATTTTATTTTTATTTTATTTTATGTGTATGAGTATATTGCCTGCACTCAACATGGGTGTACCTGTCTTGTGTAGTACCCATGGAGGTCAGAAGAAGGCCTAGGATCCCCTGGAATTGGAGTTAAGATCGTTATTAGCTGCCACTGAGTGTTGGCAATTGAACCTGGGTCCTCTGCAAGAGTAGTCAATGCTCTCAAACGTGGAGCCATCTCTCCAGCCCCTTAACAAACATCTTTTAAACTACATCTGGTTATTGCTTCTCGGCCTTTTGGCTAACATCAAGTGTAGTATCTGTTCTTATCTGTTTAAAACACATCTGATTTAAAAACATTTGGCTTATTTTCCTTTCTGCTGAAGTTGTCATACATAATGCTGGTGTAAACATTCCTTAATAGAAATGTGTGTGTTTGTATTTTTTGTCCTTTAGGGTGATTTATCATTCAAGGTACAGCAGAAAAGCAGAAACTATGATGGCTATTTTAACAGCAAGGTTTAATACGGGGAACAGGCTAACAATGGTTTAGAAGTTTGTAAAGGCTAAAAGAGACCTCTGAGGTAAGATGAGACAGTGAATGCCCAGAACAATGACCTTCCTAAGGCTGGGGAGCAAAGAGGCTGGGATTGTTAGAAACTAGACACTTGGAGGGCCCTTGCTGAGCTGAAATGATTTGTTCATAAGGAGGGAAGAGGAATGTTCATTAAAAAGACATTTTGAAAAGGAAGAGGAAATGCCTGGCATTCCTTCTCCATCTCCTCTTCAACTTCAAACAAACAAGGAACTCCTGCATGCTTCAGCAAAATACTCCAAACAAATACATGAAAAGTCAAAGAATTCTACCATCATAAATACTGAAACCCACCAAAAAAACTGTAGTGATTTGGAAAACAGTTTAAAAGGTACATTTAAAATATTAATCTCATTATCTCAAATGGAAAAAAAAAACAAAATACTGCAGGAATTAGGAAAAATAAAATCAAATTACTCTGACATTTGTTAAATGTAAAAGTTAACTGGAGTCTATCTGGAATTTAAGTGATATAATTGGCTGGCTGATTTAGCAAAATGGTTTTATTTGTGCTTGAGAATGTATGATTGTGTGACAGGGATGATAGGTCCACTGAAGTCTGACTGTCCTAGAAAGTAAAAGAAAGGAACTGACAAGAGAGAAAAGAACTAGGTAAGGACTAGTGCTGGGTCTCAATAGCCGAGATTATGAAGTTGTAAATCTTTCTGAAGCCCGCCCCCCCAAGATATTTATATAATGTGACTTCATAAAGCACTAAGAACTGACTGAAAAGTTTAGCAGATTTACTGACTACTTCCACCATATAATTTACTGCCGAGTGGCCATATAAAAAAATGAGCAGGGCCAACTCACTTTCCTATCTAAGCAGCACCAAATAACTCAAACCCTGATGGGTACAGATGCACAAAAGGGCTGATAGTAAGGTCACTCTATTCCCAGACACTCCCTCAGACCCACAGATGGCCCTGAGCTCCTCTGGGTGGGCAGGAAGCTCTTCACAGGGCCATCCAGGAGATGAGCACTTTTCAGAAAGCTGCCCCAGCAATTTCCTGTGTGAAAGGCTCACTGCTGCCCTTGCATTCCTCAGGGTACACGTCCTCTCATCTCAGAGGATGTTCCTCTTCCCCAGGAAGAGGAAGGAACCAGTTGTCACTGGATGTGTGGGCTGAGAGCTGCCAGGCATTTTCTACATGCCTTAGCCTGGGCTGTGGGAACTGGGGATGCAGCCTGGATTCCCAGCCAGGGCTGGTGGAGTCAGGGTGTAGAAACAGTACACCAGAAATTAGAGGCAGAAATAATATCTGGAACATCAACACCTCCAGGTCAGAAATGTGCTAATTTTCTTAAAGGAATTTATAACTATTACTACTATAACATATTCTATAGAATCCTTTTGTAGAGTTTTGTTTATTTTTTTAATATACTTTACATGGAAGATAAAATTGCTTTTGTTAGCAGGAATAAAGGAACAATACAAAATATTATCTATCTGGGACAATTTATAAAAAGTTGATTGTATGAAATTTTTGGTAAATTCATTTAATTTTCTTCCCCTGTGATTTTGCAACCTAAAGGGGGAAAAAAAAACCCCTCAAATTAGTAGGTTTTTTGGTATACCTCATTCAAATGACTGGCTTATTAAAAATCAGATTTAATCTGGAGGAAAAAGAAAACTTTGGCCTGCACCATTCTCTTTTTCACAGTGACATTAACTGAAAACTAGAACATTGAAATCTCTGTTAAAAAAAACATCTTCCTTTAACACATTAAACAATTCAGTTGTTGGCTCTGTTTTAAAAAAATGTTTGATTTGGGATGGAGAGATGGCTCAGAGATTACAAGCATTGACAGCTCTTGCAGAGGACCTGGGTTCAATTTCCAGCACCTACACAGTGGCTAACAACTATCTGTAACTCCAGCTACAGAGGATCCTACACCTTCTTCTGACCTCCTTGGGCACTGCACAACAGGGGTGAACTTACACACATGCAAGCAATATACTCATAGACATAGAGAAAATTTTCTTTTAAGAAAGTTTGACTTATTTTTATTTTGTGTGTATGAGTGTTTTGCCTGCATGTATGTAAGCATGCCCATGTCCTGCAGTGTCCATGAAGACCAGAAAAGAGTGCTGGAGCTGCTAGGACAGGAGTTATGGATGGTTGTTAGCTGTCATGTGGGTGCTAGGAATGGAATCCAGGTCCTCTACAAGAGCAGCCAGTGCTCTTAACAACTGAGCCATCTCTCCAGCCCCTAGTTGTTGGTTCTTTAAAAACAATCTCAAAGCATATTACAAGGCCAGTCTCACATGTAAACCTATTCATAGTTTCAGTAGTAAATGGGTCATGATATGCTTTAAGAGCAAGCATCTAATCAATCTATGTGTATATTATATATATATTCCTATCTCTAATAGTTTATTTTAAAGATTGTATCTGAAAATATATAAAATGTGCATCCTACTTTGAAATGACAGGAGACTTGTGAAGATGTAGTTTTCCTCATTTACTTTTATTAAGGATCATGTAATTCCATTTCTTAAATGCCTTATACAACTTTTTTTTTTTTTTTTTTGGGTCTTTTTGAGACAGGGTCTCCCGGTAGCCCCAGCTGGCTTTGAACTCACAGAGATTCACCTGCCCCTGCTTCCTGAGTGCTGGGATTAATCACATGTGCCACCATGTCTGGCTCATCTTTCAATTTTAAAGGGAAATAATTTAAAGATATTTCTTAAATCTTTAAAATAATTCTTAGCCAGGTGTGGTGGTACATGCCTTTAATCCCAGCACTTGGGAAGCAGAGGTAGGTGAATCTCTGTGAGTTCAAGATCAGCCTGGTCTACATAGTGAGTTCCCGGCCAGCTGAGGCAACAGGGAGACCGTGTCTCAAAAAGACAAAAAAAAAAAAGAAAAAAACAAATAAAATAAAATAAAATAATTCTTCTATTCCTGCTAAGTACCTCAGAGTCTAATGTTTAATTTAGTGAGTTAATGGATTAAAAAAAAATGATACACTGTATCACACGTGCTGCATTTATTATCAGTTGAAATGAAGACTAACAACTTTTTGATGAAAGAAGATTAAATTGAGGTGGCCCCAGTTAGAGTCAAGAGGCCTGGGCCCTCACAATCACCTAAGTAAGTATATTTCCTTTCAAACCCTTAGACCAGGAGCAGGAAACAGACAATGCAGGGCCACTGAGCTAGTGCTTGAAGATTCCACAGAAACACCTGTTTATTATAAGTCACAAAATATCTGGTTTAGAAGTTATATGCACTAAACTTACAAATTAAATGCAGTCTTACACATCATTGGGAAGTTTAAAAACTTTAAAAAGAACCTGACCTACTTCAAATTGAGAAGCTGCTTGTCAGTAAACCCAGGAAACTTAGCACACAGAAAGAGAAAGGAAGCAGGTTTGCGCAACAGGACTTCTAAGTTGGATGTGCCATTTTACACTGACAAAGTTATAAATTTTAGTTTTGAGAGATTTAAGTTTGCAGACACTGTGTTCTTTCAATAAGTCTTTCCAAATCTTTGCTTACATAAGCAGTTAGGAACTGAAATGACTCTGAGCTAGTTACACAGTGTTGTCTGGTAACCAGGATGGACTGTTGCCACAACACTCATGCAAGTATTCTGCCTGCAAGTCTACACTCCTTGTGTGTGAAGATCTGTCAATGCACCATTATTTTGCAGGTTGTGTATACCACACAGTGGCCCATGAAAGGGAGGAGTCCTTCTCTTCCTCAAAATAGGCAGATGCAAAAATCTTTGCAGAAGAGAAGCCAATGCACTTTGCTGAAAAACAAATAAACAAAAAACACTGGCAAATCTAAATGACATTTAGGAAGGAGGACTGCACTTCCCAAAGTCATGAAAAAAACGGGTGAGCATCTTTTGCACAGGTGTAGCTGGTCACTTTTCCTGATTCTAGAATCCAAGACAGGAAAATCACAATTCCTTTTCTCTAAGTGGCCCTTTGCCAAAATAAGGCAGAGTCAGGAGATACCCCAGTTGCCCGGAGATTACTCAGGGCTACACCTTACTGTCCCTGGGGAGAGGAGACAGGGAATCCCACAGCTGACATCCAGTCTGTCAGGAAATCCTCTTGGCTCCGCCTTCAGAGTATCTTCAGAACCGGATCATTTATCACCTCCTTCTCTGTTGCCGCCTTGGATTAAACCACTGTTGCCTTAATTTCTTAGTTAGTGTCCTTGTCCCCCCAAGACCACCCTAGTGTTTCCGTACAGCAAAATAACTTGCTACAGTACCTAACAGTCCAGTTCTGCCCCTCCTCTGCGTGCTTTCAGTACCTGCCACCCCTAGCCTGGAGGGCCCTGCCTAGGCATTTGGCTCCATTCCTGTAGCTCCTTACTAAGACATCATCTGCCATGTGAAAGGCATCTTGGCCACACCACCTTAACAGCCTCTTGTCACCTTCCAATCAACCTTTAGCACTCTTTCTACTATTATGGGTTTGTGTGGTCCACCATACTAAAAAGTTTATGCTTTTAATCGAGAATTACCTGTTCTCTGACTAGAATATCGAATGGAGCTTTTCTGGGCAGGTTTTTATTTTGTTTTGTTTTGTTTTGTTTTACTTCTCATTTCTTTAAACCTGAGAATGGTGAGTGGCACAGAATACTTCCTCAATAAATATTTATTGAGGGACATATATGTACATGAGCAGGCATCCTCCCTGGATTCAATCACATCTGCCATCTGTCAAGAACCTCAACTAGCCAGGTGTGGTGGCATAAACCTATAACCCCAGCACTTAGGAGTCTGAGGCAGAGGGATCATGAGGTCAAGGCCACCCTGGGCTACACAGCCAGACCTCGGGGAGAGGGAAGGTGGGAAGGAGGGAGGGAGGCAGGGAGGGAGTGCCAAAAGTATATTAGTTCTTTGGAGGGATCTATTTGAACCTTTCTTTGCCTATTTGGAATGCTCCCATCAAAAAATTCTACTCATCTCTGCTCAGGCTAAGGACCAATTTCTTCTTGACAAGTCTCCTAATGTCCTCTCCAGTCCATAATAATCTCTTCTGAACAGTGCTCTTAGCAACCTCTTTCTGACAGTTTCCTACACTTGGCCTCAAGCACCCTGAAGTTGGCATTTGCTTCCTACACCATTATTCTGTTTCCACATGTGGAGGTTGGGAGCTGCTGGAGCTGACAGGCGGCCTGGCCTCTCCCTCAGTACCCTGCAACATGCCTTCCTGCAGCCTGTTTTTATTTTGACTAATGGATTGAAGCACTGCATGTCCTGTGATCTTTTTCTATAATGCAACTGTAAGTTCTGTTGGTCGTAAATAATTAATTTGATCTTAAATGCTGTCTCCAAGTCTAGAGAAAGGTACATACGTTACATTTATACTCTGTACGGTGGTCAGGATAGACACTGGCTCAGCTGTCTGAAAAGAATCCAGTGTTTTGGCAATCCAAGGAAACAACTGTAAGAATGTTAGCTTCATCTGTTCATTTGTAGGACAAACAATAAAAATAAATGCAACAAAACTTAACCATAATTTACTTAATTTATTTACAAGTTTCTCTCTCCCCTCTTCCCACTTTCCCTGCCCTCCCGACCCCGTGTGAGTCTGTGTGTGTATGCGTGTGTGTGTGCGTGTGTGTGTGTGTTCTTGTGGGTGCACATGTGCCTGTGTCTGTAGAAGCCAGAAGTCAACTTCCGGTGTTGTTCCTCAGAAGCCATCCACCTTGTCTTTTGAGACAAGGTCTTTAATTGGTTTAATTGCTTGGAGCTTGTTCAATAGGCTACGCTAACTGGTCAGTGAGCCCCAAGGAGCCACTTGCCCGGGCTCCCTCCATTTCTGGCTTCCTGGCTTGCACCACTATGCCTAGCTTTTTACATGGAATCTGGAAACTCAGGTCCTCATGCTGGGTGACAAGCACTTTATAGACTTTTATCTCTCCAACTCCAGAAAACTTCTTTATTTTTATCTCTTTCTGAGGAAAACGGCAAAGAGGATCTAGAACATCCCATGAAGCCACATCATACAATACTAAATGCCTTAGTATGCACCCCCCCAATGGATCCCAAGGCCTCAGACATGCGAGACAAGCCTAGACCGCTGAGCCACTTCCCGGTGATCACTTGTTCAATTTTGATGGCAAAACCTTGGTCTAGTTTTAACTAAATAAATGAAATCATTAAGACTCAAATAGAATCCTGAAGTAAAAAATCTCCAGAAAATAGAAAAAAGTAGGTAGGTGACTCAATACAAACAAAATAAAGATTAAGGCATTTGAAAAGATCAACTTTTTTTTGTTGCTGTTGTTGTTTTTTGAGACAAAGTTTCCATGTAGCCCCAGGGGGCCTAGAATTCACTATGTAGACCAGGCTGGGCTCCATCTAATAGAGATACACTTGCCTCTGCCTCCCAAGTACTGGGATTAAAGGCATATGCTACCATGCCCAGCTCTGAAAATCAATGTATTTAAACTATGTCTGTATGATAGCCAGAACCAACCTTTCGGTATAACCAAATTTTAAAAAATACAGATTGGAACAACTTATTTCAACCCCAAATATTTTATCAAATTTCCTGCCAGGCATTAGATACAGAAGTGTAAACACAAAGAAACCAACTGTTACACTATATGCTGTAATCTCTCTACAGTAAGTAGGCACTAAGTGTACTTAGTGTGAAATCATTCTGAATACAGTAAATCACACGAGAGCACAAAGAAGTAGTTATTTCTTATACCACATAAAACCTGCTTTGCCTCTAAAAAACTAGGCAGCTGTGGACATAGCTCACTGGTAGAGCACATACAAAGCCCTGGGTTCAATCCCCAGTACAACAAAAATACAGTACATATTGTCAACATGCATTATATACATGTATGAAAATGTCATAATTAAATCCATTATCTTGAACAATATATACCAACAAAAATAATTTTATAGTAACAAAAATCAAACAACCAAAGCCCCCAAGAAATAGTAAATACAGCAAAAACTACTTTTCCCTTTAAACACTACCTTTTATTTTGTTTCCAAAATTTCTCTTGGTTTTTTAATTAAAACCACATGGAAAATTGACACCAATATTTAGTGTACTTTTGTTTCACTTTGACAATCACTGTACAGTGGACACTACTGATAGAGAATTTCCACTGTATTAATGGGACTGCAAAAAAAAATGAATTAAATCTCCCTTCAGTTTGTCTTGAACATGCTAGGCAAGTGCTTTGATGATGCTATACATTCCTAGCCCTTGGTTTTTTCGACACAGGGTCTCACTATATAACACAGGGTGGCCTCATACTTGAAATCCTCCTGCCTCTGACTTCTAAATGTTAAGATGACAGGTATGTGCCATCATGCCTGGCATCACTGTTTTTTTTTTTTTTTTTTTTTTTTTTAATGTGCATGACTGTATTGCCTGCATGTATGTAAGTGCACCCATGTCATGCAGAGCCCACGGAGGTCAGAAGGAGTTGGATTCCCTAGAACTGGAGTTACGGATGGTTATTAGCCACCATGTTAGCGCTGGGAATTGAACCTGGGTCTTCTGCAAGAGCATTCAGTGCTCTTAACCACTGAGTCATCTCTCTATCCCCTCACTAGTATTTTTTTTAAATGTTACCTTTCAGAGAACCAAAGGAAAGATGTGTACATTGAAACAAAACAAAACAAAACAAACTACAGGGAGATTCTTTTATTTTCTGGGTTTGTTTTGTTGTTTTTAAATTTATTTATGTGTATATGCCTTTGTTTGTGTGATACATGTGTGCAGATGCCTGGGGAGGCCAGAAAAAGGCATTGGATCACCTGTATCTAGAGTTATGGGAGGGTTGTGTGCTACCAAACACAGGTGATGGGAACAAAATTCAGTACTCTGTAACAGTAGCAGGTGCTCATAACTGCTCAGCTCTTTCTCCAGCCCCAGCAGGGAGACTCTACGAAAATCTAAACATCTCACAAGCTTCATGCCTAGAGCTAACAGCTGACTTCCAGATTATAAAGGAAGTGATCTGGAAGGGACTTCATCAGCCTAGGTCAAACCAAGTTACAGCAAACAAGAGTTTATTTTCCTGGGTTTTCTTCTTTGCTATTACATAGTAGCAAGTACCCACTTAAAGTGACAAGAGGCTGGCTTTGTTACAAAAGGGTAATCTCATATAACTCAGGCTAATTTTGTCCTCTTCAGTCATATTCCTGTCTTATAACACAACTTTAAACCAGTCATGTTTGTACACAGAACTATTTTTCCAAAGTCCCACAAATACTATGATTCTGGTATCTCTGGATTATCACCAAGGAACAGATATACTTTTTTAACCTTGTCAGGTGACAGACCCATCTTCATAGCAAATTCTTTAGAATGCTTAGATCACTCAAGTCTCCAGTCTTTACAAAACTCGAAAGGTACTGCCAGGGAGACTGTCTCAAAAGGAAGAATATAGATTTTTATTAATCTGGGATGGTTTCTAGGTTAGTCTGTTGGCTACCTCAAAAGAGGCATCCCTTGACATAAATGACAGAATGCATGAAGTCTAGTCGGGGGTCTCTGGGAGGGTACCCATGGGGAAGAGGGATAAAGAGGACTAAGATGATGTATATGAAATACATAAATTCAGTAAAAATATATCTTTAAAAAAAGGAGGCATCGAAGTCATAAACTACCTATCTTTTGTTCCTTTTCACTGCAGGATGAAAAACTCAACTCACTAGGATGTACATGTAAAGTTCAATGGTATACATTTTGACAAATTCATTGAAGATCTACTATAGGGTAAAGCACTGTCACGTTTTAGATGGTCAATATTTAATTTGACAAGTCATTCATTCGTGTAGAAATGCTGGGGAAGGGAGGTTATAAGCAGGAACACTGTAAGTGCACAGACCAGCTTGAGATTCCCCCTTTCACCAGTGAGCTCCTGGATGCCACTGTGTGGTTCATGTCTCATGGGAGGAGTGCTCTCTGCTGGGGCATCAATCCTGAGAACACACTTTACTAACCAGAGCGTTTCCTGGTACAGGGTGGACTCAGGGTGGACACATCCTCTGCACAATTTCTCTGTAGAAAATACTAATCTTGACATCTACTGAAGAGTTCATGACATTATGTCAGGGTTTGGCTTCTTTGTTGATGTTCTGGGGCCACAGATTAATAAGCAGGATTGACTATGGCAGTGATTTGTGTAGAAAAGCGTAAGCAGACCTTGAATGCGAAAGGCTTAAATTCAGTCTTAGAAGCTTCTGTTCACTCAGAATGTACAAATAATACACTGATAATTTGTGTGTGTGTGTGTGTGTGTGTGTGTGTGTGTGTGTGTGTGTCTTGTCTTTTTGAGACGGGGTCTCCCTATAGCCCTAGCTGGCTTGGAGCTTGCTATATAGACCAGGCTGGCCTCACTTTCATAGAGATCTGCCTGCCTCTGCCTCCTGAGTGCTGGGATTAGAGGCATGTTCCACCACACATGGCCCACAGATTTTTATAAATAAATTACAAACAGTAGAAGTGTTTCATTTCTGGATAATTCATCAAGAGATTAACAAAATCCAAAGAAGTAACTGCCAGGCTTATAGCTTCTAAGGATAAATGTAGAAGTAAATTTTGCATCCAGGAAAGACAACAAAGCAGGGAATCTGCTCAGTGTCACAGTGAAATGTCACTGGGTAGGGAGGGGTGGTGAGCAAGGGTTAGAGGGCAGGATGCTCAGTAAAGAGAATGCTATTCTGGAAGGGGCTGCTGCTCCCCCTTGTGGCTGTTCAGAAACGCTACATAAGAGCTTTTGTACAAGGCCTTGCTACAAGGTTAGGTTGCATAGCCCACTTTTTATCCTTAACTGCACAAGCTTTTCATGGAAATAGACTTTGTTAAGTAATTTCACACCATTTAAATTAAGAACAAAACTTACTGTGGTAGAGTCAAAAGAAAGGACGTCCACAACAGGGGGAGAAGAAATCTGCAAATCGATTACCTCAAGCTTTGGATTAATCTGTGTACACATAAAAAAGTTAATGTGACATCTTCTACCAGAAGAAACGATGCTATTAGTAAAATCCTGAAGTGCATTCTTAATGCATTTTAAAAATCAAAGCATACTGGTATACTCATTTATAAGGACAGATATACTAGCAAAAATGTGAGTTCACTAAACCTACCAATGTATATATGATTATGACAGAGTCGAACTTATCCCACATATAAAAGCAATGTAATTTAGCTGTAGAGTAATACTAAAAGTAAAAAGACCCACCTCAAAAGATGCAGAAAAAAAATCCTAGCCAGTACATTAAGACAAGAAAACGAAAGAAAATGTTAAGATGTAAGAATTAGGAAAGAGACTGTCATTCAAAAATAAGACAATTACCTATGGAGAAATTCCCAAAGCATCTACTGCTAAGTCATCAGAACTACTGAGAGAGCTGAACAAAACAGCAAGTCCCCACACTAACATACAAACCCATCTACATTTCAACATATAGTTAAAATATGTAAAGTATAAAAGATACCATTTATAATATTATAAAACTGAAAAAACACGCCAGAATAAATATACAAAGATGTATAAGACTTTATGGGAAAGATTACAACTTCCGTTTACATTAAAGAAGTCTCAAATAAATAGAAAGCTATGCTAAAATAGCTCATAAGCTCATTTATGTAGATGGACTATAAATGTAGTAAGATACAAATGGGAACTTTAGTTAATAGAGGAAGGATGACTGACAGGCCTAAAAATGGTTTGGTACATGGATCCCCGCAAGGGAGGTTAGGCAGTAGATAAATTAGATACTGAAATGTGATGCTCAAACTGTAAAATAAATAAGAATAAACAAAGCTGGGCATGGTGGCACAAACCTTTGGTCCCAGCACTTGGGGGGCAGAGGCAGGGGGATCTCTGTGAGATTGAGGCCAGCCTGCTCTCCATAGCAAGGCCAGCCTGGTCTTCATAGTAAGTTCCAGACCAGCTGGGGCTACAGGGAGAGCCTGACTCAAAAAGACACACACACACACACAGCACACACGCACGCACAAAAGCTGGGCATGGTGGCACAAACCTTTGGTCCCAGCACTTGGGGGGCAGAGGCAGGGGGATCTCTGTGAGATTGAGGCCAGCCTGCTCTCCATAGCAAGGCCAGCCTGGTCTTCATAGTAAGTTCCAGACCAGCTGGGGCTACAGGGAGAGCCTGACTCAAAAAGACACACACACACACACAGCACACACGCACGCACACACACACACATGCACATGCAGAGAGAGAGAGAGAGAGAGAGAGAGAGAGAGAGAGAGAATAAATAAAGAGATTTTAATACAACCAGAGACTGAGAAAGACAGCTTAAAAAGCAAGGAGGAAACATGTATCTGATTACACTAAATTCAGGATTTCTGTTTAACTATGAATATCATAAAATTAACATCCAGATAATGGAACAGGCAGATATAGTATGATATCTGAAATAGAAAAAGAACAAATACCTAAAATATTACAAAACCCTCTATATACCAATGTGAAAAAAATAGAAGCCCCATGAAAGTGAAAATTGACTGGTTAGGTGGCACATAAGAGATGCTCAGTAGTATTAATGAGAAAAGTGAAGGTTAAATAACCACTGCAAAAACTAGAAAGCTCAATGTCAGCCCTGTTCATAGGAATTCACAGCAAATCCCTTAAACTAGAAATACCTCAAGGGTCCATTAATAGCAAACTAGACTATGGGAAATGCTTTTGATAAATTCACCAAAATATGACATAGCAATGAAAAATGAATGGAATATAACTCTGTAACTCTGCACAACAAACAACCATATCAATTCAGATTATATGCATACAAATCTCAAGATTTTTATATGAAATAAAAAGGCAACTTACAGAACACTGTACTCAATATTATTTCCTTTATGCAAAGTTTCTGGCCATTATAAACTAAACAATATTTAATTACAGATTCAAAAGTATACAGTAAAATTACAAAGTAGAGAATGACCTTCTGGGGAAAGTCATTTTTAAATTAAAAAAATACCCAAACATACAAAATAAAACTAAAGCATCCTCCATACAAAATGTAAACAAAGGACATTGAAGAGAGCAGACTTTATCTATGATGCCAATTGTCAATGTACTGATGAACCCAGAGAAAAAAATCACTGACTGTGTGCTCATGAGAAAGCAAGCTTATGGCAGAAACACAGTTTAACATGGCTTCTCAAAAAAAAAAGGCAGGGACATGCTGGAGAGATGGCTCAGAGGTTAAGAGCCCTGGCTGCTCTTGTAGAGGACCCAGGTTCAATTCCCAGCACCTACATGGCAGTTAACGTCCACAACTCCAGTTCCAGGAGAATCTAATCTGACACCCTCTTCTGATCTCTGTGGGCACAACATGGGTACACTTACATAAATGCAGGCAATACACTCATACACATAAATAGATACAATATATATTTTTTTAAAGTTTAGAAAACAGAAACAAACAAAACAGAGATGAGTTAAAGAACACTACTCACTGATCATGGTGATTGAGTTCAGACAACTTTCGCATAGGGGAAGAAAGAAGAGAAAAGAAAGATGAGAGGAGAGAGAGAGAGAGAGAGAAGGAAGGAGGGACGAGACAGAATTTGAGAAGCTGACAAAGGTCAAATTATGAAGAGTGAAGGAATTTTGGAAAACATAAAAGGTTGAAGCCTAAAGTGTTTTACAAAGATCAATCTCAGAGATACATAGAGTAAGTTGGGGTGGTAGTGAAGACATTACTGCAACTGTGGGCTGAGCCCCTGGCAAGGGGAACGGAATGACTTGTTAAGCACTTAGGCTTGATGGGGACAGCTATAGTTTTATTAATATTACTTAAATTTATTTATTTATTTATTTATTATTTATTATTTATGTTTGTGGGTAGACATGTGCCATGGTGCATGTGTGGAGGTCAGAGGACAGTTTGCAAGAGTTGGTTCTCTCCTTTCACTATGTAGGACCTGGGGATTGGACTCAGGTGGTCAGGCTGGCAGCAAGTGCCCTTACCTGTTGAGCCATCTAGCTGGCTCAGTTCCATTTTTGAGATTAGTCTCACTATGCAGCATAGGCTAGCCCCAATCTACAGATCCTCTTGACTCCACCTCCCAAGTGTTGGGATTATAGGTGTGTGCTACCACTTTGGCCTTCTAGCTGCAGTTTCAGAAATGTTAAATATGTCTTATAATTACCCAGTCCACTGTATTAAGGGGCACATATCTGGTAACTGTAAGGTTACAGTGAAGGAGGGATAAATTTCTATAAGGGGAAGGATGGGGATGATTGACCAGTTGCCACTGCCTCTGCTTCCTTCCAGCTGTTTCCACAGCAGAAAGCAAACATCTTCCCACCCTTTTCTGAGGGTCCTGAGGCTCGAGCTAAAGCAAAGAGAGAAACCTGAGATGACTAAATTCTTTAGCATCTTAGCCAGCTGCACAGACACTTTACTTTTTTATCTACTGCCACCTAGTGTTCACATAAAATGTTTACCACCAAAAATAAAGCTTGGCTCCATACTGCTTAGCTTGAAAGCTGTTTCCTGATCTCCCAGTCCTGAATTCCACTTAGCCATTGGCTACTCACTGTTCCCTTTGAAGACAATGGAGCTTTAAAGCAAAAGATTTGAGAATTTGATCTATTTTTAATTTAATTTATTCCTAATCTTACTTTATTGGATCATATCTCATAAATATAAACTTTAAAAATACTTTATTGTTCTATTGTTGTACACATCTTTAACAAAGTATTTCTCAGGGCTAAAAATATTTATCTTATTGGTATGATGATCATCTTTGCATTCATCTTATGTATGGGATCAATTTTATTTGGGTATTTTACTTTCTTTTACAATTGGCAAATTTCTCAAATCTTCATCTTCAATTTTAATTTTTTAGTTTAAAAAGTTTATGCCACACAAAAAAGACTAGGTACCTATCATAAAAAAATCTTTGGCTTTCTACAAGTTTGGAAATGATATACTAGTAGTATTTCATTGTATTATGTACAAACTGCTGCCAGAGTCATCAAATAACCTTGAAATGGAGTAGGATTGAGAGGCTTTCTCGCCAGCTGAACAAGGGTTTATGACTATGGTTTATGAGGGATTGTGGAAAAGCTATCCACAGGACCTGGAAGATCCACCTCACACCCTTCTCTGAGGTTCTGCACAGCCATCACTGAAAACACCAACACCCATATTAACAAAGCCTATAAGGTTTCCTGAAAAATGTTTCTGAAGGGCTCAGAGTATGCCATCTTGCTCACTGCCACATGCTCTAAGGCTAGGATACCAGCAGAGACCATTATCTGTTGACAAGATAGGCTTTAATTTTGTACTATATTGAAGCACTGCATCAGATGGGTAAAGATACAGAGTGGAACCAGAGTGCCTGGGTTGAAGATACAGCATTGACAGTTACTAGCTGAGACTCACATTTGCCTTAATTTCTCATGTGAATAAAAATGTTACTGACTTGGATGGGGGGTTGAACATCAAAATAAGGACTTCAGGGGCTGGAGAGATGGCTCAGTGTTTAAGAGCACTGGCTGCTTTTCTGGAGGACCTGGGTCTGGTTCTCAGCACCCACATGGTGGCAAACAACAGTCTATTAACTCCAGTTTCAGGGCATCTGATGACATCTGGCCTCTGCGGGCACTGCATGACACAGGTGCATTTAGCACATGTAGACAACAAAACATTGATACACATAAAAAAAATAGATAAACAGTTTAGCCAGGTGTGGTGGCACATGCCTTTAATCCCAGCACTCAGGAGGCAGAGGCAGGTGGATCTCTGTGAATTCCAGGCCAGCTGGGGCTACAGGGAGACCCTATCTCAAAAATGAGGCTACAGGGTAAAAAAAAAAAAAAAAAAAAAAAAAGACCAAAAAAATGAAAAAACAGTTCATAGACAAAAAGAAAATAAATGTTACTGACATCTATAGTGTTTTTAACAATATTAAATAATTAAAGAGTTGGAAAAGTGTTGTGTAAGTGTTCTATAAGACATTATTATTATTATCATGGAATCTCTGAAGGACATTTATTGAAATCACAAGCAGTATAAGCATATATTTCAGCTAAAATTAAAATACAAAATTGGTAGACAGGTGACCATTTTTTGTCTAAATGGTTATGCCTCCAACCTTACTGGAAGATTGAGCTGAAAACCTGATCTCAGATTTAAAGGCTTATACTGACCACAGTAGAATTTCTAACAATGAATCATGGTTGGGCTACCACAAACTACACAGTTAAAGGATGTGCTCTTTCCTGCTTAATACCATATGGAATTGAATAGGCAATTTATAGATGAAGATATCAAGTGCCATTATGAAGCTGAAAGCCATCAAAATAATTATTTTATTAATAATTTTGATTTAACTACTTACTACCCATTCTAATAGGCTACAGTTCTCTAGAATAGCTATCCTACTCTCATTAGCATCTATCATTGTCTCCTAGAAGGCTTTCTGGTTTTCCCATCAATATGAAAAAGAGGAGTGGACTGCACAGGACAGCGTCAAGCACATGCAATATAACAGATATCTCTATGAAAGGAAAGTCGGGTTTACTTTTTTGTTGTTTTGCTTTTTGTTTTTTGTTTCCTTAAGCAGGACAGTGCAGCTCTGCTCATGGCATGAACCAGTGATATTCTAGAGAGTATGTGGGTTAGGGGAAGACACCTGTGTAAAAACGGGGCTTTTCCACCAAAACGGAAATTCTAAGATTGGACTGAGTGCCGCAGGCAGAAGCCCTGCCACAACTGCCAGGTGATCAGGAGGGGAGATCCACTCCAGCAAGATCCTGTGCCTTCTTTCATGTGGCCTTGTCTCCTGTATTCTCAAAGCAATCTGGCAGTCACCCTCTGTCCACACAGGAATTAGCAGTTTACATATCTAGTCAGTTGGCACCTGAGATCTAAGAATGAAGGATTCCCTACCTCCACACAAAAAAGCAAACGGTGACAAACCAGAGGGCTTTGCAAAGGCCAGACAATGTCATCAAGAAGGTTAAGATTATGCACTCAAATGAGCGCCACATAAACCATAATAAAATGTAAATCAGGAAGACGATCCAGCTTCAAATTCAGAAATAAAATTCAAAATAAAATAGTAGGGTCACAGATAGATAGATAGATGATACATAGATAGATAGATAGAATCACTTTGATATCATTTATTCAACATTAGTAACACCTTTGTATTTTCCTTAAAAATGTAACATTTTGTGTGTTTTGAGGCAGGGTCTCCCTCCCTTAGAGCTTGCTATACAGACCAGGCTGACCTCCATCTCACAGATATCTGCCTGTCTCTGCCCTGAATGCTGGGATTACAGATGTGCACTACCATGCCCAACAGCTGTAAAATATTTTTAAAGGAACATATACAAGCACAGCTTACCTAAAGCTCTGAAAGAAATTTTAATAAACAAAATTTAGCATTTTAAAATATAATTTACTAATCACAAATGAATACTACTGATGTGAAAGTTTTGGTTGTAAGTTTCGGTAGCTTTTGTTCCCTGCTCTTTGAGGGAACTATATGCATTAATTTGATGTCTTTAAAAAATAATGCAAAACAATGATTTTTTTTATTTCTTTCTTTTTAATTTATGTGTATGAATGATTTGCCTGCATGGATGTAAGTGCACCCATGAATGCAATGTCTGGGGTGGCCAGAAGAAGTTGTTAGATCCCCAGAAACTGGAGTAACAGGTAAGTTATGTTTGCTGTGTAGATGCTAGGAATTAAACTTGGGTCTTTTGCAAGAGCAGCCAGTGTTCTTAACCACTGGGCCATCTCTAGCCCTACTTAATGATTAAAAAATACATATTTATTATTTTTATTTTATGTGTATGAATGTATTGCTTACATGTATGTAAATGCACCCATGTCGTGCAATGCCCAAGGAAGTCAGAAGAGGGCATCGAACTCCCTGGAACTGGAGTTATTGACACTTGTTAACCACCATGTGGATGCTGGGAATCAAATCTGGGTCCTCTGCAAGAGCAGCCAGTGCTCTTAACCGATGAGCCGCTCTCCAGTCCCCTTAATGATTTTTTATAAGGTTAAAAATATCTTTTGTACAGAAAGCATTATATTTTGCTTTATTGTGAGGTTTTTTTTTTTTTTTTTTTTTTTAAATGAAATGACTGGCTATTCACATACAGAATCCCATTACTTCTCTGGCATTTCATATTGCAGCACCTGAGAGTGTTTTACAAGTCATGCACTTAGCTCAAGCAGTCATGAATGCCTACAGGCCATTTAAACTGGGTACACTGAGACCATCTTCCTCAAGGCCACACAAAACCTACAGTTCTGCATTAGGTACAGTGTAACTGACCTCCAATTCTGCAATGAAAAGTCAGCTTTTAATAGAACTTCTAAGCGCATCTGTGAACAGCACAGTCAAGAGTGGCTCTGCAGAGCCTGGGTCATCCTGACCCGAGCCACAAGGCAGCCCAGCGGGTTTCACTACTTTCAGCTATGTAGTCAGAGCAAGGCACTCAGACAACTTGTTGACATTTTAAAGACAGTCTGGCTCTCTTAAATGGACTTTGGCTGACAGTAAATCACAGAGCAAATGGCTTGAGTTTGTGCCTGAAAAAACACAGTGCTATGGAAACATCACTGAACTGGGAACCCGTAGCTCTGCCACTCGCCACTCAGGTGAACAGACCATGTTAATGACAGGGTCAGGGGCTTCTTCCTCCCGATGAAGCCCAGCCAAGTCACTTAAATACTAAAGTAAAAAGTACCAAAAGTCAAAGAAAACTAGCTTTGGTAACACAAGGAAAGGACATCCAAGTAAAATTAAAATGTTGTGCTGGATAGCTTTAGTGCCAACTTGACACACCTTGGTTGAGAGAGCCTCAGTTGGGGAACTGCCTCCATAGGACTGGCCTGTGGCCATGTCTGTGGGGCATTTTCTTGATTAATGGGTGATGTGGGAGAGCTCAGCCCACTGGGAGTAGTACAACCCCTGGGCAGGTGGGCCTGTGTTGCATAAGAAAGCAGGCTAAGCAGGGGCCAGGGGAGCAAGCCAATAAGCAGCATTCCTCCATGGCTTGTGCTCCAGCCTCTGCCTCCAGGTTCCTGCCCTGAGCTCCTACCTTGGACTCCCTGATGAACTGTGACCCAGGAGATGTAAGACAAATAAACCCTTTCCTCCCCAAGTTGACAGTGGTCAGAGTGTTTTGTCACAGCAGTGGAGAAACAAACTAGGACAGAAGTATTCACATTTATTTTGTATGAATATATGTGATCACGGAAGGTCAACAAATGCACTTAAAATGATAAAAACTGAAGGAAAAAATTACCTTCTTTATTCAAATTAAAAATGAGAACTGGGATTGAAGCTCTGTGGTTGAACACTTGTCTAGTTTGAAAGAGGCCTTGGATTTGATTCCCAGTACTATGCAAACACACACACACACACACATACACACACACACACACAGAGTGATGATACATTAAGTATGAAAAAATAATAAAGCACAGCAGTTAATACTTAGAAGACTATCTGAAAGGATAAGAATTATGACTAAAAAATTTGAAGATCAACACTGCCAACAAGAAACTACAACATAAATTCCAAGATATAGCTGAATTAGGCAAAATTTAAGAAGCAATCTCCTAGGTGCAGTGGTGAAGACCTACCTGTAAACACTCAGGAGGCTAGGGAGTGTGAAGTTAGTCTGAGCTCATAGTGAGGCCCTGCCTCAAAACAAAGTGAAAAAAAAAAATCCCTCAAAGAGCAAAGGTATGTACACATTCAATGTAAGATTAGCATAAGGTCCTGAGAAAGACCAAGACTAATGAAACCAAATCTAAAGTGATGACTGAGGTGGGGAGCACAGAGAAGGCAGTCTGGGACCACAACCCAAACAGTAAATGAGGCTACACTGTGAACTACATTCAGGTTAAGTCTCAGAACTCAGCTGGGGGTGGTGGTAGTATATACCTGTGATCTCAGCACTTGTGATGCAGTGGTAGGAAGATTAGAGTTCAAGATCATCCTCTACTACATAGTGAGCTCAAGGCCAGCCTGGGCTATATGAAACCCTGTCTCAAAAAACCAAGACAGTAAGAAAAAACAAGGGGGCTGGAAAGATGTCTCAGTGATTAAGAGCACTGGCTGCTCTTGCAGAGGACCTAGGTGTGATTCCCAACACCCACATGGTGGCTAACAACTGTCCATAACTCCAGTTCCAAAGGATGTGACACCTTCTTCTGCATGACATGGGTGCACCTACCTACATGCAGGCAATACACTCATGCACGTAAAATAAAAATAGTAAATAAAGAACAAGAACTTGAATATAGAATATAAAAGCAAAGCTCTGTTATGACAAATAGCAAAATCTGGTGTCAGCTCTCAGAAGAGAAAAATGCTTAAGAAGAATCATAGGATATGGTACCAATAGGCTAGTACCAGCATGATTCAGCAAAGGTGAATGTCTCTTGCAAGAGAGAAAACTAAAATTGACAGGAAGATGCAGGAGAATGTGTCAATGGAAGCTTTCCCTTAAATAGATCATTCTAAAGGCTAACATGGTGGCTCAGGCCAGTAAACCTGCTATTTGGGAAGACTGTGGCAGGAGGACTGTTGTGTTCAAGGTCATTACGGGAGACAGAGTGAAAGTCTGACTCAGCATCCCCTGAAAGATAATTAAATTTTTTTCCCCTGACATTTATTTATTTTGTGTGTATGTTTGTCTGTGCACATAGGTCAAAGGAACAGCTTGCAGGAGTCAGATCTCTCCTTCCACCATGTGGGATCCAGGGACTCAATTTATGTCATGAGGCTTAGTGGCAAGTGCCTTTACAATTCACAACCTATCTCACTAGCCCCCAAAGGTAATTACATATCCAAAAATATATCTAGACAAGCAATAAAATGGTCTAAATTAGTGGATTTAATACTTAGCTATTTTCTTTTACTGTCCATAGGGTATGTGTGTGTGTATGTGTGTGTGTGTATGTGTTGTTGTGCTTTCCATAAAAGGGCTTCTGGAAACCTATTTCAACAAAAGTTATAAAAATGCTTACCTTTTGCCGGGCATGGTGGCACATGCCTTTAATACCAGCACTTGGGAGGCAGAGGCAGGAGGATCTCTGTGAGTTTGAGGCCAGCCTGGTCTACATAGCGAGTTCCAGGTCAGCTGGGGTTACAGGGAGACCCTGTCTCAAAAAGGCCAAAAATGCTTGCCTTTCAGCCCTACTCTCGTGATACTCATCAAACAACCCTCTAAATACGTCTAGAATATGAAGTGGGCTCAGACTTCACAGTCTTTAATGTAATTCCTCATTTCCTGTTACTGTCAATGCAATGTTTTTAGCTTTACATCTTGGCCTTGAAGAAGTAGATATGAGAGCTTCTTACATTATTACATATTACCATGTATACCTATGGCTTTATTTTATTAGAAGAAACAACAGACCTTCTCAAAGTGCTCCTGTTTTAGGGCAGGATGAGTTTCTTTATAAATCACGTATAATTTTAAGCACCTGGTTCACTAACACCCCTGCAGTAACATAAAATGTAGGACAAATATGCACAAAGCACTCACTTCAACAGTCTCATTTTTCCCCTCGTGGGTATGTGGTGATCTTGGGTAGATGTCAAGAAGGTGTGGTGATGATTCAAAATGTAATCTTTTGAGATTTTTTTTATTAGGATCTTTACAAAGCATTTCACCAAAGTTGCTCTTCCACAACAAGATCTGTAAAGTCAGTGATGTCAGCAGTTATTGACTAGCAATGATTGTCTATATAAACAATAGAACTGATTAAAAAACCCAATATTCATAACTGTCTTTCAAAATGGGAAATCTGTATGTGCAGAAACACATTTGTATTTTAAACATGTCACTGTTTCTCAGTGCTTTTGGGCATAGCAGTGAGGAACAAATTTAGCATTTTGAATAGCCTTCCTGACTGGCATAAAATTCCTAGTAAGGTAATAGTTGATAACCTTAAAAACTTCCCTTTGCTCTTCACCAAAGTCCCCATACCATGCATTTGACTTCACCATCCATTTTCCTTAATAACTCTGGCTATAAATGATTTTGATTATTTCATATAAATGCAGATTTGTCACATAAATGATTCAAACTTACAGTCCTTAGGAGGCTTAATATTTGAAGAAACAGGATGTATGAACGAAAGATTAGGCAGTAATTCAGGTAAAAGGGCTTCTCCTTGAAACTTGGCATTCAGTAAGTGTCCACTATATGTATAATTAAGTACAGAATTGAGCAGAAGGAAATTGGTATTGAATTTTAAAAACTATTCAACTGGAACTATGATCCAGCAGACTTCCTGCCACTAAGTTACCATAAAAACCCACTGATAATCATCTTAACCCACACACTAGCTAGTTGTAAAAGTCTCAGTGAGGTCAAAGATTTATTTAAATCAAATCCCTCTATCCAAATCAAAGAGGGAAATGAAAGATGTACAAACCTGTGCATCTGCACCTCCTGATGTAAACAGTTCTCCTCCCTTTGAAAATGAAACAGTAAAGACAGGTCCCTAAGAAATAAAGGAAAAAAAGAGGAAGGTACTTAGTGTTGTTTTCTCATGCCTAATAGGGCTGTGAGCACCACCTTTGTGTCCTCACTTACACAGACTAGTTATGCAGTAACTCCACTGAACACATCACCTGCTAACAAGGACTCCTGGCAGACAAGAGTACAGATAAAGAAACAAAACTCAGTTACATTAAAACACAAGTAAATGATAATAAGCAAAAAAGAAATAGCAAAATTTAGTTAAGAAAATAACTTTTTTCCTTAAAAGAAAAGTTTATAAATGTTTAAGCTGATAAGAATTGCTGTTAAACTTTTTCTGGCTTTTTAGTCTGTATTTAACCAATTACTAACAAAAACTGAACAATAAATGCATAGCGATGGAACTGAGGCTATACAAAGTCGGGCCATTTCCTGACAGAGGGTTCACTGCATTCTCTTTTCTGAAGTAGGCTACAAGGAGCCATTAAAGGGTTAAGAGCAAGACACGGGGAGAACTGTGACTGATAAAATCAATACAACTATTATGAGATGATCAACTGCCATAAACTGGAGGCCATTGGGGAAGTATCCTGCAAGTATCTTTTGAGAGAGAATGAGCACTTGAAACTGAAGAATTTCTGAGGAGTCAGACAAGTCTAGACTTGACATGACACTAAGATGTATAACCTTTGGGTCTGTCTTTTGGTCAAGATTTGAGAAATTATTTCTCATCTCAAAATGTTAATATATTTATGTATTCTCTTTATTCTCTTTATTTTTAAATATATCCTTAAACTATATGAGCAAAGTTTTGGAGAAAAACATTTTGCATTTTTCAAGTACACCCTGGGCTATGAATGTGAAATGTCCTACATAGGCTCCTGTGTCTGAATACTTAATCCTCAGCTGGGTACTATTTGGGAACGTTATGGACCCTTCAAGAGGTGAGCCTTGCTGGAGGAGGTATGGCACTGGGAGTGGGGGTGTGGCTTTGAGGTTTCATAGCCTGGTCCCATTTCCCATTCTCTCTCTCTGTTTCTGACTACCAGTGCAATATGACAAGCTGGCCTCATGCTCCTGCCTGGACAAACTGTATCCCTTCCAGAACTGTGAGCAAAAGAAGCCCTTTTTCCTGTAAGCTGCTTTTGTCAGGGTATTTTAACACAGCAACAGAAAAGAAACTAGGACACCCTGCTACAGACTTAGCTTATTATAGTTTCATAAACACCTTCACCTCTAGATGATGAAAAGTTTCATCTTTATGGAAAGTGTTTTCCTCCAAAATATTGTTTTATCTTTTCCTTATTATTTTGTACTTACTTTATTGGCTATTTCAATTCTTGGCACTTTCAGTATTGTTTAAAAATATTTTATTTATTATTTTAATTTTTATGTGTATGAGTATATTGCCTGCATGTATGTAAATGTACCCATGTTGTACAAAGCCCGTGGAGGTCAGAAGACGGCATTGGATCTCTTGGAACTGGAGTTACATTACAGATGGTTGTTAGCCTCCATGTAGGTTCTGGGAACTGAACCTGAATCTTTTGCAAGAACAGCCAGTGCTCTTAACTGCTGAGCCACCTCTCCAGCCCCAATCCTTGACACTTTTAATAGATTGTACAATTTGCTCTAAACTTGTGTCTGTACATATTTGGGCTGGCTAGCCTAGTTCTCCTTTAACCTAACTCTGCTATGGAACAAACCTCAAGCCAAGCAGGCAGGAAAGATGAAGGCAGAAAGAACTCCTTCTCTCCTGGACCACAAAGCCCATTCTGCTCTCACATACAAAGAACTTAGGCTTGCGTAAAAGTATCTAGTACATAAGTAGAGAAACAAGGGATCTGATCTAAAAAATACACAAATTTGAATATTATCTCTGAAAGGAACCAATAAAAGTTCTTTGAAAGAAAATATGGCTTATCTGTAAGACAAACAGGCTTTCTAGAGCCAATACCCAGAACGAACCAGGTTATAAGGACAAATCTCTCTACAAAAACTATTAAAGGAAAAGCAAGAGCAGGCTCAATGCCAAGAGTCGGAGAGCAGAGGGTGCTGGGCTCTGATTGCTGATTTTTTTCTAAACTCATCAATCAGATTAGTGAAAGAGGGATGGGGAGAAGGGTGAGAGACTCTCAAGTATGGGAGCTCGTGAGACAGCAGGGGTCTGAGGGGAAAGAGCTGATGAAAGCAGGAAGTCTGTTCACCTCCACACCAGTCAGCCTGGGCTGTGCTAACCAAGGTGGTAGCATTTACTTAATGAATGGGTCTTGAAAGATGTTGGTTTTAACACAAATTACAGTAAGTAACGTTTCTAAGAGTTGCCTCTAGAGTATAAAATCAGTCTTAAAAAAAATTTTAGGAATAGCAGCAAATGCACATCATTCCTAAAAAAATAAAAGTATATAATAAAATGAGTCAAACTTTAAAATGTATCTTACTTAGGAAACAGAAATCTTAGTGCTAATACCATATGTCCTTGGAGCGTATATAAGGGTCTTCCCTCCAGGAGATCCAGAATCTTAAGTGTACCATCAGAAGATGCAGTGATGAGGTAGTTCCCCGAAGGATGGAATGACAGACAGTTCACACCACGGCTGTGAACTAATTTATAGAAAATAAAAGCCAAAATTAAGAAAACAATGGTTTCTTTATGATATCATGGGCTCTTTACCATCATAGTTATCTTTTGATATATTTAGCTTTCTTTATAATCCTGTTATTTTTCTTCTTTCAGAGAACAATTCTTAAGTTCTAAGCATGTCCTTGCATTATTAGCAATATCCTGGGAAAACAACCAATCAGAGGCAACATCTCCATAACAATGAAATTATTATAACTCACCAAAGCAAGTAAATATTTTGGTACCACACAGCATTAATCTTTCAATTGATGAGACAGAGTAACTTTAGAAATGAAACTGTCATGTGAAGATAATCTTATTGGGCACAGAGCTATAAAGTCTTTGACTATATTACCAATATAATTAAGAGTTGATTCTTAATAGCTCATGCAAGGTATATAACCTAGTCTCAAATTAAATTTAAAAAGCAACCAGGGGCTTGGGATTAAGGTGTGAAGAGTCCAAGAAGCATGGATGAAGGGCTGCTATGTGTGCACATTCATTTCTGGACACCATACTTCCAACAGAAGCAGAAAAATGCGATGATCAAACATATGGTTTTTTTCACACAAGTCACTTCCATCAGTTTCCTTATCTTTAAAATGAAATAATGAATGCACCTATTAAGAATATTGTAAGGATTTAGCACAGTATCTTCCACATGGAAAGCATGGTATATAACAACAATGCGGACTTAACAAATCTAACAAAAACCAAGACGATCGTTCCCTTTTCTCAGTTTTAGCACAGCTAAACAGAAAGAAGCTGTGTTCTGCCAGTGAGTTATTACCATTCGTTTGGGCTTACAGTCAGTTTCTATTCCTGAATTCTCACATGATGCAGGTAAGCACTTTGAAAACTTGACAGTACCTTTTCTTTTTCTAACAGCTCCCAAGTCAGTTTTAAAGTTTCTTTACAAAAATGGACTTGGAGGACACTGGACCCTTTATCTGTTCCTCTTCCCAAGGTGGACACATTGAATACATCTCCTCTTTCTTCTTTTCACCATTTCTCATCTCTCATTGGTGTACTGTGAATGTATGGCCATACCTAGCTTTTGGGTCCATCAGAGCCAAGATTTTTGTCTTAAAAACACTGATTTAGACTGAGTGGTCCCACGCAGCTGCTGGAATCACGTTAATCCCAGGGACTTTTTCTATCTTTCCACTTGGGCTGCTTTCTACTTCTATTTGGTGAAGTAAAGAAGTGAGTGTTTGGACTCTCCAGGCCCTGAAGTCTGACCCTTGGTAAGTTCTCCCAGATCAGCGTATCTTAGGCCCCATCCTTCCTTTTTCTTGTCAGTTTGGAGGCTCTTTTTAACTGTCTAGGTTCTTTCTGAACTAGTCTGAATTTCTGTCTTAAGTCTGACAGAATCTGATTCCTTGTCTTTGGGGGGTTCTTTTGAGCAAAACTAGAGGTCTTGCCACCCCCCCGTCATTGGAACAGTGAACTCATTTATTCAATTTGCCTGTGTTCCTTCCACACAATTTCACTGTTTTGGAAGCCTCAATGCTTCCAATGATTTTCTTCAATACTCAGAAAAGTAAACTAGTGTAAACCAAGAAATATTAAGGCTAGATACTGTTTTAATTATGACATGAAATTAGAGGCCTCTTTTTAAAAAAAAACTATTTGGCTATTTGCCAGTGTGACAGGGAAGTTTGGGTTCTGTAATTTTGTGTTGGTAACTATCGGGGAATGGATATAAGGTGCATAGAGAAACAGGGTGTTTGGGAAATCTTTACTGTAATTTGTATAACCACGGAATATGAAGCTTATGTTATCTTGGTTCCTCTAGGGAGAATTCTCATTTGTATTTTGTAACTTGTTGATTTATCTAAGATTGCCCTGTGAATCATGTAACTGTTTTGTATGTATTAGTATTACTGTGTATTGGTTTATTAGTGTTTATGATGATTAGTTTAATGGAGACTGAAAAGTCAGATGACTGTAGCAACAGTCCTGTTAGAAATTTATCTACATTGAAGGGTCAGTGGATTTGGAAGAGGAAAGACAAATGCTTCCTCTGGCCCACTCTGGGCCATGACTAGAGGTTTTTGTTTTGGTTTTGTTTTTTGAGACAGGGTATCCCTGTAGCCCCAGCTGGCTTGGAAATCAATATGTAGACCAGGCTAGCCTTGATCTCACATAAATTCACTGCCTGTGCCTTTGAAGTGCAGAGATCCAAGGCATGTACTACCATGCTTAGCGTGACTAGAGAGGCGTCAGGAGTGTATGGCCACATGATGTGCTGTGGTCACAAGGAACTCCATAAACAGAACATATTCCATGCTTTGGTTGGAAGGAATACCAATAAACTACTGGGTATCCTACTGCCCCTCTCCTCTGAAACATGTAAGCAGGGACACTGGCCCCTTGGTGGTACTCTGCCAAGGAATTGCTATTAAACAGTTCATCTCATTGACCCAAACATTCACATAGTATCTGCTCTTCCTTCAACCACTAAGGTGAGACTCTAATCAAATGAGTTCAACATAACAGGGCAAAACTTAATCTGTCCCTAAAATTCCTGAAAACAAGTAGCAAGCCAGTGGTCACTTCATTCCTGCATTAAAAAGCAGACAAACAAAAATTGCAATACTTGGCATGCCTAATTTGAAATGTGTGTAGTGCGTATGAAAGTGTTTTATGATGATTTTTTGGCTACACAAACATATAGGAACTATATGTTCTCTCCCCTCCTCTCTTTTTTTCCCTCTTCTGCTACTACCTTTTTTGAAAAAAAAAAATGCTTTTCAAGGTTCTTATCTTAGCAAGGCCTAGAGAGCTAGACATTTAAGAGTTACCTGTAGAAGCTAGAACTGAAGGAATTTTTTAAAAGTGTGTGTGTCGGGGGAGGGGGGCAGCTCAGCAGTTTAGAGCAGTGGCTGAGCAAGGGCTGGTCCTTGCAGAGGACCTGGGTTCAATTCCCAGCTCCCACATGGCAGCTAACAACCATCTGTAACTCCAGTTCCAGGGGAATCCAATGCCTTCTTCTGACCTCCATGGGCATTGCATGACTTGGGTGTACTTATTTACATGTAGGCAATATACTCATACACATAAAATAAAAATATTAAATTTTTTTTTAAAAAGGTCATTTTAAAGCCAAGCTGCTGTTACCTGGTTAGAAAAGGCATTTTAAAGGTTAGTTACATAGGCATGTTTTCTCCCATCATCAATGCAATTTGGATTCAACTCTCATTTGCAGTGCAGCATATTTGGAAATATTAATAAATGTGTTTTCATAAATTGCCAATGTAAAATAGATTACTTTATTCTTGAGTCTTGGTTAAGAGCATGATTATTTAGAGTTAAAGTTTCAATATACGGAATTATATATGCAAAAAACAGAAAAGAGTTTAAGCCATATTGGTGAAAAAAAGTATTAAAAAGGCATAAAATATTTTATTTTACTAAGAAATAAATCTGGACTTGGGAGTTGGATGGTAGAGTGCTGAAAGGCCCAGGCTTCAACTGCTAGTGCTACAACAAAATAATGATGCTTTCTAACTTTGAAAAATATTGACAGATGTTTCAAAATGGATATTCTCTAAGGTCAAAATTTAATGCACTGTTGTAAAATAACACCTACTTGTCTGTGTCTAAAGCAATAAGACTTAAAAACTATTGTTCTGCTTTTAGTAACATGTGCAGAAAAGAATTGGCCCAGAGGACAAAGATTGGTGCTTTACTAAGGTAACTGCTCTTTGCTGACTTGTCAGGACTTTAGGACTCAAAAAACCAAGTCTCAACAAAGTCAAGATTCACTCATGTATCTGTCTATGTTAAACCCTTCCAAGTGGCCACTCTAGAAACAATTTTTAATAGTGATTCAATTACATTTAATACCTTATATATCTGTTACTGGAAACATGCGAATTTAATACATGCAAAGTGACCAATAAGTGCACTTTTATTTAATGTGTTATATCTGAACTGTCGACAATTAAAATAAAATTGCTAACATTTCTTCTAATCAGTACTGTTCAGATGAAAAACCCTGTCACTTGTGCAATATTGCCTTCTAAAACGTGGTCTAGACCTATTTCCCTAAGTAAGCATTTTGTTATTGTATATATGAGACACACATCAAAAAGTAGTCACTAGCGCTATTTCCAAAATTTGAAAGAGGTCTAAAGTTTTAATTTTTGTCAGTGCTGTAGATCTATTATCTCACTAAGCCAAGGATTCTAAAATTTTGTTTCAAAAGTAGAGGCTAAATGTGTATTTATGACTTAGGTGTCATTTCAATGTTGTGGGCTCCTCTGTATGCTAAATGTATTTATGCTTCTCAATATATAAGCTTTCTCTAAACTTCCAAACTAGAAGTGTAGTGTGTGTGTGTGTGTGTGTGTGTGTGGTGTACACATGTGTATGCTCTCCCATTCATGAGACTGTGGGGACCAGAGGATGAGGTCAGGTGTCTTCCTATCACTCTCCATTGTTTTCTGAGGCAGAGTCTTTCTCTGAACCTGTAGCTCATCATCTCAGCTAGACTGGCTGACAGCAAGCCCTTGGGATTCCCCCATCTCTGCCCACCTATTGTTGGGACTGCAGATGTGCACTGTTGCAGCTGGCTTTTATATGAGTGCTAGAGGTCTGAAGTCAGGTTCCCATGCTTGCATAGCAAGCACTTTACCACTGAGCTATCCCTCTGGCCCCAAACTACAACTGTTAGTGGTGATGACCTTTCCAGGCTCCTGCTCATGAGTTCCCAATTATATCATGACTATCATCTTTAAGTAGAAGTAACTGGATATGCCCTAATGCTGTGTACTCCAAGCAGTGCCTGTCTAATAAGTAAATGCAGTGGACATTGGTCACCTAATGAGGACAAATCCATAAACAATTACATTCTACTTTATTTAGAAAACTTTTAAAAATTTTATTCTTAAAAGACAAAATTAAATGGTTATTTGCATATAAAAGTAGCCCATTTTTGATAAGCTATACCATTCTTTCAACTGAAACAAATTCAAATGTATTTCTGAGAGGAAAATCAGGATAGCTTGATGGTCATAATGCTGTCAATCATAATTATCCTGAAATATTATATGCAATGAAAGTACAGAGGTTGTTTTATCATTGTTCAACTTTCTGGAAAATTCTAAACATGAGTGGTCTAAGACTTTTGCCGCCCACAGTTCTGATCCTTGTCTAAAGCATCTACAGTCAACTCAGGGAAAATGATTTTAATAAGTACTGACTTTTGAAACTAGCATCTCTTTATATATTTTCTCTTGTTGGTTGTATTTTGTATTTTCCTTTTTAAAACTTTGTAATTGCTGTCTGCTAACAATCTCTATAAACACAACTTCTAACAAAATGATCTAAGCAATATTAAGATGTTAGGAGTTTACCAACAGGACAGACAGAATTGAACTTAAAAAATGGACTCCAGGTAAGCACAACCTAAGGGCCAGTTTTCTATGCCTCTTATTTGTTTAAATTTGACCAAAAGAAAAGTTTTCCTGGTATTGGCTCATCTCCCTTCCCCTGCCTGGCATGGGATCAGATCAGATGAGATCAGCTGGGGCAGATCTCATCCCAGTGACAAAGGACAGTTGAGATCAAATCATAAGACGATTACTCAGTGCTATCTTCAGAGACAATTGTTCAGATAACGAGGGAAGTATACATAATCAAACAAAGCCATGCTGGTCATGGAGGTACATATCTGTAGTCCCAGTGCTTGGGAGACTATAGCATGAGGATCCTGAGTTAGGGGCCAGCCTAGACTATGTAACAAAATACTCAAAGAGAATAACAAAAAGTAAGTCACTTGTGCTAGCCCTTTCAAAAGTAAAGCAGAGGTTATGGAGAAATGCTTGGTTGCCTGACACTATACCCCTTCCACTAGAATCCACTCAGTCCACAGTCTGAGCTATTTAACCGGCAAGGCAAGATGATACCCTATACCACTTACATAACTGGATGTCTTCTGGCTTTGGATTCTTGCATTCTGCTTTACAGTGGCACTTCCACTTTCAGGCTCAACCATCTGGCTTTTTTCATGTAGATATTCCAGTCATTACAGCCTGCTCTCTTGTCATGTACTGTTTGTCACTGGACCAAAAGCACCTACAAAGCCAGATTGGCCAGATACACTAATTCCCTCAAGATTGAGCAATGTCCAAACACAAGGAAGAACTAAAGCAGGCACTTAGAAGCTGCTTTTGCTAAAAAGTACTGACTCCTCACTTGGGCCTACAGGGCAACCGAAAGCAGGATAAAGTCCAGGATCCCTGCCTTCATACGGTGTCTTTCTGACTCCTTGACTATGGCTAAAAGCACTAAACCTGTAGTCACCTTGGATCCCTGGAAGGATAAAACCTCACAGGGCAGACTGCCCCCTCAGGTGAGGACAATTACCCTTGAAGGCGAGGCTTCACACTGGGACAGAAGCAATCAGCTTGTCCTCAACAATGACAGTGAAGAGGCCTACCTCAGAGCACTTTACAGAATCAGAACTGACTTGAGGTCCATTGCCCTTTATCTGTTTCTCTTCCCAATGTGGCCACATTGAAAAAATCTTTCTGACTTTTCATCAAAAAGTAAAATAAAATAAAAATCTCTTTGGCTCTCTTTCTCCTCTTGCCTCTTCTGTTGATGGAAGTCAACTGCTCTGTTCTCTAGTCAGTTCAAGCGCAGCCCATGATTCCCTTGTAGGGTGCCAAACCACACTAAGAAGGAAACTTGGTCTTTCCCACAATAGCCGTTTGATAATGGAAGTTCTTTTTGGTTAGGGGAACTGTTACCTTGATAGTGCTGGAGTAACTTGTTCACTCTTATATCCCAGATTTTCACAGTGTGATCAGAACCTGCTGAAGCTATGCATGTACCGTTAGGGTTAAAGTCCACAAAATTTGCAAATCTAGGAAGAAAGCATACGATGGCTTCACATTTCAATTCCTTTACTTTCATTTTTTACTGAAATTGTTTACCATGAAACATCTCCTTAGCAAACAGATCCATATAAATATAAAAAGAGAATGGACTTACCCTACAGAATCTGAGAAGTTATTAACACACTGCTTACTTGTGGTGTCCCAGATTTTAATAGTTTTATCTTCACTACATGACACAATTATTCTTGCATCAGGTGAAAATCTAGAAAGCAGAAGAAAGAGGATTCTGTTTGTGCATGGTTTTGGACAATCATCACCCCATACCTCCATACCAAACTGAACTATCAAATACCAAAGGCCACTGTCTCCACACTATACAGCAAAGTTACATTTTATAAACATTATCTTTGCAACCGAATATCACCATAACAAACAACACTGGAGGCCCTTGAAAGATCAAAACATGCTTTGTAGACTAACCATACTTCCTTTATCCGTTTGTTTATATAAAAGTAGTTAGTTTTACAGCTTGCTGCAGGTTGACTCAACGCTGCACTTCTTGTAAGCCAAAGACCTTGTTTTGGGTTTTGTTGTTTTTGTTTTTTTCCCTAGTTTTTTGAAAATGGGTCTCCCTATTTGGGTGGCCTGGAACTAGCTATGTAGACCAGGTTGGCCTCAATATCACAGAAATCTGTGTGTTTCTGCCACCCTAGTGCTGGGATTAAAGGCTAACTTAGTTTTTTTTTAAAAAATAACCTAATTTTTTTAATTTTAATTTTCTGTTATCTCTATGACTCAAAAAGGGACTTTTCCATTCACTACTGCCTAGCCAGTAGTGAAGCTTTTGTTAAAAAATAAATACAAAGCACATCGGTAGGCTGAGAATTAAAGTCTAAAGGATGTCAACAAAAGAACCTAATTTCCAAAGCTGGGGGCTTTCTGGACTTGTCCTGTTTTCAGCCCAAGTCACTCAGAAGAGAAGCTCTTCCCTGCTCCAGTCCCTCACCTAAGCTTCACTAAGAACAAACAAGAGAAATCCCAGAGACCTAGTCTACTGCCTGTACACTGTCTGCTCCTTTAAGATTCTGTTTCTCTCTCTCTCTCTCTCTCTCTCTCTCTCTCTCTCTCTCTCTAATAATAAGAGCCTTTTAAAATTAGAAAAGAGAACCAAATTATTAGGACATTATAAATAGTAATTTTATACTATGAATATTTTAGCAACAACAAAATCCCCCAAAGATTCTTATGTCACAGATTGGTAATTGTGTGTCCATTTTATGTGTAGTTTCCTTCTGGCCCACAGTCCAGATTACTGTGAGTCTTCAGTTAGGGTGAGGAATATGATTAAAGGTTTTCATTTTGTTTTCTCTGCACTCCTACCTCATTCTCAAGGAAGACCTAAAAATAATTCTTCCTGACAGAAATTTTGGATTCTGCACTTATGAGTTCATCATGTGAAAAAGAAAAACATAAAAGACATACGGAAGCATTTGAAAGTTCTCCATGAAGTAACCTTTTAAAATTTTTGAAAGTAATCCTGTAAGGAAAAAATCCTTCCATTCTTGGTAGTTTTCTCTGATTTTAAAATGGCAAGTAATATTTCACTAACATTTTCCTCTAGAAAATACATGAGAAGTATCCAAATATGGGCAACAGTATTACAAAAATGTTCCCAATACAGAAACTTCTTTTACATGGACTTGTGAAAGAAAAATCTACTCAATATCTTTATGGAAATAACTTTGTACAATAAATATAAACTAATGCAAGAAATCAAATTGTATTTCATAACAACTTTATCTTTGAAACACTACTTAATGTGAACATTTTAAGTGAGAAAAATATTTCTGAGATGGTGTGATTCTTAACATTTTAAGACACCACTGATAAAAGATTTAGTCAACTGGAATGATCCAACTACAAAATACCCTATCAGCACCATCAGCACCATCACCACCATCACCATCAGCACTACTGTGGTCCTAGGGATCAAACCCAGGGCCTTGTACATGCTGGGCAAGCACTCTCTACTGAGCTATATCCCAAGCCTTCCCTATCATATTATCACCCAAACCTACCACCACCATCACAACATTATCCTACCCACATTTACTGAGCACATATATGACAGAATGGTTTTTAACACTTCAAAACAACCCTATGAAGCAGGTACTATTGCTTGCCTCCACTTGCAGAGGAGCAAACTGTGGCACAGAAACGAGTAAGGACAGGGGTCCAGATCTGAACCAGGCTGTTGCTTTCCACATACATCTGAATACTCTGTTTAAGTCTTTGACAAAAACAAAGTTTCTTTTTCTTTTTAAAAACATTTTTATTTTATGCGTATGAGTTTTGCTTATATTTATGTAGGTGCACCTGTGTCATGTAATGCTTGCAGAGGCCAGAAGAGGGCACCAGATCCCCTGGAATTGGAGTTAGGGATTGTTGTTAGCTGCCCTACGGGTGCTGGGAACCAAACCAGGGTCCTTTGCAAGAGCAGCCAGTGTTCTTAACTGCTGAGCCATCTCTCCAGTCCCAGGTTTCTTCTAATCTCCAGCGTATAAAGAGCACTGAAAGTTTTGAATGGTGTCTCTGAAGGTCTGTGTGTGTGTGAAAGCCAGGGATCTACCTCTGGTGTTATTCTCTAGAAGCCATCTACCTTGTTTTCTGAGACAGGGTCTCTCCCTGGGACCTGGGACTTCCCAGTTAGGCTTGGTTGGCTGACCAACGAGCTCCAAGGAGCCCTCTCTCTTCTCCCCCATGCTAGGATTACAAGCATGCACCACCACACATGGCTTCTTATATGCGTGCTAGGAATCAAACTCAGGTCCTTAGGCATATGTGGCAAGCACTTTACCAGACTGAGCTATCTTCTGGGCCCCACCAGTCAGTTCTATAGGAGGGAAGTCATGAGGCCATGAGGCAGTGTTCTCATGAAACAGACAATCCTTTAATAAAAATCTATGTGTGGGGAGAGGGGTGGTAAGGGAGGAACTGAAGGGAAAGGAATGAGGTACGTATTTGGTCAAAATACATTACATGCATGTATGAAATCTCAAACAATGAAATAATAAAAAAGAAAAAAAAATCTATGTGTACTTGGCTGTTAAGTAAAATAAAGCACTGTCCATTTCCTTGAGGCGTTCATGGGGGAGGACAGACAGGGCTACCTTAGATAACAGGAATGTAGTTGTGAGATAAGATCCTTGCTCTCATGAAGCTTTCATATATCAAAAATGTTTGCAACAAAAAGGTATCAATTTGCCACCAGAAGCTCCACAGAAGAAGCAAGGTTTAAAAAAAAACTTTGAAATAAGAAAAAGCAAGTTATCTTCATCAGCCCACACTCATCCTAGGCAGGAGTCTGCAGGCTGAGAGTAACTTCCCAGCACTAAAGCTAAGAAGGCTATGTACCTCAGGTAAGTGGAGAGGGCAGGCAGAGGCTGGAAACAGGTGCTGACTAGATGGAGGTTTCACCTCCCAAGAGATACAACCAGAGGGGGTCAGGGTCAGGCCTTTCTGCTTCTCTGACTTTAATTCCTGCATGTGACTCTTGCCTTTGAAGAGGCTGAAAGGGGATGATTTGTACCTCCTTCTCCTCACCTTGATTTTTAATTAAGAGGCATCAAAAATAACACCAAAAAGGCAGGTTTCTCTTCATCCTGACTTTCATGAGGAAAGGTTAGGCTTTTATTATCAAGGTTCAAACAACATATAACAGAGCTGTTAATTTTTTAGATGTTAGGAAGTCATAAAATACAGAGATATAATAGATCTCTGCCACCCAACTACCTCTTAAAGCTTCAGGAATTAGTCAGTGATGACTAATGGTCTGTCTGAAAGGCACCTGACAAGTCAAAATCACAACTGAATCCCTTAATGTTCATAAGCATTCCAAGAGAATGAGGATATTTGAACATTTTCTAGAAAAACTGGTTTACATGTCTTTGAGAGCAGCCAAATTAAGTAATAGGTCTTTAACTTGTAATCTATGGCATTCCTGAAACTATACAGAATTTTATGTCTGTATGCATATTCAAGCAGCTGTCTTCCTTTCGCTTCTTTCTTTCCCCTCCCTCCGTTATTCCTCCGTTCCTCCCTCCTTTCCTTTGGTGGTGCCTGGGAGTTGAACCCAAAGTATGTTAGGCAAGTGCTCTACCAGTGAGCTGCATCCCTAGCCATCTTTTGTTTCTGATTACTCAATATATTTTCTACGAAAACACATTCTCGGCCTTTAGTGCTCTGACATCAAACAAGGTTGTACACTGTTTCATGTTCCATAGGAAACAAGTCACTAGCAGGAACAACTATTTAGTAGGAGGCAAAATCAATAAGACTGTGGGGTTGGAGAGCAATTTAGAGTCCTTGCTGCTCTTGCAGAGGACCTGGATTTGGTTTCCACAAATCATATGGCAGTTCATAAGCACCTGTATTTCTCTAGTTCCAAGGATCCAATGTACTTTTCTGGCCTCTGCAAGAACCTGAAGTACATGGTGTGCATAAACTACACAACACACACACAGACACACACACACACAAACACAGAGTAAATATTCTTAAAATTTTAAAAAGACTGTTCAGTAGGTATAGTCCTATATTCTAGGGTGAATTCCTATGTAACCCCAGGAAATTCACAACCACCTGGACCATGGTTTTCTCTTTGTATAATGAGAGAATTTAGAATACACTCAGATCTAAAATCGTCAGATACATATTAAAAAGATGGTAGACTCAGACTTTGTTTTGATAGGATTTGTGTTTACATACTGAGGGTGAGGTTCAAGGGAATAAAGAAAACATTTATATTTCCTTAAGTGTTGGTCAGCATTAGAAGAGAAACCATCTGGTGACTGCAGCAACAGAACTCATTTCTGCAACTACTGTGAAGAGAAAAAGCAAATGAAATGGTATAAAAAGATTAAGCATGCCATGAAACGTAGTAATTAGCTGTTAAGTCATTTTCCATTTAGATTTCTCTCTTGGGATCTTTACCCACAAATACAGCTTCCTGCAGGGCATTTCCTCTTGAGGTCCCTGTAGGTGTCTCCAATGCGAAACTCCAACCTGGGTGCATCATTTTCCTCTCTTAACTATTTCTCCAGCATCCTCGTCTTAACAAATGCTTTCTCCACCTAGACACTGAGGACTCACTCATACTTGATTTCTAGTCACTTCCATCTTCCTGCCTTTCTACTCCCTTATCAGGTTCTGTCTCCTCCAATTACCACTGCTTTTTTGTTCTCCCATGGTCCACAAGCAACAGAAGTGATATTTAAATCTTAAATTAGAGTGGCTCACTTTTCCCCTTAAAATCCTTGGGAGGCTTCATGCTGGCTGTGGGCAGTCTTATATACTGGTGGCTGACTGCTGATGGCTGACTGGAGGTCCTCCAGGACCCATCTGTCTTCTCTCTTCATTACCTGGCTCTTCCTGGCACCATACCCAACTTCTCTCAAGGGCTCGCTCTTCTTCACAAGCTGTCCTGATACCTCATGACATACCCTTACTTTTTACCTCACTTAAAATATGCAGAAGGATCATATTCTGCTTCGACATTTGCTTCGACAATACCACTCCCCAAAGAGGTTAGTGCCCCAGAATATGGTCTTAACAGCAGCACACATTCACATTCATATCATATTCCCACTAAGTGTTTTATGTTTGCTTTCTTAATAGATTGTAAGAGAAATCATATTTACCTCATTCATTCTTTTATCCCCACACAATGTGTGACATTAAATATTCCTTAGTAAATATTTAGAAAGTCAATAAAGAAAGAATAGAGAAAAATCTAATATATAAGGTCAATGCAAGCTGATGTTTAAAACCTTTTCAATTAATTACACAAAAATGTTGGGTGCACTTAATGTCATGAACTGTATGCATGAAAACATGTTGAAAACAGGGGCTGGAGAGGTGGCTCAGGAGACCCAGGTTTAATTCCCAGCACCCACGCACATGGCAGCTAACAACTGTCCACAACTCCAGTTCCAGGGAATCTGGGGCCCTCTTCTGGCCTCCGTGGGCATTGTTCACAGGTAAACTTACCTGTACATGTAAGCAATATACTCATATAAATAAAATAAAAATAATAAAATATTTTTTAAATGGTGAAAATGATAAAGTCTGTTATACAGACAACTGGATTCTATGATTTTCTGACTCTACAACAAGTGAAAAAGTACTGTTTGTAAAAATGGTGCTTCAAATTTCTACCTCCTCCCAGGTTTGTTATATGAGATACAAGACCATGTCAGTGCTGGGATTGGAGAGAGCAGGAGCTCAGTCAACCATGGACCCACCAGGGGAACAAGCAATACTACAGCACAGTGTGTTGCTCACTGGGGGTGTTCAGCAGATTTACTAGATGTATCTTCAATTGAATATTTCTAACTTATGGTGGGTTTATAATGATGGAACCCTGTCATAAGTCAGGAAGCATCTAAATATTTTATCACAAAAAAAAAAAAAAATCAAGGGCTGGGGAGATGGTTCATTTGGTAAAGTACTCACTGCCAAAGCAAGAGGACTTGAGTTTGGATCCCCAGCACCCATGTAAAAAGCCCAGAGTGGTGGAACACGTTTATAATCCTAGAGCCAGGGAAATAAAGACTGGCCAGCTAGTCTTGAAGAATCAGTGAGTTCTGGGTGAAGAGCACATAGGCACTGCTCTTGAGAGTTTGGTTCTCAACATCCAGATGGTGGGCCACCACCATCTGTAACTCCAGTTCCAGTGCCTTCCTCTGGCACTAGCACATATGTGGTGCACATACGTACATGCCGGCAAAACACTCATACACATAGATAATAAATCTTTAAAAAATAGATATTGGGGGTATACCTCAGCAGTTAAGAGCACTGACTGCTCTTGCAGAGGGCATGGTTTGGTTTCCATCACCTGTATGGTGGCTAGCAACCACCCGTAACTCCAGTTCCAGGGGATCCGATGCCCTCTTCTGACTTCTACAGGCATTGCGTGGCATGGGTGCACTTACATACATGCAGGCAATACACATAAAATAAAAATAATAAAATATTTTAAAAATAGACATCGTAAAAGAAAGTATAAGGCTATGATAATTTAAACCTTAAAAAATTCTTTTACACCTAAAGAGTTGCTATTTCATACCCACACGTTTCAAATCACAAATGTCTTAATAAATACACAATTAAAAAATTTAAGAAATACAAACACATTTTGAAGTCCTGAATCTCATTATTCAAGCACAATCAGTTAACGTTTTGTGT
The DNA here is from genome assembly GCF_000622305.1 of Nannospalax galili. Classification (NCBI taxonomy): domain Eukaryota; kingdom Metazoa; phylum Chordata; class Mammalia; order Rodentia; family Spalacidae; genus Nannospalax; species Nannospalax galili. The sequence goes on along the minus strand of NW_008331484.1, from coordinate 4,763,320 downwards.
GGAATGGGGACTTTATTATTGTCCACTTAGCCAATTATAATTATGAGTTGTGAATTTTGCTAACCCTTATAAACATTGTTTCATGCCTTAACTTTTATTCATTTTTAATATTTTATGTGTATGGGTAATTTGCCTGCATGTATGTAAATGCACCAGTGTATGCAATGTCTGCAGAGGCCAGAAGAGAGTATCAGATCCTTTGGAACTGGAGTTACAGATAGTTGTTAGCTGTCATGTGGGTGCTGGGAACCAAAGTAGGGTCCTCCAGGAGAGCAGTCAGTGCTCTTAACCACTGAGCTCCCTCTCCAGTCCCCTCATGTCATAACTTTTATATATTCCTATTTAAATGGCTACATAATAAACTAAATTTATTTAGCTTTAAGATTTATTTTAGATTTAAAAATTTTATTTAGTTTTTAAAATTGGGAATTTGGAAAGTTGGTTATTTTCAATTTTACAAAATATATCTTTTTTTCTTTTTAAAATTTTTGTGGTGGTTGTTTTATTAGTTTCTCGATTGTTTGTTTGAGACAGGGTTTCACAATGTAGCCCATGCTGGCCTCAAACTCACCATGGAGCACAGGCTGGCCTGAATCTTTCAATCCCATTCCCTCAGTCTCCCTAATGCTGGGAGACAGTGTGCTCCACCACACCTAGCAAAGTAATTTTTTTTTCTTTTAATTTTATTTTATGTGTATGAGTATTTTGCCTGCATGTTAAGTGCACACATGCATACAATACCCATGGGGCCAGAGGAGGGCATCAGATCCCCTGAAATTGGTGTTATGGCCGATTATTAGCCACCATGTGGGTGCTGGGAACCAAACATGGGTCCTCTGCAAGAACAGCCAGTGCTCTTAACTGCTGCAACATTTCTCCAGCCCCATATTATTTTTGAATTTTTTTTCGGTCTTTTTTCCAGATAGGGTCTCCCTGTAACCCCAACTGGCCTGGAACTTGCTATATAGACAGGCTGGCCTTTAACTCCCAGAGATCTGCCTACCTCTGCCTCTGTCTCCTGAGTGCTGAGATAAAGGCATGTACCACCATCCTCAGCTTACTTTTTAACTTTTAATTATGTGTATTTATCTGTGTCCGTGTGAGGGTTTGTACATAAGAATACAAGTGCCCTTGGAGGTCAGAAGGGGCCATTAGATCCCCTGGAGCTGGAGTTACAGGTGGTTGTGAGCCACCCAAGATGGGTGCTGTGACTCAGGTCTTCTAGAGGAGCAGTGCATGTTCTTAACTGCTGAGCCATCTCTCCGGCCCTTCAATACTCTTTATGAAATGTCAACACAATCTGTATGATGAAAACTTAAGCTATGTTTAGGCATACAGTAAAAAGATCATACAACATATATTAAAGCAAAATTTTACCTAGAGACTAAATAAATGTTGGAATTAGCAGACAAGGACTGTAAAATAATTATTAAAAATATTTTCAGAATTTTTGTTTTTCAAAGTCAGGGTTTCCCTATGTTTCCCAGGCTGGTCTTAAATTCCTGACCTCAAGGGACCCTCCTACCTCAGCCTCTGGAGTCGCTGGGAATACTACTACTGTGCTTGCCTCATGTTCAAGGATTTAAAGGAAAAGAGAGGAACTATGAGTGAACAAATGAGGAATTTTACCAGAGAAATGGGTGGATATGCTAACCAGCATACTTGACACTGCACAAGAAAAGACCATGAACTTCAAGAGATTGAGTCTGAGAAAGTATTCCAGAGGGCATTAGAATGTGTATTAGTTACTTTTCTGTTGCTGTGCTAAAACACCATGGACAAAGCAACTTACATAAGAGTTTATTTGGACTTACAGTTCCAGAGAGAAAGTCCACAGAGTTGGAGAAAATATGGTGGCAGGAGGCAGCAGGAGCAGGAAAACAGAGCTCACATCTTCAAACACATGCAGGAATCAGAGAGTGAATAGGAAGTGGGGCAATGTTATAAACCAAATTTTGTCCCCAGTGATATACTTCCTTCAGCAAGGCCATACCTCCTGAACCTCTACAAATAGGACCACCAACCGGGGACCAAGTGTTCCAATATTTGAGCCTATAGGGGACATTCTCATTCAAATACCACTGCATATAAGGGCTGGGGTCAGGGGAACCTATACTCCATGTGGGAGGACACAGTTGAATTTGCTAGGAACCCCAATGAAAAAACACAAAAGGTAATGGTCTCTATGTATTTAATTATTTTCCCATCACTGACACCAAATATCTGACAAGCAGCAACTTAAGGGAGGAAAGATTCATTTTGGCTCATGGTTTGAGAGTATCCAACATGTCGTGGTGAGGAAGGCATAGTGGCAAGAACAGCTTGTGGCTGTGGCAGCAAGAACACGAGGCTGCTTGCTCACATTGTAGTAGACCAGGAAGCAGAAAAGCAGAATGCCAGAGCTCAGCTGGCTTTCTCCATTTCCTCCTTTCACTCAGCCCAAGATCCCAGCCCATGGGGATCCACCACATTCAAAGTGAATTATCCCACCTCAGTTAATCCTCTCTGGAAAAGCCTTCAGAGACACACTCAAAGGTATGTCCCATCACTGGCTTAGATGTTTCTTAATGCAGTTAATCTGACACTCAAAATTAGCCATCACCTCTACCCAAGAATGGGAAGGCACTAATTTCCTGCCTTGGACAGTAAAGGTTCAGGCTCTCCAGTTTTTGGGCTCAAGACTTATTCCAATGGCCCCTCACCAGGAGTGCAGGCTTCTAGTCCCAAACAGTAAGTTACACCATCTTTACCTGGTTCTGAGGCTTTTGCATTTGGACTGAGCCACATTATCAGAATCTTAGGGGCTTCAGCCTGCAGACAACCAGTCATGGGACTTCTCAGCTGCCACAGTCACATAAGCTGAGTCCCAATGTATCGCCTCTCATATATCAATACACAGAACCCATTGGTTCTATTTTTCCAGAGAACCCTGATAGACCACAGTAAGTTATATCCTCAAAAGCTGTGATTATACAACCCAGCAAAAACATCCTTTCTAGATGTCAAACAAGAAGCTGAGAGAATGACCAGGAGAATGGCACTATAGGAAATAGTAAATGATATTTTTCATGCTCAAGAAATGACACCAGATTGAAACTTGGACCTACACAAATGAATGAAGAATGTTGGAACTGGCAAATAAAAGAAAGAAAAGATAGTTTTTCTAATTTTATTTGAGAGAAAACTGGATACTTAATAATTTCTGGGCTTTTATCATATGTAAGTAAAATTATCAAGAAATGGGTCAATGGAGGTATATTTTGTAATTCTAACATTATGTTTAAAATGTCATATAATTAATTCTAAATTGTGTTAAGGATACATAGTACAACTTTTAGAGGTTGCTAGTGAACACAAAAATAACAGAGTAAATCTAAAAAGCCAATAAAAGAGAAAAAAAAAAGAGATACTAAGAAATATTCAACCCCAAAGAAAAGCACAGGAAATAAGTAAATGGGACAAACAGAACAGGGCAAAGCAGTGGAATCCCAGGACCAGTCACATAATTTAAATGGACTATGAACTGCCGTGAGAAAGCAGAGGTTGCAGCTGGGTGCACTGGTCCATGCCTATAATCCTAGCAGTTGGCAGACTGAGGCTGGAGAATCATGAATTTGAGGCCAGACTGGCTATAAATCAAGATCCTGTTTCAAAACAAAACAAAACAAAAAATAATGCAGAAATTGTAGGCACAGCTACTTAGAAAGTTACCCTTTGACAATTAAAAGCAGAAAAATTGTTAAATAGAGGATACTGACTATCTTAATAGTAATCTCCTAAATCATATACAAATATATGTAATGACTTTTGAGTCTCACCTAAAAATGACTAGGAAGAAGAAAGGGAATGTAAGGGCAATTAATAGTTGATATTAACTGACACTTCATATTCATTAATCCTCACAATGATTGTATGAGGGAAATACCTCTATTGTATCTATTTTATGGGGGAGCAGATGAGGGCCAGAAAGGTTAAGTTACATGCCCAGGATCACATGCTTACTAGTGAACTCATCCTCAACTACTCTGTGCTGCATCTCTGCTGAAACTAGTCAACTGTACTGCATTACTGGAAGATTCTATGTCCACAGAGAGAAGGTGCTCAGCAACAGCAAGAGGCTGAGTAGTAGCAGCCCACGTCTGCATCCTGGCTACAGGAAGAGAGTACCTGAGTAGCAGAGCCGACAGTGCAGTTTCCCCGGCAGGGACGTATATGAGGAGAGGCTGGGCCATCCCACCCACCACCTGAATGAGAAAATTACTCATTGTGATCTTCCCAACAAACTCCCCTTGCTCTAGTTCCAGGGTTCATTAAACAGCCTTCTGCATATTATTCTGACTTTGTTGGCAAAGTAAGAAGGCCTTTGCTAAGGCATGCAACAGTTCCAGGCCTTGTGGCAGTTAACAGTGTTATTATAAATAAGTAGGCTGGCATCTGGCTTACATTTCAGTCTCTGCTAAATTTATTAAACATGACTCAGTTCCTGCTGACTTCTCTCACCTCTGGGCAGAGACTGAAAACAAGACCTCAAGTCCTGCAGACCTTTTAAGTACTGCATTAGGATGATCTCATCAAAGCTATGTTCTCAAAGAAGATGGACAAATAGTCTGGGAGATCTGGGACTCAGTGGCCAACTAGATATTCCTGTTACTTTTTTGTTCTAACTAGTAAGATGAGCCAAGGAGATAGATTAAAATAAGTGTATAAAAAGAATCTGTAAGCATGGTGGAGCACACATATACGGAAAGTTTCCAAGAAATGAAATTCTTATTCATTAAATTTAATCAAATTATCTATTAAAGAATACTTCTCCAGGGAGGCCTCTGTAATTTCATATGAGTCACTCCAAACAATAAGAAAACAAGTGATTCTTAAACAGTTCCTTAGAACTGCAAGATAAAGGTATTCCATTAAGAACAGGTGTGTGATTAGGCGGCTTTGTCAGTCTGAGCAAGAGTCAGTCAACCAAAGGTACAAGGAAGAGGTGGAGCCGCATACATGTTGTGCTTAGCAGGCATGTATAATATTCTTGAGTTTGCTATTAAAGGCCTACAAAAATAACTGAGCTAAGAAAACCCATAAATACTCCCACCAAAGTTACCTGAGCATGAAGATTAGCACCTGCCTACTCTTGAATCATACCCCCACATTTCTGGGTAATTCTTCTGTGCTCTCCTCACCTCATAGAGACAGTGATCTCACACATGATCCAGACTGTCTCAAATGTCCACTCTCTAGGTACCCATAACACTAGCTCCTTCTACTAAGTCAGACCTTGGCTCCAGTATCAGCCTGGCAGATGCATCTTCCCCAGTCTCTGTGTGAAAGAGCACCTTACAACCCACCATGCTCTTCCTTGTTCGTATTCTCTCCCTCAAGCACTGCCAGTAAGATATTTGTCTGTCTCCCCATGGTAGAAGAGGCTCTACCAGAGCAGGAATTTTATCTGTTTTAGTCTCTCTCAGATCCATGGAATTTAGAACACTGCCTGGCAAAAAAAGCATGAATCAAATACTTATAATCAAAGTCTGACAAAGAGGCCTGTGCTGACAGACAGACCTAAACAGTGTGACATGGTGGCATCAAGGACCTTGCCAGGGTTGGCCTGGGAGAGCGAGGAACCCTTTGGAGGAAGAGATGCAGAACAGGATCAGAGAGGAAGGCTGGAAACAGGGGCACCCTGGGGTGAAAAGCAGTATGTGCAGAGACTCAGGAAAGTCAGCTGCACGCCTGAGGAGTCTTGCACAGCTATAGGAAGATGAATAAATGGTGAAAGGAAGAAAGGGACAGACTGTCATAGGAGGGCAGAGCACACATGCCAGGCAGTCACTGAGTAGCAAAGTTCAGGAACAGCATCGACAGGTTTGGTTTTTGCAGAAGGTGTATGTGTGTGTGTGAATCCATAGGAGGGAGAACATTTAAAAGATGACTTCAATAGGTTCCACAAGAGCCAATGATACTAAAATAAGGCAGCAGGATTGGGCACGAAGACAAAACAGGTGTACGACTGGAAACTAAGGGTCTACTTTCCTAGAATTCTGCTTCTGCTTTAGCATCACTTCCACGGAAGCACCTTATTTGAGGAGGAGAAAAGCAAAGGGGAGTGCTTTCAGTGTTCTCCTCCCCCTCTTCCCTTCTCTCTCTCTTTCTTTCTGGCATGGGTAACCAGAAAGCAGACCATGCTGTATCTCCTAGTTCTCCTCACCTCTGAATCAGAATTATTTAGGTCAGATCTTTATCCTTAGTAGCTACAGGCTTGAACCTAAAATGAAGGAAGCTGGACCATTCCAAGACCCACTCCTATAGGAGATGCTTTGTCCCACTGGCCAGCTTGACCTGCTCCACAGAGCCCACAGCACACATTGAGAGATGAAGGAACTCCCTTGGGGGAGAGACACTGCTACTGTGAGAAAACAGGAGTACGTGCCAGGCAGTCAGAAGCTTGGTGCTCCACCGAGGTCCTCTTTCCCACTGACAAGCATTTTCTGAAGCTCCTCCCTGAATCCAATTTGTTTTCTGACTGCACGGCTGGAGAAAGGTGGTCTAATGGCAATGCTCAATCCCAACACCAGTCCACAGAGAGGCCTCCCTAGCCCAGTTTCCGAGAGGCTGTGATCAAGGAACTAGTTTGCTCAAGGGCAACAATGTGGCAAAGGTAGGCACAGAAATACTGGACCATCCTGTCCCATTCCACCGCCTGTTCTAACCAAAGCTGGATAATAAATGCTTCCCAGGGCACACCAGGTCCCCTCTGCCCTCTTCCCACCTGAAAATATACTGTGGCCTCCTCTTCCTCTTCCTTTCCCTCAGCTCTGGACTTGGAATGTCTCTCTTGACATTTTTTTCCTCTTGACTTGTCATCACATAAATCCAGTTGAATGCCTCACTCATATATTTCCTCATTATCTTGTGTGTCATTTTCCTAGAAGACACACTATTTTATAATAATTTGGTTTCTAATGTATTTCTGATAAACTAAGTTTCTTGAGGTCAAGGTGACTGTTTCAGTCTACACACTTAACACAGAGATGTGGGACATGGTGAGGTTAAGGTTATTGAAAAATGTTTTAAAGATCAAAATTTTATATCATGGTGACTTTTCATAATTTCTTTTGTTATCTTTAAAAACATATATGAAAAGGAATGAAATAAATACAATGAATGAAATGCCTCTTAGAATTTACTTCTAAGAAAAAACTTCTCTTAGATGAACATGATAGTATTCCTTCTTTTTGTCAGAAGACCAGAACACTAGCCACCATCATTCCATTAATACGTCAGCAGCAGGAAACTCAGGATAAGCCTCTTGCTTATGACCAAGCTCCTTAGGGAGAAATGTTTCTTTTGCCAAATGTGCCCACAGCTGGCTCAGAGTGGAGGCAGAATGACTTCTCAGAACCCACCTGTCCTAGTTTGCTTTCTGTTGCTGTGATAAATACCACAACCAAAAGCAACTTGAGGAGAAAAGTCTATTTGGCTTCCATTTCCGATAACAGTCCATCACTGAGGGAGGTCAGGGCAGACACTGTGGAGGAAAGCTGCTTACTGGCTTGTTCCCAGGCTCACACCCAGCTGTTTTTCTTATATAGTCCAGGCCTCCTGCCCAGGGAGGATACATCCACCCACAGTGGGCTGGACCCTCTTACGTCAATTAGCAAACAAGACAATGTCCCCCAGACATGCCAACCAGCCAATCTGATGAAGGAAATTCCTCAACTGAGATTCCTGTTTCTCAGGTGTGTCAAATTGACAACATCCACCACCCTGATGCCTATGCTTCTCTGTATGTTCTCTGATTCCTATTTTATATATTTCATAAATACAGATGATTTTCTCATCCTGTTTAGATCATCATAGATGTCATTGCCTTATGAAAGAAGCAATTGTCACCTCAAGTTAGTTTAAGGATTTTAGAAGATGTCCAGTGATGGTGATGGTGATGATGATGGCAAAGATGTAATAATTCCTTTGTGAGCAGCACTAATCTAAATGCTATCCACATATTTACTCATTGGAATACCATAACAACCGATATGGCAGGATACAAATATCATCATCATCCTAATGATACAGGTAAGAACTGAGACAGTGAGAAGGAAGTTAACTTCCCCCAAAGATCACACAACTAAAAAAGTCACAGGCTAGGACTTCAACCTACATATTCTGGTCTACATTGCATGTTCTTAACCATGTAAGTATACAGAGAGAAATGATACTAGGATGGCTAGAGCCAAAAAGTACCTGGGTGCTTTCGAAGAACACAATTATTTATTAAAGTATAACTTTACATCTTTTTATTCTCATTAGACTCATTACCATAGATTATAATCAACACTCTTTGAGTAACAGTATCCCATTGAAAGACCACACAACAGTGAAAAGTGTGGGCTGTCAGGCTAGTCAGCTATACTCAAATTCCCACTCCAGTGCAACGTGGTTGACCACAGGGCCCACAGTTTCTTTAGTGAGCATGCCTATGCCACACCCTTTCTGTGAAGGGTCCTCCAACGCCACGCTAAAACATGGGGTGTGGGTGTGAGTTTACTCCTGACCAGGGCAACCATCTCCACCAGGGACCTGATTTGGCCTGAAGGAACTACAGTATTTCACCCCAGGTAAAGGGATGGACACAGGACCTCACAGGGCCCGAGTCACCCATGGCCCTTTGCTAACTGAAACAGGGAGGCATATTTCCTTGGCATTCTCAAAGCTGTGAGGATTTAGGCTTGAAGCTGGCAGTAGTCTCAGTACCAGCGTATCAAAGAATGAAGCCAACCTAGGCACAGACTGGTATCGGCTGTCCCCTGCCCAAGTCAATGTTAGCAAGAAGAGCCAATGAATCACTGTAGAGGGAGAAAATGAATGAAGCTGGGTGTCTGTTACTTTCAACCAGACAAGTCCAAGCTTTAACTCTCTGCAACCCTCTTTCTTCATGGGGAAAGTAAAACAGGCCTTCCTTCTCAAGCAGAGAATCCAGTCCTGCCTCACCCTGCTTGGCCTCAGTAGCCTTCTGGGACCTTGGCACAAGCCTCTATGAACCCCTTCACTCTTGTATCTTTCATTCCTGCAAAACCAATACCTTGCTGACAACAATGCCAAGTTCTGCTGCCAGCTGAAAATGTAGTGTAGCTCCCTTGGACTAAAGCTGTAGTGGCTGCTTTGTGCCTAGGTGGTTGTTTCCCAACAGTGAACTCCTTCATCCACATTCCTAGTTCAGCATCTCTCCTCAAATGAATTTTCAGTTTTATAACATGCAGCCTTCAATGGGTGGTGTCTTCCCCTCAGGGCACCTCTCCTATTTTTCCACTCAAGACAGTCAGTTTTCTCTTTAATGGTGCGCATTTGTTTTTAAGCAATTGCAGATGCTTTGTCTGTAGTCTCCTGGTTTGCAGCTTTCAACTTGCTCACTCACCTTTCCTCCCCAAGCTTCACATTTTTCTTGTATTTTGGTTTTCTCTCAGTGTAGATCTGATAAGATCATGGAGCAGTTAGCCATGACACACACCTGAAAGATATAGTGCCCTGAATTTCCTCTCACAAACAAATCAATGCATTTACTTTTTAATTCAGTTTCATTCACGTTCTCAGGACTGGCAGAATGCTGCCAGATCTGTTTGGAATTCAAATGGCCTACAGCTTATACAGCCTTTCCAATAGAGTCCTGTTCCCCTCTGAAACTTGTTTTCTCTATGAATCTAAACTCCCAGCAGAATGGTCTATTAAGCTCTCTTACAGCATTTGAGGACTCTTCTACCCAAAGTTTTAAATGTTTCTATATTTCTCCTTCCAAAGGTCTATAAACCACATGGTCAGGATTATCACCAATTTTCTGTATTAGTTACTTTTCTCATTGCTTTGACAAAATACTTGGCAAAAGTAAGTTAAGGAAGGACTGGTTTATTCTGGCTCACAGTTAAGGGAATGGTTGATCCTGGAAGGGAAGTCATGGTGGCAGGATGAGGCAGCTGGTCACATTGTCCATATTGAGGAAGCAGAGAATTATGAATGTTGGTGCTTGGCCTACATTCTCCTTTTATTCAGTCCAGGAACTGAGCCCATGGAATGGTGTGGCCTGTAACTAGAGTGAGTCTTTTCACCTTAATTAACTGAAACTAGAAATTCTCTTTTATAGCCATTCCCAGAGGTTTGTCTCCTAGGTGAGTCTAGAACCCTGCCAAGCTGACAACACTAATCATCATCACACAGCACATTTCCCACTCCATTAATAAGTGAGCTGGAGAAAGCAGTATGTTCTAGTGGCATTTCTTCTCATCCTGGGCCTTGACCTCACCCTGGTGTTGCTCTGTCTTCTCCTACTCTGCTTCCATCATTTGCTTCTTGCTTTTTCTTGAACAGCCACCAGATTCCCACCTCCTTTCACAAATCTCAAACCTTATTCCCCACTTCCTTTAGGTCTTTGCTCAAGGACAGACTTCTCTGTAAGGCAGTCCCTGAACACTGTTTAAAATCACAGACTTCATACTGTCGTGTATTCTAAAATTGTCTGTCTCAACAAGGGGTTTGACTGCTTTGTCTATGATTGATCCCAACACATAGCAATCACAGAATCAACATTTCCTCAGTGAATGGATGAACATGCCCTTAATCCCTTTTCTGGAGGTGAAGGGGTCTGATAGGGGCTGTGGTAGTAAACTATCACATGAAGACCCTTTTGCACTTACTTGGCACAGTGTACCCAGTGTGTGTGTCGGTACAAGGAGTACATGAAGCGCTGGTGGTACATGTTCCAAACTTTGATGGATTTGTCTTCGGAAGCTGTGACTAGAAACTGGCCATCACCTGAAAAGTCCACACTTCGAACTGGAGCGGTATGAGCTTTAAATTCTGAGGACTTCCCTTTCCTGGAAATAAACAGTTTAATATTAATAAATTACTTGATTTTAATATTTAATCACAACACATATTTCAAAACATAAATGGCTTGATGCTTGCAAAACCCTGAAAAAGTCTGAGAAGGTGAGAAGGCCACGCTGTACCATATTCCTCAATACCATTCCATACTGGTTTGGTTCATGAAAGTCACACCTGATACTTAACAAGAAACATGCTGGTTGTCCCCACCCTCGAAAAAAACATTTGCTGCTTTTGTCTTAATGGGAAGCTAGGAAATTAATATTTGGGACCAATCTCTACACTGCACTTTAGGTTCCTTTAGAAATAGCAATCTGGGGCTGGAGAGATGGCTCAGTGGTTAAGAACATTGGTTGTTCTTTCAGAAGACCTGGGTTGCACTTGCATACATGCAGAAAATACAGTCACACACATAAAATTTAAAAAAAAGAGAGATGGCTCAGTGGTTAAGAACATTGGTTGTTCTTTCAGAAGACCTGGGTTCGAATCCCAGCACCCACATGGCAGCTAACAACTGTCTGTAACTCCAGTTCTAGGGGATCTGACAGCCTCTTCTGTCCTCCATGGGCAATGCATGACAGTGGTGCACTTACCTACATGCAGGCCATACACGCATACAAATAAAAAAAATAAATAAATAAACAAAAATAAATAGCAATCTGTAGCTTAAAGAAGTTTCAATCAAGAAAAGTTAAGATTAAGTGAATGTCTTCAAGGTGATGTTTTAAAACTGTTTGGAACTCTGTGGACTGATGGGCTGGGCTAGGAGGACGAGGATCCTCTGCATCTGAGAATGTCTCTAGGTAATCTCTCTCTCCCCTTTTCCTGGAGTTTATACTGACAACCAGAACTGAGGACATGGTGTGTACCTACTGCCTTGCCAGCCTCATGGACCCAATTGTACACTCACAAGCAGAACAGAGGAAAAATGCTTTGTAACTTCACACACATATTTTTTCTTGGTTAGGGAAAGAGAAAAGATGATAGAGAGGTGGTGCAAATAATGTGAGGTATTTGAGGTAAAGCAGCAGAAAATGTGTTAAAACAGAAGTGGATTGGCAACTTTCTCTTGAGAAGCCCTCACTCACACCTGGGTATGTACTACCTTTTTTCCTAAGCACCTCTCTTCTATTAAGTCCATGTTAAAAATCTCTTAATAAACTTCAGCTCTGCTTCATTAAAAGAAGCAAGCTAAATGGTGTCAGAGTTCCAAGGTGAACACAGGGAAACTGTTCCAGAGTTCTTAGTTCTCAAGGCATTATCATTTATACTATAATCAGAACTTGGTCATTTTTCCATTTAGAAAATGCCTTTCCTACTAGTATATAGTGAAAATTGCCACAATGTTTGAAAAAGATCAGCCAACAGAATGTAGCCAGGTATAGACATCTGTCTTAGCTTCTCTAATGTTCACACCGACATCCATGCACCTGTACCACATCCGGTATTTGCTTAGTTGGTTGGAACAACATCCACCTGTCTACAAGTCGGAGCCTGGAAGTCACAAGTGGTTCTTCCTCCTTGCTCTCCTCCCACATACAGTAAGTCAATAAACCCCGTGGCTCCCCCTTCCTCCACATCCTCTGAATACCTCCCTAGTTTCTATCTCAGTGCTGCTTGCCTTCAAGCACAAGATCCCCAACATCCTCCACCTGGATCATTGCAAAAGCCTCTTAACCAGCCTCCCTGCTCTAATCCTTTATACCTCCCTCCACTTACCTACATATGGTGCTTATCATTTTGCTGAAAAGGTAATACCAAACATAAATCCCAGTGTAAATGTGTCACTGGCTCCCTTAACAACGCCCCAAGTTCTTTGGCAGGACATCCTGCCAGTGAGCTAAACTTTGAACCTTAGAGCAGTCACAGTGCTGCAAACACACCTGTGCCTCTATACTTACTTAGGATAATTATTTCCCATCTGCAGAGCCTGACCAAACCACACCAGCTCAAAACTGCTCCCGGATCTGCTAGAAGGATCTGACTTTGCATCTTATCATGACTATAATAAAACAGTCTTCTTTCTCTCCTAAGAAGTGTTCTGAGGACAGGAAGGGTCTATTTATTTCTCTAAGACCAACATTTAACATGTGTCAGGTATACAGAAACAGTTCAATACTGTCTGTTGAACTTCACTGGGAAGAATCAATACGTTAAAGCTTCTTAAATACAATCTGGCTTGCCCTTCCAGTGGCCCATAAAGCACAAAGGTGACTTTATCATTGATTTCCATTATCTGGCATATGATAATACATCTGTAATAATAGAAATTAGTATGAAAATTTAGGCAGGAATATTCAGGGACAACTTTAGTGAGTTTTCAAAGGAAAGTTGTGAGTAGAAATAGGGAGTGCAGCCGGGCCTGCATTCATTCAGGCATAAGTCTTAGAGACAACAAAGACAAGAATTGTCATCTGCTGAGACCAGACGCCTAGAGCCAGCCAGTCAGCCCCACGAAAACCTGCCCCGGTGCTCAGTGCTGCACTCCTTGAAGACCATTGTACTACTCAGCTTGTGCTCTTCCTGAGGGCCTTCTCTTGGCTGCAGGCTGGCCTACACTGGATCCTGTCTCCACAGGAAGCACAGCAGAAGGCAAGGCAGGAGTGCTCTGGTGCTCCATGTTTGCTGGGTTGGTCCTCACTAGTTGTGATTCCTTTTGAATCTGGACTGGTTCTCTGGCTTATCCTGATGAGATATGACAATGCAGATTGTGGCAGGCCTAGTCGATAAAAGGTCCAGCAGCTCTGGCTCTGAAAATCCTGGAACCCATATGAATGTCTAGGCTATCATACTGGAAGAGAAGGCATAAGGACACCAAGGTCCCAGGCACCAGCCTTATGAGGGACTTATGCAGTGATAGATAATTAACCACTGACATATCAATACCCTATTGCCATGATCCACCATTACACTGGCCCACCATGATATTATTTAGAAAGAGAAACCAGGCTGCACAAACACTATGCAGATATCTATGACAAGCTAATGATTCATGGTTTTAGCTCACCTATCTTACACATTTTGTTTCCTGACATTTCCTTGAATCAGAAATAGGAGACAGGCTATGTGATTAAACCACAAACTAGACTTAAATTCCCAAAGCTGAGGATGTCAAAGCGCGCTTCTCCTCTTAAACTCCAAACCAATCTCTTCCTCCTCTGAGTCTCCCTTCCACATTAGCATCGAAACATGTCAGTTCTCTTCAACAGTTTCTAACTTCTCTCAGGATAATATTCAAATTTCTCAAAACAAGGTTTCCTTTGGGTAGTGGCAGATAGTGCCTGGGCCTATCTGTTCAAACACAACAAAACAAATCATGCCACAATAGAGTCAAGGGAAATATCCATGTTCCTATCTTCTGACAGGATGCAGAGAATGACAGGACATATGGGATTTGTTCTAAAAATACTCCATGGGGGGGTAGATATATGATATGAAGACGTCAGAACATTGGTAACTGCTGAGGCTGCTGGTAAGTACAAGTAGGGAAGTTGTGCTATTCATTTTTCATGTTTGAAATTTTATATAATTAAATTTTAAAACTTAAAAGAATCATGACTCCATAATTGTTTAAGATAAGACTATCAGCTGGGGTTTGAAGAGTCTCTCTCATGTTTTGATTGTTAGCCTTAGCCTTTAACAGCTGTACCATCTCTCCAGCCCAAAGAGTCTCTTATAGAAAGCATTGTTATAACAAGATATTACCTTAGCAAATGCAATGACATATATATTTTTTTGCAGAAATTTTATTCAACAAGAAAATTCTAGCACTCCCAAATAACAATTAAAGAATAATCCAAGTACAAGAGAGCTCAGCAGGGTTCCCAGGCTCCCTATAAAGACCCATGAATGAGCACTAGGAGGCTAATAAAACTAAACTTTTGATACATGCCACTGTATTTCTTTCTGGTAAGAAAAAACTCTTACATCAGACTTACAA
>NW_008331484.1:4731104-4748389 GCF_000622305.1 Nannospalax galili | reverse complement strand
AAGAATGGAAGGAAAGAAAAAACACTTACATCAGACTTACAAAGAGATTGCTAACTACCTCCCTCAAAACACTGAGACATAGTATGCCTATATCCATGTTAGAAACAGTTTTCAAAAAGAAAATACAATTTTGAGTTAAAGATGAGGAAAAACGTGTATAATAATAATTTGCTTTTAATTTAATTAACTTTTAAAAATAATTTAACTTTTAAAACCTGGGCAGTGCATGTCATATGTGCCCCAAGTAAGTACAGGGAACTGGAGAGCTGAGGCATTCCCATCTGTGCATTAGGAGCAGCCAGTGGCCTTTCACATCCCAAACCCAAAGCATATCAAGTGTCTGCATCTCTTACTTATCAGAAATCCAGAGTCTAACAGTTCTATCTCGTGAGGCGGAGGCTAGTAAGTTTCCATGTGGCGAAAACTGCACGCTGGTTACAACATCCTTGTGACCCACATATCTGTATGCTCTAGCATGTGGCTTCAAATTCCACAGCATGAGAAAGGTATCCCAAGAAGCAGTAGCTATCAAGAAAGAGAAGAACAAATCAATGTTAAGATGCAAACACAGACATGTGTCATTAATAACAAGGTGTCAAGTAACAGAGAAAATTGTAGGGCTGGCCAGGTAATAGGAAAAATATTTTAAAGTTATAGTATGAATGTGCAAACTTGGCTGTATCCCTTCCAGAGTAGAATTACCCGCCCCAGTATTCAAGGAGAGCTTAGTAACTACTAGCTGCGAGAGGCAGTGCATTACAATAGAGAGTGCATTGGGCTGACTCTCACTCTGGGTGACTGAAAGTTACTTGACCTCAGTGTTTTGATGAATTTTTTGAGAGGGATGAGAAAGATTTTAAAAGTAGGGGAAAATTATTTGCAGTTGCAATAGTATAAATGACACATAATATACCTGTGACCTAAATCCATCTGTTAAGACTTTTTCATGTCTGGTTTACAATTTCCTTGGTGCTCCTCTCTGTATACGAACACACATGTGTATGTACAGAAACACACAGATAAATTTTTGTTGATCCACTTGGGAATAGGTTGTATAAATCATACCATCTTTATTCCTAAAAGTTAGGTGGTTTTTTTTTTTTTTTTCCCCTAAGAATAAAGATACTCTCTAACACACCCACAGAGCAATTTTAAGTTTAGGAAATTAATCATTGATACAATACTTTAATCTAATAATGGCATTCTAACTTTGTCGACTGATCCAGAAATGCTTTTATAGCTAGGTAATATGATCTTAAAAATCTGTCTCTGCTCTGCAATTTTATGACATTTGAGGATTAATAAAAAGAACCATATGTCCAAAATTAGCTTACAAAACCTTTATGCCAAGGGAAAATGTGATCAATAGTGTAAATAAATTCCTTGACAAAGAATGAACAAGTGACCAAAGGAAAGATAAATCTAATGCTTGCCTGCAAAACAAATTCTATTATATGCACAGAACAGCCCCAACAACAGGACAACAGCAACAATGGGTACTGAGAATCACTAAGTCTATACAGAGTGCTTAGGAAAAAGTGAAGCTTTATGAACTTGAAATACAGGAAGTATCACTATTAGAAGGGAACTGGGGCCTGGCTTCATAAAGTTATTGAAGCATTTTAAGTTCTTTAGCCAACATGAAAAATTTTTTTAGACTCAGCCCACCCATTATCTCCATTTCAACAGTTCAATGAGTTTTTAAGTTTTAAGCAATAGTTTTACTGGGAACCTTTCTCAACAAAGCTAAAGTCACCCCTAGTGACCTGCTTCCTTGAGCAAGGCCACACCTCTAGCCCTCCCCTTCACCCCCAGTAGTACCAGCAACTGAAGACATAGCACTCAAATACTTGGAGTCTATGAGGGATATTTAAACCACTGCATTCTACTACCTGAACCCTATAGGTTCATGACCACATCATAATACAAAATGCATTTAGTTCAACTTAAAAAGTCTCCACGGTCTTTAACTGTCTCAACACTGCTCAAAAGTACAATGTTCAAAGTCTCTTTTGAGACTCAAGGGACTCTCTTAACTATAGAACCCTACAAAATCAAAAAGCAATTTCTGTACTTCTAACAAACAATAGAACCAAATACACATTCTCACTCCAAAAGGGAGGGAGGAATGGGGGCATAGTGGAGAAATACTAGACCAAAACAAGAATGAAACCCAGCAAGGCAGAACACCAAATCCTGTAGCTCCATGTCTGATGTATAAGACTTTAGTTCCAAAGGGCTGAGATGTTGATGTTGTACTACGTGAACTTAGAATCTGCTTTCATACACTGCCATGGAACCACATCCTTTATAAATATCACCGTACGATTAAAAAAATGTCAAAATCTGCAGTAGTCATCCATCTACTGGTGTGTTTAGAGATTAAAATGTCAAAGGCAGGAAGTTAAGAAAAAAATGTTAGCTAATAAATCTACCAATTTAAAAAACCCTTGTATTTTATTTACCTTTATACATTATCAAAATGGTAACCCATTATTCTAAAAAGTCCTTGTTAGGATATGAGAACGAAGCCTGTGCTCTGTCTAGCTACTCTTTTCTCTGGAGGTGAGGTCACAGAACATTCTAATCAAAGTATTTTCCTCCATACTGTCAAAAGCCAGCAGCTTTGTGTCACTTTAAGGAACAGCATATTCTGTAGTCAACCTAAGCTGTCATTGATTTAACAAAATATCAACTGCAGTATTTACAAGTTTATGTGCTAGAAATACTATTTTCCAGGGCTAGGAGTGGTGGCATGCACCTGTAATCCCTTACTACTTGGAGCTGAGGCAGGAAGATTGTGAGTTCAAGGCCAGCCAGGGCTATACCCTGGCTCAGAAGGTCAAAACTAAAACAAAGAACAAAACAGTATTTTCACACACACAAAAAGGTATGTCCTTCAGTTTTTGTTGGATTAAAAATTATCTCACATGTCTTTTCATTTGGCAAAACCAGTATTCAATACAGAACTTGAATGCTACAAAAGGGTATTTATTTATCAAAACTTCACCTACTCCTTGGCCATGAGCCTCTCTCATAGGCGACCTGCATCAACACTGTCTTTGGAAGCCTAATCCTTCAGAGATCAATGTGACCATCCCCATGCATCATCCCCATGCATTCTGTACAAATGACAGCACACTCCTCTGCACTTTGCCTCTCCCTTCTCCCCTTCCACTCTGCATGTTGGAGCTCACATTTGGTTAATACATAGAGCTGTCTCACTCTGTTGCCCCTCTATTTCCAGTACATTTTAATATTGATAATTCCAAGTCTACAGAAAAATTATGAAGCAGTACAGGAAGCTCCTACACATTCTTTCCCTACCTGAGATACGTCAGCATGCTGCCTGTTTGCCTTATCATTTTCTCTCACAGAAGGACCTTCCGTCTGCCCTTTACATCGATCATTTGAATGAAGCTAGAACACCATGGTACAAACCTGGAGGCAAAAGCTGAAGCAGAGACCATGGAGGAATGCTGCTTACTGGCTTGCTCCCCGGGCTTGTGCTCAGTCTGGTTTCTTATGACACCCATAGCAGTACCCACCGTGGGTTAGGCCTTCCCACATCACAGACATGCCCATAGGCCAATCCAGTACAGGAAATCCCCCAAATGAGGTTCCTTCTTCCCAGGTGTGTCAAGTTGACAATGGAAGCCAACCATGACAGCTCCCAAGGTTACAGTATTAAGAGGTCTTGAGGCTTTAAGAAGTATTTGTAGTCCTGAGGATTCTGCCCTCTGAATGGATTGATCTATTCTGCACAAGGTCTTCTTGGCCTTCAACCAATGCACTAGCAAGACACCTCGTGGATACAGATAGTCTCCTCAGGCCACTTTACTCAGCAGCGACTCAGGAACCTAGTGCCATCATCAGTCCATGCCGAGAACACTGAGGCCTTCTCAGCTCAGCAAGGAGACTCTTCATTGGCTCTGTTTCTCTGCTGTTATACAGGGAGTGTGTGTTCAGGAAGAAAGCAAAGGTGTGGAGCTCAGCTCATGTGCTTCTCATCCTCTAAGGGTCATAGGTTTGTACACCGTGGCTCAATACCTCTAAAAGTTGCATCATGTATTTTGTCTAGTTATATAGCTATTTTCAGATTCCAATTATTGTCATAACTGGAGATAGGAATCTGCCTTGTACTTAATATCTACATACTATTTCATTTTGTAGCTAACCCTTAAATTACTTAACCAAACCATCTCTTATTTAGGTTTGCAATATTTTGCTTTTTTTTTTTCTTCTGGTCTTTTTGAGACAGGGTCTCCCCATAGCCCCAGCTGGCCTGGAACTCACTATGTAGACCAGGCTGGCCTTGAACTCACAGAGATCCACCTGCCTCTGCCTCCTGAGCTCTGGGATTAAAGGTATGCGTCACCATGCCCGGCTATATATATATGATGCTATATACACAGTATGCCCAACATATAAATATATCATTCTGATAAATTTGGAGAACCATTATTACTGGGTCTGAGTCAGAAGACAAATACTAAAATCTGTTGAAAAGGTTCACATCTATCTTTAAATTTTTACTTTTTTTAAAATTTTATGTGTATGACTGATTGTATTGCTTGCATGCATGCAAGTTCACCCATGTCATGCAATGCCCACAAGGGTCAGAAGAGGGCATTGGATCCCCTGGAACTGGAGTTACAGATGGTTATTAGCTGCCATGTGGGTGCTGGGAATCGAACCTGGGTCCTCCTCAAGAGCAGCCAGTGCTCTTAACTGCTGAGCCATCTCTCCAGCCCCTATATCTATCTTTTAAAAATTATTAGTATAGCCAGGTGTGGTGGTGCATGCCTTTAATCCTAGCACTTGGGAGGCAGAGGCAAGCAGATCTCTGTGAAACTGAGGCCATCCTGGTCTACATAGAGAGTTCTAAGCCAGTTGGTATACAGGGAGACCCTGGCTCATAAAAACAAAACAGAAATCATTATTTCATGTGTATGCATGATGTGTGTTGCATGTGTTTATATGTGCATGATGTATGTGTGTCAGTAGACATGCTACAGTGTACATGTGGAGGTCGGAAAACAACTTTGTGGAGTCAGTTCTTTTCTTCCCCATCACATGGTCCTGGGGATTGAATTCAGGTCCCCAGGCTGGTGTGACAAACACCTGTTCCTGATGTGCCTCTCACTGGTCCATATCTATCCTTACAAATTTGAATTTTATTTCCCCTGAGGTCTTTTCATTCCATAGTCTAGAGACTTCAGGTAATTCAAATGACCTTCATCTAGAAACCCTTGACTTTACACAGCTATTTCAGATTTCCTATGTTCTCTGCTTTCGTTCCATCACTGTATGATAGACCGCTGGAGTTACACCCAGTTTCCGACTTTGTAGGCGTCACAGTTTGTACTTGTTCCTGCACCTCCAGCTCTGCAGTGGCCTTTGGACCACAAAAGAAACAATGGGCTACCTTCTTCAGGGAAAAATAAACACGGAAATCTAGAGAAAGCAGGGATAGGGAGTTCTCTGTAAATCATTTCTGAGAAAAGAAAAATAATGTAATCCCTAGGCATACATATTAACAAACCCAGATGGAAGGGAGAGGATTGCATAAGAAAATCACAGTATTCTAATCCAAACTACAACACGTTAAACAACTTAATACTCAGAATTCATTTGTACTATCTAAGCACTGTATCATAATATAATTAAAAGATGGCCCTAATTTAAAATTCCCCTGCCCTGAATGAGGAAATAATTAAAAATGTTTTCTTTCAAACTGGTACTAAATAATTAGCTTGCTAGAGTACCTGGTGTCTAAAGGAGCTGTGGGTGTTTAGCTGCTTTAAAAAAATAAACTTAATGGCAACCTATGCTTTGTTTCTTCTAGGCATGAACAGAAGTTTAAGCCTTAAATCTCTATGTTCATCAGTCATTATGCAAACTCACAATCCCATAGTGCTTTGCATATCCCCTTAGCCAACCCTGTACATTGCTTTCTTTGGGCCAGAGCATGCCCTTCCCCCAATGATCTGTACAGCAAACATCCTTCTCTGAAAGTTCTACCTCTTTAGCTATGCGTGGCGGTGCTTGCCGTTAATCCCAGCACTCGGGGAGACAGAGGCAGGTGGATTTCTGTGAGATCGAGGTCAGCCTGGTCTACATAGTGAGTGAGTTCCAGGCCAGCTGGGGCTGCAGGAAGACATTGTCTCAAAAAAACCAAAGTTCTACCTCTTTAACCAGTTCAGTCCTGTTCAGTCTTGACCTGACTGCTTGGGCATACCAAGTCCCCTGAAATCCTCTAAAGCACTATCAGTTTTCTTGCACATGACACCTATGGCTTCCTCTCTGCTTTACCTTGTAGCATGATTAGTTTATTCAAGAGTACAACTTCAGGTGAGGGAGCTGGCTCAATTGATAAAGTGGGCTTGCCTTGCAAGCATGAGGACCTGAATTCAATTCCCAGAACCCACATGAAAAGCTGGGCATATAATGGCATGCACTTTTGAGCCCAGGGCTGAGGTGCAGAGACTGGAGGATTCCCAGGGCTCATTATCCAGTCAGCCTAGCCAAACCAAATCAATGAGTTTCAGGTTCAGTGAGAAACCCTCTCAAAAAATAAAAGCAAAGAGAGATTGAGAAGACACCCAACATCAACCTCTGGCCTCACAGTAACACACATACACCACACACACAAAGGAAAACAAAGTGGATGTGGCACCTGGGAGAAAAACAACTGACGCTGTCCTCTAGTCTCCACACAGGTACACACATATGCACCAATACATGTGTGTGCATGAACACACATACAAGGTACCTGACATCTATGACATGTGAGGCATGTGTGGGGGGAGAAGGTAGTCTCATGTTAAAAATCGTCAAATCTCTAGATGTGGTAGTCAAGTGGAGAAGCTGGCAAAGATCATATACAAAGGCAAATGGATAATTTTATTTTTTAAATATGTATTTAAAGTCAACACCTAATTATAAACATTGATGGGCATTTCATATATGTATCCAATGTGTAATGATCAGATCTGGATAACTGGCCTATCTATTACCTCAGATATAACATTTTAAAAAACTTTATTCATTTTTTTATGTGTCTGAGTGTTATGCCTGCATGTGTGTAAGTGCACCCGTGTCGTGCAATGCCTGCAGAGGCAAGAAAAGGGTGTCGGATCCCCTGGAACTGGAGTTACAGATGGCTGTTAGCTGCCATGTGGGTGCTACGAATCAAGCCTGGGTCTTCTGTAAGAACAGCCAGTGTCTTAACTGCTGAGCCATCTGTCCAGCCCATAACTCTTTATTAGCAATTTTGAAATCCTCTTTATTGACCATTTTTAAATATTCAAGCTGTAATTTCAAATTGTGCTGAGCCATCAAAGAAAAAGCAGGAAGTCAAAATGAAAACTGTGTGGGGGTGGCATACTGACGGAGATACAGTGGTTAGTGGTATTTTATGGCAGGGCTGAAGGACAAGGAGCCAGGCAAGCAGACAGGTGGTGAATGTTCAGAACACGAAGACCAGGGCTTTTCCACAGCCATCTGCTTTCATGCCTTTCAGCACCTCATTCTATGGTCACACACTGGACCTCCTCGACCTCTTCCCAAATCACTGCTGGCAGCCCAGTGTGAGAAACTGCTTTCCTTGGCCCTGACTTCCTCAGTGTTTCCTCTCAGTCCACAGGCTTGTGCTCCCCACTGCAGCTCCCTAATATACCTCTCACACTTGCATGCCCTTCACTCTCCATTCTTTCTTCACATTCTGCAGGCACAATCCCATCACTGCATTTTCTGAGATGACAGTTGAGCCAGTGACAATTGCTGGACACATCTCCCACCCCACACCAGATACTGGCAACTATAAACCCTGATCATTTCAATGAAGTATGCAATTGTTAGATGTGCCCCTTCCCCTCCACCCACAAGTGACTGATATTGTCTCCAACATTTCACTTACCCTAGCCTTTCATGATGTCTCCACAATGGTCCCCTGACATTCCCATTCTTTGATATCGCCTCTTTGATCTCAGGTTGGAGTTATTCGGGACTCAGGCATGGACCATTTTTTTTTCTGCTGCTTCCCAAGTGATCTCATCCCTTTTGGTGACTTTAAATATCATCTGCTGACTTATACTCCCAAGTGTCTTCTTAACCAACCATCACTCTGGCTTGAGGCCTAGCATCCTAGTACACACCAATGCCAATTGCTGCTGGTATTACTGTAATAGCGCTAGATGATTTCTTTACTATTAGTTTTGTTTCCACATAGCACCAGAATGATATGTTTGAGATATAAATCACTTCATGTCACTTCCTGACTTAAAACCCTCAGAGTAAATCCCCAAACACATTTGAGGTTCCAGTAGCAGCCATAACAAATTACCATAAGCACAGCTTAAAACAATAGGTTTGTTCTTTTACGGTTCTGGAGACAAGGGGTTAAAGAGTTGACAGAAAAACAGATCCTCCAAAGGCCCTGGAGAGTCCCAGTCCTTCACTGCTGTGACTGACTCACATTCACAGAATGTCTCCTTATGGCTGTTGTTCATTTGGTTTTTGAGACAGTTTCTCTACGTAACCCAGGTCAACCTGGGACTCACAATCCTCCTGCCTCAGTTTTCCTACTCTTGGGGACTACAGGCACGTGCCACTATTACTAGCTATAGTATACTTTTCTGTCCTTCCTTCTTTCCTTTCTTCTTCTTGCTTTCTTTTTTTTTTTTTTTCTTTAAGTTTCTTGAGATAGCATATCACTCTGTAGTCCAGGCTGGCCTAGATAGAACTCACTCTGTAGCCCAGGCTGGCCTCAGCCTTCCCAGTGCTGCATTATAGGCACGAGCCACTACATATTTTTCCTTTAAGGGTATTTGTCAGAGGATTTAAGGAACCACTCAGTTATTTCAAGATTATCTCACCTCAAGAACCTTAATTATGACTATGACACCTCATTTTCCAAACCAAATGACACCATAGGTTCCAGGGACCAGGACCAAACCTTTTGTAGGACCACCATGAAACATGCCGTAGCCTGAGCCTGCTCCTGCACCCTCATCACGGTCTTCCTTGAGCAGCAGGCTCTACCCTTCCTAGCATTCCTCTACTTCCTGGATAAAGGCAAGGTCTTTTCCACCTTTGGCCTTTGCCTGAGCTGTTCTTTTTCTAGTATTTACCTAGTTAACACCTTTTTGAGTCCTCAGTTAAACATTACTTCTGTGGAAAATTATTCTTTACTGCACAGCCCATTTTTATCACCCCTGAAACCACCCTATTTCTCTTTCACAGAACTGACTGCTTCTCTCTGTTCAATAAAGGCACAGTTATGCATGGATTTGTCGGCTTACTTGCTAGTATTTGTCTCCCTCACTGGACCATGAGCTCTTCATATCATCTTAGGAAAAACACCTGCTTTGTTCACCTCTCTGCATATTCAGAGCACATGACAGCATCTGCCACACAGAAGCATGAACTAAATAGAGTACTAACTAAACGGTCCCTCCCCTTCCCCTTTTGAACAGGGCTAAGGAGTTAGAATAGTGACAGAGAGAACAGGTGGAACATCTCCCAGACCAGCCTGGCCAAGTGATAAAACTTGAAGCAAAAGGAAAAAGAGAACCTGATTATTATTAGCAAATACTTAGGATTTTTCTGGTCTTCTAGTCTGCCATGATGGAGCTATACGACTAAGGAGCTCATCCCACTTTTTATAATAGTCTCTACCTCCTAATCAAAAGGATAATAGTTTCTTGAAATTTTTATGAAAAACTGATATGAACTGACATTCACATTTTACCTAATACTAAGCTAGAAGATTCACCTATGTATTATTTTGTTAATTCAAAAAATTATGAAGTGACTTAAGAATTATTAATAATAAATTCAGTTAGCTGTTTAAAAATCTAGGATGCACACAGACAAAAAGTCTCTCTTCTTTGGAATACTTGAAGTTTCCCAGCCTTTTTTCTTTTCCACAAGTGCTTTTTAAATTAAAATGTAGTAATTCACATAGCATAGTATCTATCATTTGCTACACAATTTAGTGTTTTAGTCCAAGTTATGCAACCAGTCACTAATTACAGAACATTCTCATCACATCACTCTTCTTTCCCCCAACACCACAATCTCCATTTGCAATCATTCTCTACTTTTCCCTCTCTAAACCCCTAGTAACCACTAATGTGCTCTATATAGTTTTTTCAGACTTCTTCACATTCATGAAACTGAAACACAGAGAGATGATGTGATTTACAGAGTAAAGAGTTGTGTGTGTGTGTGGGGGGGACTATTTAGAGCAGCACCAATAGTTATAGTAACTTTTATGGTATAAAAAGGAAAAGGAAAATATGCTTAGTATATCTAATACATGCCCTTAAATGCGGCTTCAACACATCTGATAAAAGCAGGGTCCTCAGAATAAACACTTTTAGGGCAAGACATATCAGGACAAGACTTTCAGGACATCTCTAACTGGAAAGTGGCAAGTCAAGAATTACTTAAGAGGAGATGCAGGAGGACCAGAAGTTCAAGGTCATCCCTGGAAACACAACAAGTCTGAGGCCAGCCTGAGAGATGTAAGACCCCAGCTCAAAAAACAAACAAACAAACAAAAAATCATTCTGCTGCTGGTGGAAAGGGGTGGTACTTTTGAACAGGAAAAAGTGAGGTTATGTGGTTCAGAGGACAAACATTTTTCTTTTCAGCCCAAGGTTTTGAAACTAGTGTTCATGTGCCCAGAAGACCTGCTTGTTTCCTTGTATAATCCTTATCGCATCCAGTTTATTCATAAGCATTAATACATAACAGTGCTAACACCACTATCAAATTCTTACTCGTTAATAGCATCCTAGAAAGTAATGGAAGAAACCTGACTTTTTAAAACCCTATCTGCATTTTCAAAGCAAAATAATTATATAAATATATAACAAATTCTATAAATATAATAATTATATATTTCATTATCTCACCATCAGAAATATGCACATTGGAACATTAATATTACAGACTAAAATCATCAGAATCCATCTGCAAAAATAATTAGGCACAGATTTTATTGTACATGTCTTAATCAACATTACAAATACTATTAACAAAAAGAAAAGAAAACTGTACCACACAGAAAAATAGTCATTCTTCAAGACACTAATCTCAACCTCAGCTTTGTGTTTTATTATTAAAACAGCAATTTAAAAAGAGAAGTCAAATCTATCTTTACTAATTAAAACTGAAACTCTAAAATAACTAGGAATAGAATATATAACTTAAAAATAAATCCCTGTGTCCTGTCTGGGAAATTTTGATTTGCTAACATCAATGCATAAGCAAGAGCTTATCACTGGGTGAACAAAGTGAATAAAAAAATTTTCTCTATCAAACACACTGTTTTGAGTTATAGAAATCTTTCTGATGACTATATTATCATTTTTTTAAAAAATAAAAATGATTGCTAAAATGCTTATGTAGACAATCTATTAATAGGATTGGTTACTAAATGACAAAGTGGAAACTTGATTCATCAAATACTTTGTTAACATTTAATTTAATTAGCTTTAAAAGGTTAATTCTTAATTGTCTACAGCAAAAGAGAAAACTTTGGTAGCAATAAATTAGAATTAGGAAATGAAAATATATTTTGTACAGGTCATTAGCATGCTTTTGGAATTAAACTCAAATATGCCTACATATACAAATGTGGAAGCCTTGTTTCCCTCTGCTACGTACATTGTTATGAGCATCACTATTCTGAATTATGGACATAAATAAGCCATCAGCCTAAAATTTTTTCCTAAAGGACTGAAGGGTCATACTCATCAATATAGGGTAAAGGGTAAATAAAGAATTAAGTATTGTAGTCTTAAAACCCTCATTTTCTTTTTGATAGGAACATCAAGATATTAAAATAAAAATAATTTTAATAGTCACTTCCAAAATGCATCCATTTTAAACATCTCATATGATAGATGCCGAGAAGAACAATAAAAAAGAAAAAGAAAAATCTGCAAATAAGTTAAAAAAAAAAGGAAAGTATTTTATAAAGGAGACTGGGCAAAGGAATAATGGATTTCAGAGAATTCCTTTCTAAAAATTCAGAGTGTTTTTATAAATGTTTTAAAAATAAAACTCAGGATCTAGCACATTGTATAGGGAATCTAGACAACTCTTTGACAAACTTTAAGGTTGCTGTGTAACTTACAGAAACTAATAACAGATTTTTACTTTAAGAGTCAAAGAGAATGCCAGGTGTGGTAGCACAGGCCTTTAATCCCAGCACACGGGAGGCAGAGGCAGGTGAATCTCTGTGAGTTCAAAGCCAGCTTGGTTTACACAGCAGGAGACCCTGTTTCAAAAAGAGCAACAACAACAAAAAGAGTCAAAGAGAAAATAGTCACAATTACACAATTTGTTTGAACTGGTCACCAAAAACAATTTATATAAGTTCAGATTTTACAAAGTCTCCATTCTCTAGGCTGTCTAATAAACACTAAAACCAATCTTATTATGAATACCTTTGGATTCTTTATGGAGCACACATTTTTCATAAACCCATAACAAAGTCAAGAAATTGAGACTTACTCCTCAATGCAGCCTGTGATTTCTGAATATAACAAATCTAATTGGGAATCAATTAAAAATGGCAATTAAAATGCTTTAAAATATGTTTACATTTGAAGTAATTTAGTTTGGAAAATAGTCTTAGTTAAAGAATTATTTTGAAAGTTTAAAACTTTTAAAAACAAAATTAGTTCAACAATTGTGGAAATAAAATGACTATAAACACTCAGGATAGCAACCCACCTACTGAAACACAGCACTTAAGTGCACTCAGCTCACTTAATTTTTAAAACCACTTCTCCATCTCATAACTGGACTAAACACTGCTCAGCTGCTTACCATTACCTATATTAAAAGTAAAGACATCAAGACTGTCCACAGATCAGACAGTGGCTGAGCAGGGGGCCAGGGACGTACAGTTGACATTTCAGAACTGAAAGGATTCTCAAGATCCAATCCAGGACCACAGAGAAGGGACTGAGGCTCAAGCAAGATAAACAACTTAACTGAAGTCATTTCTCTGCTGAGCCATTTGTTCATTCATTTATTTACCCATTCAGTGAGAAATGCCCAAGAGCCAGCCTGCTAAGTGCTGAGAAGGGCTAGAAGGTGGCAGTATTCACAATTGCCAAGGCAGTCTTTTTTACTCACAGTCTTAAGATAAATACATCAATTTCCTGGTCAGCAAGAATTGGAGGAAGAGTTCACCAGCCTTTGCAGAATCAGACCCACTTTCAGTTTCACACATTTCAGTAAACACATTTGGGGTTTACTTCAGAGAGGCCTCAATTGTGTTTACTTTAAATGACTGAACATTAACAAAGGGAGGCAAAGCATTCTGGATGAGTCCCACTTTAGTACATTAATAACTTAAGGAAGTACAATCAGAGAATGCCCTACACTAACAAGTTCACAGAGGACAGCTTAGAAAAATCAAGGTGATTTGAGGTACCAATATAGATCAGTTCAGTCCCATAGCTCAAGTTTACAAAGAACGGAATGTGAGTTTCTCATCCTTTCATTTTAGATACAGGTATAATTTTCTGAGATATCTGATGTTAAAAAAAAAAAAAAAGACCTCCAAACTTCCATTCAAACAGATATCCTTTCCACTTACACACACACACTTAAACCAGGCCTTTTTCTCAAGATCAAATTTCTTCAATTTCTATTTGATTAAAGAAAAACTAGTTTCAAAAATTCTCAAATGTAATGTGCTGGCTGAAAGAAATTAAAATTCTATGCAATCAAAAGAGCAACAGCTCCAGTTACACATTCATGAGTTTTGATAAAGAAAATGGGACATGAACTGAATTTACCAATCAGCATAAATCACACCCCATTTTGCTTGGACATTTACACTCTCTAGTATTATATCTGGTACTTAAATGTGTGCTCTGAGGATAAAGCTAGGGACTCGCACGTGCTAGGCAAGTGTTCTACCACGGAGCCACATCCACGGCCTACACTGAAGTGGCTTATGTATCTCAATTCAGTCAACTTCTTTAAGAAGGGGCAGATGATATGGACAAAGCTTTTAAATAAAACAGTCCATGAGGAAGGAAGGCACTTTGAAATATTAAACAGCAGCACTCTCTACACCCAGTTTCAGAGTGATATCCCCAAATGAACTATAGCTTTCCAGTGTTCTCACAGACAACTGCTGGGTGACTTCTGGTAAAATACAGTCTTCACTGAGGCACTTCAACTTTCCAGAAGCTACTGCCAGCTCCTGAAAAAAAGACACTGTTGTACTTTTCTATTTCTCAAAACTCCAGATTTGATTTTTGTCAAGGGCATCACAAGTTCTCATTTGAACACTAGGTCGGCCTTCGGGTGTCCGATAGGCACTAAGACATAGTCCTGAGCGTGGGTGAAAAATAGTTCCATCTTCCTTAAAATGCCAAATAATGTTTACTGGAATAGGGAGCCCATCTTTTGGACAGTTTTGCATTCCTACATGATTTTTTTGCTCAGGAACTCCTGCACATAACTCAGTCACAGAATTAAATCTTATTTCTTTGTTTGAAGTGTATTCAAAGAACTGATTGCCTCCTTGACCATGACATCCAAACAGTGAAAGGTTAGCACCAGTGGGGTTGGTGTCAGGAGAATTATAATCTAAGCATTCAGAAGAGATCCCCACACTACGAATAGCCCCATGCCAGCCTGGTCTATCCTCAGGTACGTGTAAGTTAGAAAACACATTTTTCAAATACCAGTCAAAACTCTTGCATCTCAACCGTTCACGTAATAATTTTCTTTCGGAAATATCACCATAGGCTTCTTTGCGTGCTGGAGGGTTTCGGTTGTAGAAATGCTCTTTGTATTCATCCATCCATACTTCTGCTGCCCGAGCAGTATTCTGTAGGAAATTGGGGCGAGCATATGGTGCCCTTTTGGGGAACACATGGCCTACATGAGAACATGGGTGGATCTCCAGTTTGCCACCACACTGCCAAACCCTGAAAGACAGCTCTAGGTTTTCACCTCCCCATACTTCCATTCCAGTGTCATATGTTCCCAGGTAATGAAAATATTTCTTGCTGACAGCAAACAGTCCTCCAGCCATGGTGGGTGACCTGATGGGATCAATTCTTGATGTCCGCCTGTCCCTTTCATGTTTGGGGACAGAATGCCACTGGAAGGTTAAACGCCAGTCAAACCCACCAATCATGGGCTCCCCAGTCTGCATGTAGAATTCAAAAGTATTCCAATCAATGGTATCTATAACAGGACAGACAATTGCTGTTTCATCTTTACTAATCCTTTCCAAAAGTGGTTCCAACCAACCGGAAATACACTCACAGTGACAATCCAGGAAAGTGAGGACGTCCCCAGTGGCAAAAGTAGCCCCGATGAGGCGGGCCCGAACCAGCCCTTCTCGTTTGTTGGTTCTAATCAAGCGCACTCTATCGAGACTGCTTATGTAAGTTTCAAGTTGGGTCTTCAAATAAACTCTGTCACTTAAGTCATCAACCAAAATGATCTCCTTCAAAAGAACTGCAGGGGAAGTTTCTAAAACACTGTGAATGGTTCGCAGCAAAGTCGACCAGGCTTCATTATAGAAGGCGATGATGACAGATGTGGTGGGAAGCATCCTGTAGTCGAAATTCTTGGATTTACATTCATACATTCTTTTATCCTCTATGTGGCGGTGCAGAGAGATCCTGTCACTGAGGTAAATATTGATAGCATACCTCTCAATGAGTTCTTCCTGTTGCTTCAATTCACCCTCGTTGAGCTGGAGTTTGCTTGCTCTCCCCCACTCCCCAAGAGCATGAGAATCTGCAGGGGGCTTCTCATAAAGAGGCTGGGACAAATCCTCTTCCTTTTTCTCAAGGTCTGAGAGCCGCCTTGGGCCCCGCTCCCGGGCATGGTCGGCTCCTTGGGAGGCACGGAAAGTGGAGACCGAGAACTCCACCAGAATATAAGCCACGGTTAAAAGTGCCAGCAGCAGGCAGCTCTTGCCAGCCCAGGTCCACCTCACCGCCATCCGGATCCGCACGGGTCTGGCGCAGAAGCCGCCACCAAGCCACCACGCGGGGGAAGTGCTGCGGAGACTGCAGCTGGAGTTCCCGGCTCAGGTAGGGCGCACTTCCCAGCAGGTCCCTCCTTTCATGCAGGCGATTGCCTCCTTTCCAGACACCGGGGTTTCCCAGAGGTCAACTGACACCCCACGCTCCTCGGCCTCCGGTGCAGCTCAGCTCATCCGTGCTCACTTCCTCCAGCTCCGCACAGAACTTTTAGCAAACTCTCCAGCCAACACCCCAGCCGCCCCAGGCCGATCACAAACCCCTCCCCTTTCCCACTCACTCCTCCTGGTGGTTAGTTCGCGAAAGTTGTCAGTCGGGCCCCGGCGGCAGGCCTAGGGGGGTTGGAGGCCCTGCTCGGAGTGGCCCTCTGCACCCCATCGCGCCAGGCTTCCGCGACTGGTCTGCACAGGGGGTGTCCTGGGGAACCCAGCCCGACCAGCAGGAAAGGTTATCGACCAAGTGAGCTTTGGTTTTGGACACAGAAAGAAAGTAAAACTTACCAAGATGTTTGCCATTGGGGCTGAAGTCCACGGAGGTGATCGCAGCTTTGTGGCCTTTAAAATAACGCTCCAGAACCGGGTGCGCCTAGGAAGGAAAGCGGTCAAGTTTTGAAAGCAGGTGGAGTTCCAGCTCTGGGGGTCAGAGGTCAGGCTGCGGGTCCCGGGGAGAATCTGCCGCACTC
Source organism: Nannospalax galili (assembly GCF_000622305.1). NCBI lineage: Eukaryota > Metazoa > Chordata > Mammalia > Rodentia > Spalacidae > Nannospalax > Nannospalax galili. Next base: position 4,731,661 of record NW_008331484.1, on the reverse strand, counting down.
GCCTGCAGCGGGAGGAGAGCTTGGCATCCCCCGCGAGCAGCGAGCCGGCAGGCCCACATCCAGGCGTCCGAAAGTGCAACGCGCCAGGTGTCCGGTCGCCGGTTCGCAGCGCCCGGCCGGGCCCACCCCGCTGACCCCGCCGCGCCGCAGGTGCAAGCCGCTGCCGGCACCTGCGCCTTTAAACCTCCCAGGTGATTCTGACGCAGGCGCACCGCGGAGGCCGAGCGGGAACTCTGGCGGTCCGACCGAGCAGCCTCGGCTCGGCGGGAGATCCGGGAACAGAGCTGCGCCCCCCGCCCCACCTGGGCTCGGCGCTCCCTCCGCCCGGGCGCAGAGTGAACGACCGAGCTCCCGGGCGGAAGAAGAACTGCCTACACCTGGCCCCGCTCGCCCAGGCGACTCTGGTTCCCAGGTGGTTCCCACCTGGCCCCGCCATCCGCGGGGTCGGCTCGCCAGCCGGTCCTTACCCGGACGGAGGCCATGCGAGGAGCGGACGGCGCCCATCCCCTGCGGATACGGGGAGGGGCCAGGATGGGGGGGGGGGGGGGGGGCCCTGG
>NW_008331484.1:4724813-4731017 GCF_000622305.1 Nannospalax galili | reverse complement strand
GGGGGGGGGGGGGGGGGGCGGACTCTGTGGCTCCCGGAACCGTCCGCCCCGAGCGCCGGCGCCTCCCGGTCACTACAACAACGGCGGCCCAATCAAACCCCGCGCTCCAGGCGTGGCTAGTCGAGCCCCGAGTCGTTACCCGCGCTACCCAGAGCGGCCCTCGGCCTGGTGGAAGGGCACTGCTGGCTTGGCGGCTGAGGCACTGCCAAGCCAGCGTGCATTCGAAGTAGTGGTCCCTCGGGTTGGTGTAGATAGTATCCGGAACAGAAACCCGATCCGGGGGAGCGTGGGAATTGTGAGCCTATGATCAATGCAGTCGGAGTTCTGTTACACCTTAAAGAGACCGGCCACATGGCTTTCAACCTGGTCTAGTAAAGACCGGAGAATTTGGTTATGAAGGACTGCAGTCTTGTTACTATAATAATATATTCAGAGGAACTAAGTTCTTGGATGAAGATTTGGAGTTGTTTAACCACCGTTTTCTACACGTGATATACATGCAAATGCCAACTGCAGGTGAACAATTTATTCAAATGCGTGTTCACTTTAAATTTTTTTGCGCTATGTTTCTATTCTCATATACTAGTTTTTAAAACTCATACATATTTAAAATCGCAGGAAGACTTGGAAATATGTAGAGCACATAGTATCTTTTGTGCTTCAGCAACACTGTGAAGTTAAGTTACAAAATGTTGTCCACTGCAAACTATAAACTTAATTTTTAGATACTGGCCTTAGAGGCCACATCCAGATAGTTCTTCCAACCCATATCCTCTGATAACAAACAACAACAACCCTGCCTCAAAGCATGAAGAACACAGCTGAAAATTACATATAGAATAAAAATTCCTGGCAACAAAGCATATATGTTCTATGTAAATTAAACGTACTGTGTATCTTAACTACAGGTTCTCTTAACTGGTTGTATAGTGATTGAGTTTAGTTTTAATGTCTACATAGCAATTAAGCAGATAGAAAATGACTGCACTATAATATTAGTTTAATTTATGGATGATGGTTAAATATCTATTGTATTTCTGGCCTTTGAGGACCACAAAAAAAAGAATTATTTCCACTGCCCTCAAGAACAAAGACTGGGATATAGATGTAGAATGCTTCCCTAGCATGCACTAAGCACTCAGTTTTGTCCCCAGCACATTAACCCACACTGGCTTTTGTTTGCCAGTAGTCCCAGCACTAGGGAGGTAGAGGCAGAACAATCAGAAATTCAAAGTCATCTTTGTGAATTTGGGACCAGCTTGCGATACAGGAGATCCTGTCAGCTAAAAACAAAACAAATAAAAAACCACTTCACCATTCTAAGTTGAGGCACCTCATATTTTAGTATGTTTAATGCTTATTGAGTTAATCTGTCCTCCCAAAGTTGGCGATTCACCATATTCAATATATGTGGGCAGGAGCCAGAACCCTACAAATGTAAAAGCTCCTTAGACAGCTGTAGTAGGAGTCTTAACCATGTGTATTAATAAATACTGCTGTAATAGAGAAAATGATGTGTTAAGAGTTTTGCTACCAGGGAGGCAGTAGTGTATGTAGTTTAGTGGTAGAGAACTTGCTTATATGAGAACATGGATTTGATCCAGTGTACATACACAGACACATACAGTCATACACAAAGAGAAAGGGGGCAGCGGGATAGAGGGAGACAGAATGAGAACTGATACTGGAAACCTGAGCCTGTGCCATTTATTCCCAGTCTAGGTTTCCCTTTAAATTTTTAAAATATATTTTATTTATTATTTTTAGTTTATGTGTATGAGTGTATTGCCTGCATGTGGGAATGTGCACCCCTATCATGCAATGCCTGAGGAGGTCAGAAAAGGGTGTCAGATTCCCCTAGAACTGGAGTTACGGATGGTTGTTAGCCACCATGTGGGTGCTGGGAATTGAATCCTGGTTCTCTGCAAGAGCAGTAAGTTCTCTTAACCACTGAGCCATCTCTCCAGCCCCAACTTTTAAATTTTTTAAAAGATCTATTTTAATTTGTGTGTGTGTGTGTGTGTGTGTGTGTGTGTGTGTGTGTGTGTGTGTGTCCATGTGGGGATATGTAAGGGCATAGGTTCCTCTTCTTCCTAAAATTCTAAAAAATAAGGCCAGGCATGGTGGCACATACTTTTAACCCCGGCACTTGGGACACAGAGGCAGGAGGATGTCTGTGAATTCAAGGCCAGCCTGGTCTACACAGTAAGTTCCCAGCTAGCTGGGAGCTACAGGGAGACCCTGCCTCAAAAAGACAAAAAAAAAAAAAAAAAAGGTAGAAAACAATCCTGGATGCTGGTGGGAATGTAAAATGGTATGGCTTTGTGGAAAACAGTCTGGTGGTTACTCAAAAATTAAAGTTTACCTATGACCCAGAAAACCCACCGAATACTGAAGTACTGAAATACTGAAAGCAGGGACTCAAAACAGCCATGTACCCCATAGCAACATGATTTGCAGCAACCAAAAGCTAGAAACAATTTTGTATCTGTGATGGTTTGAATGAAAATGTCCCCCATCGGCTCCAAGTATTTGGACATTTTGTCTCCACATGGTGGCGCTCTTTTTTTGGCTATTTTAGAAGATGTGGCTATCCTGGAGGAATCACGTCACTGGGAGTGGGCTTAGAGAGTTCTTAAGCCTTGCCAGATCTCCAGTTGCTCTGTGGCTTCCTGTGCCTGCGTGATTATGTGAGAGCTTCACTTCTGCTGCTCCTGCTCCTGCCACCTCCAGCCACCATGCCTCCCTGCCATGATAGATTGTAATTCTCCTGGAACCGTAAGCCCAAATAAACTCTTCTATAAATTGCTTGGGTCAGTGTTTCTATCACAGCAACAGAAAAATGACTAATACAGTTTCCATCAAATGAATGAGTAAACAGTGTGTGTGTGTATGTGTGTCTTTAACTGGGGGGGGCAGAGAGAGAGAGAGAGAGAGAGAGAGGAGAGAGAGAAAGAGGAGAGAGAGAATATTTGACCATAAAACATGAAATTCGGGCATTTGCTACCATTGCAAGCAAGTAAATAAGCCAGACTCAAAACATATCGTATGATTAGGTCTGCATGAGGTAAGTAGAATAGATGCTTATTTCATGTATATTTGATCACACTAAAATACACTAATGTTGAAAACAGGAGTAGCCAAGTCCTTGGGATCTCCCATACCTATGTCTAATATTTGGTATAGCAGATTAAAGGGAAGAAAAAGTTGGAAATGTAATATATATTAAATAAAAAGTGAATTTAAGTATAAATATTCTCTAAGTGTTTAACTGAAGTTAATTTTTTTTAAACCTCAGTGATCAAAAAGCCATTTTTTAAAAGACAGGCAAATCAGAGTCAGGAGGCAAAGCAAATTATGGAAGAATACACATCACTCTAAAACATCTAGATATTCATGGCAGATATTCAACAGCTATTTGTCCAGTTCCTTCTTTAAATCAGTTATCTATTGCCACAATAGTGCTGTGTAACAACCACAAGATCTCAGTGGACTATAAAAATGGATAGTAGTGTAGTTCATTATTAAAGAAGACATATTTTAAATAGATGGAAAATTCCTAGGGTAGAACCTATATTGATAAATGGTCATATTGACAAATTGCCTTCTAAATATGTATTGTATGTTTACTCAAAGACCTGGGCTGCTCTCAACCTTGGTCAGAGAAGCTTCTTTTTTAGTAGGCAGCAGTCAATACAGACACTGACTTGTAACTGGTTAAAATGCTGAGAATAAAAGACTATGAACGCTTAGCCTTGAATAGGACATCTTTATCAACTCCACCCCACCCCCACAAGATTTATGGAACATTGCAGAACAGGCGATGAAAACAATGTAACAGCTGGGGGATAGGGAGGAGTGAAATGCTGTGAAGTGCTGTCTTGTGGCCATGACATGGCAAGTACACAAACTCTCAGTAGCTGTGGTTACCTGAACAAGATCAAGCCAGCCAAAATTCCAGTGTTGATGGGGGTGGCACTCTCCAGCCCTCACCCCTTACTGAGGAGGTATTGAGAGTTGATAGCTGCTGTGGGGGTGGGGATCATTATTCTTTTAAGGTGTGGCCACTGGTAGGTTCATGCTCCAGTGGATGGCCCCGCACTCATGTACATGGGCAGCACTAATTGGACTAAGTGTTTAAAAATAATAAAAAGAGAAGGAGAAGGAGGAGGAGAAAGAGGGGAGGGGGGAGATGATGAAGTTGGAAGAGGGACCTGTTGGGAGGATTATAGGGGAAGGTGGAAGGGGGAAATTTGAGGTGAATATGGTCATATTTCATTGTATATATGTACGAAATTCTTTTTTAAAATATTTTTACTTTATTCTTATGTGTATGAGTGTTTTGCCTGCATGTATGTAAGTGTGCCAGGTGCATGCAAAGCCTGTGGTGGACAGAAGGGTGTGTTGAATTCCCTGGAACTAGAGTTATGGATCATTGTTAGCTGCTATGTGGATGCTAGGAACTGAACCTGGGTCCTCTGCAAGAGTAGCAGTGCTCCTAACTACTGAACCACCTCTCCAGTCCCATGAAATTCTTAGAGAATAAATAATTATAATTTAAAATCTAGTTGGAGGGAAGAATATGCTGTTTTCTCATCACCTAAAGTTGTGACCTTAAAAATTCTCTCTATTCCCAGAAATGGAACATGAATTTGTTCTGTCCTATGATGTGCTCCCCAAGGCTAGGTATTCTTCTGAGTACCTCATACACTTTGACATTTCATCATCATATCAGAGAGTTGTGCTGTTACCATTTGATAATGGTGGAGACATTGTTGCTAGTCCAAGGCATGTAACTGAGAAAAGGTAGAACTAAGAAATTTTGGACACTCAACAATCCTCTTGTAATTGCAAGGTCATGATGCCTTTTTCATATTCTCATCTTTATTTATTTTGCTTATTTGTCTTGGGACAAAATCTGGCTGCATAGCCCAGTGGATCTCAAACTCAACATTCTCTTGCCTCTGTCTCCCAAGTGCTGGGATGTCAGATGTACCACCATGTCCAGCCTCATGATTGCTTGTATATTGTAAGTGTGTGAAAATATTGTATCCTTTATCGCTGTTGAGAATCCTATGTTGGTTCAGATGGTAAAGGCACTCGTTCCCAGGCCTGACAACCTGAGTGGAGGGAGGGAACCAGCTCCTGCAAGTTGTCTTCTGTCCTCCACATGTACTCCATGACAGACACATTCCCCACTTTCCAATTTAAAAAAATTAACATTTTACCCTAGCCATGGTTTTACTACATTTGACCAAAATAAAAAAGTAAAATCTCCCTGATATTCATCCCACTGCCGTCCTTTATTACTCCAGACCACCCCTCCTTTCCCATATGTACTTTTACTCTCTTCTGCCCTTCTGTGCTATACCAGCATCAGAAGATCACAGGTATACATTTGGAAATGTGTCCAAAGTTAAGGGATTATTTTCAAACCTCAAACATATGTGAGTTTATACAGTTTCACTTGCTACAGTGATTATTAGGGACTTCACAAAATGCCAAATTTAGCAGTGGCATGGCTGATGTATTACCAGTAGGACCAGTATTTGGAAACCTACCAGGTATTGCTAGAAATTGCATGATAAAAAGGGCAAATTGACCTTTAGTTAGCACTTATTTTCCAGTTATTTCTCTAACTAGGTATGAAATGTGTCTACTTGAACACTATAAATGATTGTAGTGTAGATCATTCTTAGGTTAGTGATGTTTGACTTTGGAAATTGAAGCACACAAGTGCCACCTACTGTTTGTATTACTGTGTGGCATGTGCTTTAAGCAGCTGGTTCACAGTGGTGCTGCCTTCTGGAGTGGCACAAGTGCTCCAAAGTATAAAACTGCAAAGAGAGGAAAAGCACAAGATAAATTTGAGTCATTAAAGCATTAACTTTTTTTGGAAGATGGTGCTTATCTCAATCAACATTTAGTCTCCAAACCTTACCAACTGTATGCTCATCATAAGTGTTTTTCTCTTCCTATTTTCTATCCTTCTGGCTCCTGCCACTCTTTGGGCCTTCATCCTCTACCTCCTGGCAAGTGCTCCAAAGTATAAAACTGCAAAGAGAGGAAAAGCACAAGATAAATTTGAGTCATTAAAGCATTAACTTTTTTTGGAAGATGGTGCTTATCTCAATCAACATTTAGTCTCCAAACCTTACCAACTGTATGCTCATCATAAGTGTTTTTCTCTTCCTATTTTCTATC
>NW_008331484.1:4680413-4719068 GCF_000622305.1 Nannospalax galili | reverse complement strand
CCAAGAGGTCTGAGGATAGTAGTGCAGGCTAGGAGAGTTAGCCGGTGGTGCAGGCCCAGGGAAGCAGAGAGAGGTGAGGGCGGGGTCAGGACCAGAAGCGGTGCTCCTGGAGCCCAAGAAAGGGACTGGGTTGGTGAGAAGGGTCAGGAAGCAGTATTGGTTCCCCAGGTGTCTGGGGCCCCAAGACTAGGAATGGCGCAGGGCTCAAACTAGGAGTATAGAACGGCGGGGGGCGGGGGGGGGGGGAGGGAATGGGGGGAGGGGCTTAGGGGGTGCCGGGGTGAGGTGAGGACGGGGTCAGGACCAGAAGCGGTGCTCCTGGAGCCCAAGAAAGGGACTGGGATGGTGAGAAGGGTCAGGAAGCAGTATTGGTTCCCCAGGTGTCTGGGGCCCCAAGACTAGGAATGGCGCAGGGCTCAAACTAGGAGTATAGAACGGCGGGGGGTGGGGGTGGGGTAATGGAATGGTGAATGTGGCTTAGGGAGTCCCGGCGCGGAGATCTGCGCTATAGATTTACCCCAAGAGGTCTGAGGATAGTAGTGCCCTCCTGGAGTATTTTAGTAATCTTAACTTGCTTCCTGATTTCAAGGCTTTCTTCCTTCCTGTCTATTTTGTTTACTGACAATATACTATATTCACCAATTTTACTTGCTATAAGTAAAAATTCTGGAATCCCCTCCCCCAACTAGAGGGTGTGATTTAGGGGGTCTGGTGTGAATCCTAGAAATCTACATCTTTTAAAGCAAGCTTCTTAGGTATTTATAAGATACATTGCTATTGAGAACCACTGCTCATACCATGCCACAGATCTTTAAAACACCACAAACCACGTCCTATTTAAGCACACATGGCCTTTGACTAATTCTCAAACCATTGCCCTCCACTATGCAGACCCAGACTTTGGAGGCTTTTCTAGGAGCTTCTTATAGCTAGAAATCTACTTGCTACTCTCCCATCTTCCACATGAAGAAACCCATCTGAAAATCCAGAAAGGCATTTATGTGATATGACTTTCTCTGGATCGATTTGCTTTTAAAACACATAGACCTTTTTTTTTAATTACTCTTTTGTGTCCCCATAATGTGCTATTTACAGGTGGCACTATTTATGTTGCTGCATTGCTTTTGTATTATGTTTATGTGTCTGCCAACTCTCATTGTAGTGAAGGGTCAATAAAGACAAGAACTGTGGTGCATTTGAACTGATAACATTCTGTAGCTGTCTCAACCCCTGACAAATAATAGAAGTCCTGTAATACTTTAAAAATGGAAGATAGGATATAGCATGTGAAATAATTGGAATAGAGGATATATTATGTAATTAATGACACTAATCAATACAAAGTTAAATTATGTAAATCTATATACACTCCTTAGTAATCACTGGAATGATATCTGTGTGGTAATCATATGCTGCAGTTTCACAACTTCAGATATACTTAAAATTAGACCGGTCTTTGGAGATGTTTGTAGGAAGGATTTTATGGGAGATGTCTTTCAATAGACATTTTTAAAACTGGTATAATTAGTGGTTAAAAGGGCAAGGGTGGGAAAGCCTGGGGAGTGGTTACTGATGAGAAAGGAACTTCATTTGGAGATGATGAAATGTTCTGGCATAGATAGTAATAACTTTATGAATATAGTACAAATATGCACTTAGATTTAGAATCTTCTTAAAGACTAGGTATAATACATTTTCTGATTTCTACCCAGAGTTTCTGTTTGAGTAGGTCTGGAATCGTTCCCAATTGTTTTCATTTTTATAAGTGAAAATATCTAAATGGAGTTTTCATGCTTTTGGTGAACCATCCAGTGAAAACCAGTGGACTTAACAAAAAGTAGGGGGAAAAGAAACAAAATAGAATGATGCTTGCCAGGACCAGGGGAGGTGACAGTGAAAACATTATTTAATGGACATAGAGTTTCAGTTTGTAAAGGTGAAAAAGTTCTGAAGGCGGATAGTGATATTGGTGGTACAGTGTGAATGCACATAATGTCACTGAAGTATTCTCATAAAACTGGCTGCCAATGTTGTGTTATGTGTCTCTTATTACGACAGAAAAAGGAAGGGGAAGTTGTTGAAAGAGCACATATGGTTAAAGGTGATATTCATGGGATGAACTTCAATACAGTGGACATAATTGCAGGAATGAAGAATCTGGCGTTGCTGGAGTAGTGGTAGTGGGATTGTAAAGAAAAGAGAAATAACAGAGGCAGATATTTGTAGCAGTGAAGGGGCAGGCAATGCAAGGTGCTGTCCTTGGTCCTGAACCAATAATACCTCTTGGCAAATGGTTCTCATTTATTCTGAAAAACTGGCAACCCCTCTTCTAAGGCTTATAGTTTTAATATTTAAACCCATTCTGAAAGCTATCGTAGCTTTTACTAACTCAGAAACAGTGGACTCACATTTTACTTAACCGGTTCCATGTGTTTTACGTTTATTATATTTTTGCATGTATTTATCTGTGCACAGTCCACAATGTGCACGTGGAGATCAGAAGATACCTTGTGAAAATCAGTTCCCTCTTTCCATATGTGGATTCTGGGGATCAAACTCGGGTTGCCAGGTTTGGCAAGCAGCTTTACCCACTTGAGCAATTTTGCCATTCTCTCTCTCTCTCTCTCTCTCTCTCTCTCTCTCTCTCTCGGTGTGTGTGTGTGTGTGTGCACGCGTGTGTGTTATTTTAACGGTTTTAATAGGTTTCTACCTATAAGAAATGTTCTTTTTTTTCCCAAGAGGGAAGCATGCCTACCTTTCTTTTCCATCTGTCTTAGTTTGTTTCTTCGTTGCTGTGACAAAAATGCTCTGACCACTACCAACTTGGGGAGGAAAGGGTTTGTTTAGCTTACATAGCCTGGGTCACAGTTCATCCAGGAGCCAAGGTAGGAACTCAGGGCAGGACCCTGGAGGCAGGAGCTGGAGCACAGGCCATGGAGGAATGCTGCTTACTGGCTTGCTCCTCTGGCCCCTGTTCAGCCTGCTTTCTTATCCAACACAGGCCCACCTGCCCAGGGGTGGCACTACCCACAGTGGGCTGGGCCCTCCCACATCACTCATAAGGAAAATGCTCCTCAGACATGGCTACAGGCAAGTCCGATAGAGGAAACTCCCTAATTGAGGCTCCCTCAACCCAGGTGTATCAAGTTGACACTAAAGCTATCCAGCACACCATCTTAATCCTAAGCCAATGCACTGGAAAGTTGTTAGCGAAGCATCAGTAGGGCTTCCCAAATAACTGTATTAGAGATGAGTGAAGACAGAATGGATGGTGGCTGGCAGGTCTTTGATAAAGTGTCATTCCTCTAGGAGGCCTCATGGATCAACCTGTTTACTGGGGCTTTGTCTTCTAGGATGCTCTATTCTTTTACAATATTTAACTTTATAGTTCTCACTGTCCTTCTGCCTTTAATGTAGTTCTCCAAAATCTTTGCACAGCTCACTTTCATTTCATTTCATTCTTATGCCATTTCTAAATGCAGTATCTCCTCATTCTCTATCACATTATATTCTATTTTTATTCAAATGCATGTGCCTTACAGTTAAAAAATTGGCAAACAGATTTTTCATCAAAGAAGATAAAATAAACACATGAAACAACTTCTTTCATTAGTTTAATAGGGAGATGTAAATCAAAGCCACAATGAGATACTACATCATTCCCACTAGGGGAGTTGTGATAAAAAAGACAGTTGATGATAAGTGCCTATGAGGCTGTAGATAAGCTGGCATTCTGACAAGTTGCTCGTGGGAGTGTTGAATGGTGCAGCGACTTTATATCTAGGAATGAAGTTTCTAGGTTCTGTAGAAATCTGTCTTTAACTTTTTGTGCAATAGTTTGGAAGTTCACAGAGAAGTCTTTTGGTTCCTAAAGGGTTCAAAACATTTTTTAAAATATGGTAAACATGAGCTGGATAGCTTCAGTTGTCAACTTGACATACCTGGGAGGAGAGAACCTCAAATAGGGTATTTCCTCCATCATATTGGCCTGTGGGCACAGCCCACTGTAGGTTGTTCTACCCCTGGAGAGGTTGTCCTGGATTGTATAAGAAATCAGGCTGAGCACAGGTCAGAGGAGCAAGTCAGTAAGCAGCATTCCTTCATGGTCTGTGCTTCAGTTCCTGTGTCTAGGTTCCTCCCTTGAGTTCCTGCCCTGGCTTCTCTTGATGATGGATTGTAATCTGTGAGCCAAATAACAACCCCCAAGTGGGTTTTGTCAGAGTGTTTAATCACAGAAACAGAGAAACCAAACTAAGACAGAAGTTGGTACCAGAAGTGGGGTATTGATGTGCTAAACCTGACTATGTTGTTGTGGGAGGATTGTGGAAGCCGTTAGGACTTAAAAGTCATTGAGTGTTTGGAGATTAGCTGTTCTGTGAGAGCTTGGAAAAATGCAGATAATGGAGGCCTGGCTTATGGTCCAGAGGGAAGTTTGATTGTCCTTTAAAGACTACCTGGGCAATCTGTATGATATTTTGGATTGAGAATCTGTGGTTGACTGGGGTTAAAGAATCAGGTATGATTAACAAGAGAGCAGTACCACTGAAGTAAAACCTTTACTGGGTCAATTGATGCTGGTTAGCTGGAGCTGACAAATCAGCTGTGATTAACAAGAGATCAACATAATTAAAGGGAAATCTTTTGGAAAGTATTTCCTCAGGAACAGTACACAGAAGCTTGGTCTAGAAGGTCCAAGACTGTATCTCAAATGGAAGCTAGACTTGGAAATGTGTAAGAATCTCCCACTTGATACTGGTTTTGATGGCATGATAGCTGTAGATTTGAAGGAGTCGTGGAAAGAATCTGAGGCTTAGCATGGTGAGAAGCCAGGAGAGGCTGTTAGTAAAGGTGCAGCCTCAGTTGCAGTGAAGATCCCAGCATATTAGAGATGTCAGAACTGTAATATAACTGCCAAGGACAGCACCAGGTATGGCAAAGAGCTGAATGAATCTACAGGACAAGTTGTATGTACTGTGGATGTTAGAGACAGAGACGTGGAGCTGCCTAGTCCTTTTGGAGCCCAGAAGATTGTGAGTGAATGCTAGATGTTTGACATTTGAGCTACATTCCTGGACTTTGGTTTTGCTTGTGTGCCCAGTTGTTCCCTTTGGAAATAAGAAAGTATTTAACTTGTTTTTTACTTTATAAGATCCATACTTAAGACCATACAAGCTATCAATTCCAGTCCTAGGTTCTTGCCTGTAACAATAGACTACATATGTCTACATGGAAACATGGAAATGTGTTTATAGCAGTGTCACTCAGAATAGCCCAAGCTGGAAACAGCCTGAATGTCTTTGAACTGATTGTTGGTAAACAAATATGGTACATCCACATAGTGGAATATATTAGTTACTTTTTATTGCTGTGTGAAATGCCATGGCAAAGGCAACTAATAGAAGGAGAGTTTGTTTAGGTTTACCATTCCAGAGGGGAGGTATGGTGACAAGTGGCTGGAGCAGGAAACTGACAGATCACATTTTAAACTGTAAACATGAATCAGAGAGACAACTTGAAGTGTGGCAAGGCTTTAAATTATCAAGGCCTTCCTCCAGTAGTATACTTCCTCTAGCCAGACTCTTTGTTCTGAAAGTTCCATAACCTCCCAAACAGCACCACCACCAAGGGACCAAGTCTTCAAATACATGAGTATATGGGAAACATTTCTTTTTCAAACTATCACATCTGGAAATCAAAAGAAATTAAGTACTGATTAATTCTACAATGTGGAAGAAACTTGGGGAAATTATGGTAAGAGCAGACAATAATATATGATTCCACATATATAAAATGTTCAGCATGGGGAAATCTATCATAGAGACAGAAAGGAAAGGAAGGAATAAGGAGACAGTCCTATGAGGAGGCTTCCTCCTGAAAATGTCTTGGAACTAATGAAGAGTTTTATAACTTGGTGAATGTACTAGAAATGACCAAACTAACACTTAAAGTAAAAAAAAATATGACTTCAAAACAAGCAAAAACAACCATTTATTTATTACTGGAATATAACCTTTAGGTTGCAGATTAGATGTGCAGTATAACAACTTGGTCTCCAGTTCATGGTGTGATTAAACAGTAGTGGACCCTCTAAGAGGTGGGGCATAGTGGTATGGCATATCTCAGATCATTGTGGTAGAGGGTGCCCTCAGGCGAGATTGTGGGACCTAGTCTCTTCCTTTCTCTGGTTCCAAGCAAGCCATAAAGTGATCAGTTTTCTGTACCATACATTCACCACCATGATGTACTGCCTTGTTACAGGCCCAAAAGCAACAGTCAGTTGATCATAGACTGAGACCTCCAGAACTATGAGCCAAAATAGACCCTTTCTATTTACAAGTTGATTTTCTCATATATTTGTTACAGTAAAATAAAAAGTTGACTAACACACTCCCAGTAATCCTCATGGAAATACAGCACACTATCAAAGAGGTGTGCTAGAACCACTTGTGGGACTGTACTAGTCACCTTTGTATCTGTAACTACAACACCTGACAGGAACAGCTTGAGGGAGGAAAGGTTTATTTCGGTTCATGGTTTCAGAGCATTTCAGTCCATAGTTTCTTAGCCCTATGTGCTTGAGCAGGACATTATGATAGTGGAAATTCTGGTGTCAGACAGTTGTTTGCATCATGTTGGAGAAGGAAGCAGAGATTGAAACTGTGGCAGGGTCAGGTATAAAGACTCATCTTTATTGACCTACTTCCTGCAGCCTCTTAAAGGTTCCATAGTCTTCCAAAATAGTTCCATGAACCTTGGGGATAAAGGGAAAGAAGGAGTTCAAGAGAGGTGGAACCATAGGAGAAGGGTATTATTAAGGGAGAAATGGGAAAAACAAGGGCACTTTAAATGGGAAAACCATGGTAGAAGGGTTGGAAAATGCGAGAGATAAATAATGCCTAGCAAGTTAAAAAAAAAAAACCCAGAGGGAACCATATTAGTCCAATAACCTACTGACAAATCATACATACAACTAGCTCGAGGAACATAAAATATATCTAGCCAAGGTGTATCTGAGAACCTTTGGTCTTTGCCCAAGCTTTATCTACATAGCACATGGTAATTAAAAGTATTAGACTGGTGGAACTAACCTTGGATGTTTAACAGCCATACTTTTAGGCTTACACTAATTTGGTCAGAGGGACATAAAGGACGGTGTTTGCTTCTTGCCCTCCTAGGTTAATTAAGTTCCAGAGGACTGTGGAGCATCTCTCAAAATATCCTGTAACTGTGGTGAGTCACCTGTCCTCTTGATCAAGGAGACCATGGAGACCCCACCAGAAGGATTTGTCCAGTCTACAAAGAGGAGGGTCAACACAGAGAAAACATTTCCTCCATGCTTCCAAGTGAAGTCAGCCATGGTTGAGCAGGACCTTTGACTTATCTTTACATAGATGGAAAGGCCTAAGGAGCCAGGGGCTCCTCCCAAGCCCATGTGACCCCTGAGGAACAGATCCTCAAATGACCTTAAGAGTAGAAATAAATTGGTTTATTTGGGTCAACTGTATGGTCTTAAACACCCAAAAAGAAAGTATAACCAAAGATTAAAGGGATCAATATAATTCTTTGAGTCCATGTGTATAGGTAAAGGCTACATAACAAGAAACAAAGCTAGAAGGAGATATCTTCCTTTGAGTTGTTGGCCAGGGTGGCCCAAGAGACTACCAGACAGTAACCCAGCTCAGAACTGGGAAAATGAACATCAGACCCCAATCTTATCTAAAGGAATATTGCCAACTGATTGCTGCTAGATGAGGAAGAGCTTATCTTCCTAAAACAAAGAACTCTAGATAAGCTGACTAGACTCGGCAAATGGACAAGCACTGGGGAACGGCTGGGGACACTGACAACACAGTGGACAGTAACAGATGACAGAGTATATGGGATCCAGTGGGGGGGGTATGGGAGGGTGCCACTTGGGATGTAGGTATATAGATGAGTAAGATTGTTTTGGATGTTCTGTATGAAAGATACACACAAAACATCAATCAAAAATGAGTTATATTTGAGGAAGAAGCATAAGAATTTGTTTCATGTTAATTAGTAAATGTGAAAAACATTACCATTGAAATCTACCTGATGACTTTATATCCATGCTCAGGTGCCAAGGATCTCAGAAAGTAACTGACTGTGACTAGTAATAATCAGATCTATAGAGATTAGAGATGCATGTGCAAACATCTGAGTATTAGTTGCATTAAAAATGAGTTTTTCTGGCCGGGCATGGTGGCACGTGCCTTTAATCCCAGTACTTGGGAGGCAGAGGCAGGCAGATCTCTGTGAGTTCAAGGCCAGCCTGGTCTACATAGTGAGTTCCAGGACAGCTGGGGCTACAGGAAGACCCAGTCTCAAAAAGAACAAAAAAAAAAAAGAGTGTTTCTGTATGAAACAGTATATTTTAAAATGAAATGGAGATCTTTTTTAAAGGGTAAAACCTCATTCAATTTTATGTCTTACAGGGATTATACTGAGTTCAATATTCTATAACTGTATTAATTGAACCCTGAACCTAAAAATTTACAGCGAATTTTGAAAGAGATGGATCTTTGCTCTGGGAATTAGTATGACTATGTCAATGCTGTTATAACGAAATGCTTCTTCTAATCATGTGTTTATTAAATAAATAATTTTTGAAAAAAGAAAAAAAATACACTTTATCATATAAAAATAGTGCCATGAACTGGGGAATAGGATGAGCTTGTTGGGGATGTTTCAGATTCGGGACATGGCAGGGACTATCACCAGGGTATAAACCCATTATCTTGTTGGTCTGCTCTGTGGCTTGAATGATGCCACTAAAACTCTCACTGAAATTTAACCCCCTGTGGTGAAGAATCAAGACGGTGGAAACAAGTCAGGCATGGTGGCACACAGTTTTAATCCTGGCGCTCTAGAGACAGAGGGTAGGCAGACCTCTGTAAATTCCAGGTCAGCCAAAGCTACATAGTGAGACCCTGTCTCAAGCCACTCCATCCCACCCCCCAAAGAGAGGTATAAACTGAATCCCATGTTAGGCAAGAGTTAGCTCACAATAGGCAGTAATAGAAAAGGGCCCATTGGGAAACCACCAGTTTCATGTATGCTACCACTGGAATGAATGATAAGGTAAAAAGAGTGTAAGAGTTAAAACAGTGAAGCCAGAAGCTCTAAGAATGAGAGATAAAGATTGCTGCAGCTGGGTGTGAGACAGCCATGCAGACCTGATAAGAGACAGGCTCTAAGAAACAAGGCCAGTGGGGCTGACCAGCTAGCTAACTTCTGTGAGACCTTTCCCCTTTGGGAAACACATTAGGCACTGTTGCATATTATATATTCTTGCTTTTAATACACTGCTTCTAATGCAACTAATTATACTAGACTAAGTTTTAAGTAAGGATGGTCCTAATATGCCCACTCTTATTTCAGGAAGGAGACCTCAAACTATCCTGGCAGATAGTGTTTAGCAGGAGTTAGCTCTTTATCCCCTATCTCCTGACAGCCTAAGGTTTAGGTAAGCAGTTTTGTTTGCATTGATTGATTGTATGTGTGTATATGGTGCCAGTGTACTATGTCACGTGCATGGAGGTCAGAGGACAGCTTTCAAGAGTTGGTTCTTTCCTTCCACCATCTACCCTGGGTCCCAGGGATTGAACTTGAGTCAGTAGGCTTTGCTGCAAATGCCTAGCCACTGAGCCATTTCACAGGCCCCATATAAAGACTCTTACTAGAGGAGGAGAAAAGCAGTGTACATACATAACACCCTCATGGAGAGAGGGGACAGAGGCAACATCATCAGAAGGTCTTGATAGTCAAGTCCCTGGAGACAAAGCAAAGTAAAGGGAGTCTTCCTGCCAGGTCTGCACAGCCCACAGCACCTTGGCACAGTGAAGACCACAGAGAACTGACTTTGCTGGGTTGCTGTGATTTACCCAGTTTAAATCAGTGGCTCTTAAACAGAGACAATTTTCCCACAGGGGACATTTGGCAATATCTAGAAAAAAATTATATTTAAAACAATTGGGAGTATGAGTGCTACTGGCATCTGGTGAGCAGAGGTCACAGAGGCTGTGAAACAGACTAAGTGCACAGCACAGCACAGCCCCCATCAAAGATCTGTCCAGCCTCAAATTTGAGAGACCTGGATATACATGACACCACTTGGTGCAACCCTGACATTTGTTCAATGCACTCTAAATGTTGATTCACCACGGGTTTATTTCCTAGCATCCATCAGGTCACAATTACTTTTTTGAAATGTGTGTGTGTATTTGTGTGTATGTATGTATGCATTGTGAGTTTGGGTGCCTGCAGAGTCTAGGAGAGGGCATTGAAACCCCTGGAGCTAGAGTTACAGGCAATTGTAAGCCACCTGATGCCGGTGCTGGGAACTGAACTTGAATCCTTTGAAAGAACAGTCCATGCTTTTAACCAACAAGCCATTTCTGCAGCCCCAGGTCACTCCTTCTTAAAAATAGCTAGTTTCTTAAATTGACATGAGATGCAACTATGTACTTTTTCTCCTAAGACACCGTTATCAAATCTTGGCCACAGTCCCCATGGTATCTTAAACTCTTAAAAAAGTTCAACACCACAGCAGCTTTGAAGCCGCTTTGCTTCTATTTTCCATTATCAGATAAGGAATTTTTGAAATACTGCCTGAGGAAATGGGAAACAGCCTATTCATATATTAGCTGATTTGTTATCACCAGTTACATAATCAATAATTGACTTTTCTCCTCCTGCTGCTGACTAACATTGCTGTCAGATTCTGCACATGTTAATCTTTCTCTGTGATGAATATTCAGAACAAAAAATAAAAATACATTAACTTTGGTGGAATCTCTGGAGAGCAGGCATTTCAGTTCTCTCCTTTCAGAGACAGGAAACTAGAGGCCTGGGGAGGTTCACCGAGTTACCCAGCTATATTCTACTGATAGTGACAGACCCAAGCCTTCAAGTCAAGACTCTAGAATTCCAATTTGAAGTGGGTGCTCAAATAATCACAAAGGTGCAACACTTACCCAGCTGCACTCAGTAAGAAATGGTTACTTTGAGTTGGGCATGGGAGTGCACACCTTTAATCTCAATGCTCGAGAGGTAAAGGCAGCTGGATTTCTGTGAGTTTGAGACCAGCCTGGTCTATATAGAAAGTTATAGCATAGAAAAAAGTTACTTTAGGCTTATCTTTTTGGCCCAGTGATTTTCCTTGTGGAATGTAATTTTGCCCTCCATTTGTATTGGTACATTCAGTCCACAAATGGGCCAGGCAGTTATGTTAGGTACTGAGCATGTAAAAATAAGTGAAGATGAATATGGGTAGAAAACTCGCCCTCTAACTGCATGTGAATAACCAGTGGCGTAGGGAGGGTTTCCAGATGCAATATGGTGCCCTAATTGCACACATTTATGCTATTACTGCTGCTATTAATAATGAGATTACTGCTTAAAAGAGCTTCATATTTAAATTGGATATCTTATATTTATGTTTGCCAAATCCAGTGCTCTGACAGACTTGGAACCAAGGACAACTAGAAAGCACATTCTGATCTGTAGGGGGCAGCTGCTATTCGGTCTCAGAAATGATTTCTAGGAGATACACAACCCCAGTATCAGAAAACTATTGAAATTATCACAAGCTTGAACTACAGAATTTTGGTTAAAAATCTCCCTAGTATTAAAATGTGTGGGTAGATTTGGAGGATTTTTAAAAAATATTTTATTATTTTTATGTGTACGTGTGTATTGCCTGCATGTAGGTAAGTGCACCCCTGTCGTGCAATGCCCGCGGAGGACAAAAGAGGCTGTCGGATTCCCTAGAATTGGAGTTACGGACAGTTGTTAGCTTCCATGTGGGTGCTGGGATTCGAACCTAGGTCTTCTGCAAGAACAGCCATTGTTCTTAACTGCTGAGCCATCTCTCCAGCCCTGATTTGGAGGATTTTTTAAAACTATGTGGGCATAGAGGAAAATAAAAAAGAAATGTGTCTATGAATGGTATTTATGTGAACCACAAAAAAACGACATGTCTTCTCCACCCAAATATGGAGCAGTTGCTCCACACAGGTTATGTGTAGATTGGGGTCAGCTTTGACAATGACATCGTAATGGACTTAGCTTCACTCATCACCAAACAGGCTTGATAATAGATTTCTAAATTGAACTAATACCGCCTGCTGAATCCATTCCCTCACCACAGTGAGGCAAAGGTTACCCTATGGCTAGAAGAGCAAACCAGATATTTACTCTTTGGGAACAGACAGAAACAGAAGTATACCTGGTTGAGCTGAGTATATCTGGTTCCTTCCTCCAAATTCTCCGGGTAGCTTTGCCCCATAGGAGAGCAAGGAAAGCAAAAGGTCAGAAGTCAGGATTGCTACTCCTGGGAGGAAGTCCTTCCATGTGGAAATGTGAGCTAGATGGGGGTTGGTTCCTTCCCCAGCTAGTTGGGCCTGACTTACGGATCTCCAGTTTGGTTTATTTCACTTGACTCAGATCTGTTTTTCAGTGTTTATAGTTCAGCGGAGGGACTGAATCAGTCACGTACATCAATGTGTTACCAGTAATACTTCAGTGACCATCTATACAGGATTCATTGCTTCAGTAGAGAATTTCACCTGCTGTAAAGGTACATAATGTCACTAGGAACTCTTCCTGAACTTTCCGACTCAGTGTCTGTTGATGCCCCCATACAAAAAATAGGTGGCCAGGTCTCCAGTTCTGAAAGAAAGGGCTGAAGAACCATGCAGGACTTTCAAGCTGGAAGCAGCAAATCATTTGCTTCCTGTGGCTTGAGTATCGGGATAGAAGCTTTAATGTTGAATGGATTTCAAAGGTTTGATGATTACATTGAGAAGGATATTTTAATTACTGAGATGAAGCTATTCTGTGGTTAGAGGTAACTGGAAGGTATCTTCCTGTCAGCAAAAGCACGTGTAGGGAATGGATCTTCTCCCCGACCCTTGCACCTCACCAAGATTTCATCTGGTGGTCCGTTAGCTGAGTTTGAATGGGCAAAAGAAAATAATTCAGTAACTCAGTTGGCTTTTTTTTTCAGTCTTTTTGAGACAGGGTCTCTCTGTAGCCCTAGCTGTCCTGGAACTCACTATGTAGACCGGGCTGGCCTTGAACTCACAGAGACCTGCCTGCCTCTGCCTCCTGAGTGCTGAGACTCACATATTCCAGACTGGCCTCGAATTACATCTGACATATGTTGCTTTATCATTAACCCAAAATGTTACATTTATTTAGTTGATATAACCAGAATTCCACACCAGATCAGCTTGCAAGATAGTTTGGATCATGGTTAGATCAAGGTTACAGCTTTTTTTCCGATGATCCTCCTAACTCTGTCCTTCCTTTTTGCTAGTTTCTTCCTCGGACTAGCATTCCTCTTAGTGACAAGGTGGCTGCCAGTGGTAGGCGCAACCATATTCCTGCTTCTCACTTTTATTTTTAAAAAATACTTATTATTTTATTTTTTATGTGCAAGAGTATATTGCTTATGTAAGTGCGCCCATGTCATGCAATGCCCACGGAGGTCAGAAGAAGGCATCACTGGAACTGGAGTTACAGACGGTTGTTAGCCTTCATGTGGGTGCTGGGAACAGAACCTTGGTCCTCTGCAAGAACAGCCAGTACTCTTAACTGCTAAGCCATCTCTGCAGCCCCGGCCTTGCTCACTTTTGAAGGGAGGAGCTTCAGTTTTCACAACCACAAAACAAAAGTGCTGAGAAGAACACCCGTGAATAAATCTCTGTGGCCAGGGAAGTGTTATGTATGAGTTGAACTAATCATGTATCGATCCAGTTACAACACATAATTTAACTACCCAAGATCCCCCATAAACACTAGAGCAAGGGTGAAACCAGCCAAATACAGGGCAGCTACATAATGGGATAGAAATTGCATAGATGTCAATCACGTGATCAGGAAGGACTAAATAGATGATCTCTGAACTGAAGGCTTTAAAGAGAAAAGAAGATTGGGAATGGGTAGGGCCCAGGAGAATAGCAGGTTGTGTAGGAGTTGAACATGGGATGCCTAAGGGCCCGGCAGATGAGCATGTTTGTGAGAGCATCCTGTGATATTAGCTGTGTGCTTACATTGTGGAAACTGGAGTAGTTGGTTTATTGAGCACAGAGTACTACGGAAGTAGGAGAGAGATAAGACTTAGGCCAAAGAATTTGGACACAGTATCAGTAGAACCTGGCAGGAATCAGACAGCACAACATACTTAGGATAATCGAGGGCAAGCATAACTCATGGACTATTTACAAAGCTGCAGGCAGAGTTAAGGGACACAAAGCTGAGATAGTAGCTGAGCAAGGGGACTAGACTTATCATGAATTCATGTCTGTCCCTACAGAGCCAACACCAAAAAGTCTGCATACTAGGAGCTGTGGCCTTTGGTAGAGGAGCATTGTCTATCTACTAGTATCAGCCTGGCTTTGCGGTGTGGAGAGAAATAATAGCAACAATGTATGTCTTTTTTGTCAATATAGGTGACTTTTGCTGGTTAAAATTAAGCTAAGAGGTGGAGGGAAAGGAAGGTTCCCAAAACAGTCTTAATGGGGCACCACACTGGAGTATATGACAGAATAGAAAGAAGTGGGAATATATTCAGAGGACAAACAGAACTCTTCCTGCAGCACAGGAAGAGGGACAAACAGAAAACAACACAGACCCTGTGAGTGGTAGGGCATCATGGAAGGTTTGGACCTCGGTGGTACTCTAGAGGGCGCTCACGGACTACTCTCCACTCCCCAAGGAGAAGAAACAAGATTGCAACAGATTTAAGGAAGGAGCCTCTGGCTAGAGCCTCTGGCCAGGGGATGGAGCCAGGAAGAGTAAAGGGCTTAGCTCTGGAATAGGAACACTCCCCCTTTGCACTATACTGGGCTTGAAGTGTAGTAATCAATACCATGTACTTTCGGTTAGCACAAGTCATTGAAGCAAGTACTATCATAATTATCATATTATAGAGACTAGAAGAGACTGCACTAAAACCCACTCATATATGACTGTTTTGCCCCCATGGGGCTGGGTTAGTCAGCTGGGTCAAAGGTTGCCCTCTCTTCAAGAGCCTAACAAAAGCAGGGCAGAGTCTGTAGAAAATATGAATAACAACAATAAAAAGTACAAAGCCCTTAAAATAATACCTGGCAGATTGGTCGTGTTACAGAGGTGTGTGCCATGGTTCTTATAACACAATGTCAGTCTTCATAACTGTTACAACAGATGAGGTGACACAGGGCCCCCAAATCAGGGTTTTGGCTTAGGCAAGGGAGTCCAAAAAGGCCACCTACCTTCATAAGGCTGTGCAGGCAAAAGGAATTTTGGAAGCTTCACTTGATTTCATTCAGTTTTTGAATTTGGGGCCAAAGTTCTAATTTAAGACTGACAAAGAGACTCTCTCCAGGCATTCTAACTCAGATCAGTTGATAGTGGGTGCCTAAACCCCGGTGTTAAAAGAGATTCTCAGACTGTATATGCAGTTCATGAGAAAGAATGCCGGAAGAAATGTGATGTCTGTCTCTGACTAAGGACAGCGAAGGAAGCATATGTTGTTAGACAAGTGTTCTTTTACCTAGAAAGGCTGTCAGCAGCAGGAGCTGGGCAGGACTCAGAGGTCCCGATAATAGGGTAACAGTCCCAGTTTGTTAAGTCTATCCCACTTCCAGCACTAAAAGTCCTGCATCCTGCAAAACCCTGCAACTTTGGTGCATATGAACAAGCTTCGCAAGGTTTTTCTCGCTGACGAAAAAAAAAGAAGCTGTGAACTCTGACCAGTAGAGATGATTGCTTTTTATTGGCCAATTTTCATCCTATGAAAACAGATTTTATTCAGGCCTGTTGTGGTCCTCAGACTTCCCGCTAGTTCACAGTAGCTGACCACCATTCGTCTCTCCATTTTTACTCCTGCTGTATCTACTGAGGTCTCAGAAGGAAACAGATGGAACCTTCAGAGTACTCAACTGAAAAGCATTTCACATGGGGACAACTTAGGGAGGTGTGACCATGGTTAACAGAACCAACACATGTTGGGGATACACTTAGGCATTATTTCTTACCACGGGAATCTGCTGTAGGGGCACTGGGAGGCAATGCTGCTACTGATAAGAGCTGGAAACATGAGAGGTCACCCTGGCTGGCAGCTGGAACACTGCCTGCACTGTGGTGGGGAGGGATGAGAGAGGAGGAGGGCATCAAAATACTCAGCCTTGCCCTCTTCTGCTCTCTGGCCTCTTGCCAGAGTCTCCTTGAAGAAAATCAGAAAAAGCAAACAAAACAGCAGGTCTAGTGGAGGTCAGCATCCCGGACCACAAAGCTCGACAGGAAAGGACAGAGAACATGTCTAAGAATAACCATCCCAGGCTACCCTGTTGTTACTCAGCTTCCATTCTGGCCTGTCGTTTCACTTAAGGAACTTAGATTTCTAACACAGGTAAACAGTCTTATCAGCTACCCACTAAGTGGGGGAGGGGTGTGTGAAATTCAATCAGACTCCTTCCTGGAAACTGAACTGCACTGTCAGTCACTTGGAGGACATAAGACAGAAATAAAAGGGAGAAAAGGAAACAACTAGAATGAAATAGCCCACCACAGACCCACAGGGGCAGGTCTAATCCCATAGTCCTGAATCCTTTGTTCCACCACTCATTCCATGATTCCTGACCCTCAGCTGCTACCTTAGCTCATAGCATCCAGGTGTCTGTTGTTTCCGCTGTTTCCCATTCGGTGACTAATGGACATGCTGAGTAATGAGATGATGAGTTTAGGCATACCATTGTTCCCATTTTGTAGCAAGAATTCCAATTTCTCCTTGATAAGGAAAATCAAACACACTAGCTCATTCAGAAATACCATCTTTTGCCCTTGATCAATGGTACAATCATCCTGAAAGTTTCACTGGGCATTCTCATGTTTCCTAGTGGAGACATTTCTCTCCTTGTAGCATAAGGACCCCAAGTCCACTAGATGCAGTGTTCCAGGAAGAAGATAATATTCTTCAAGTGGGATGTTGAATATAAGGGTGAGAAAAACTACTTCCACACCCACTGATGGGTTTCCAGAGTATGTATCTGCCACTACTCTGACTTCAGAGGACAGCACCCTGACTTCACAAGATGTCTCCCAGCAGGTGTCTCAAGTGAGTCTTCATTAAGCCATTCTATCATTCCACAGGCTTTCTACTTCCACATGATGTCAGAACAATGAATCCTATGGTATGATCCTGATTCTGCTGCTGTTTAACTCTGAGTGAGTTCCTTGGCCACAAGCAATGGGGCATGTGATGTCATGGGATGAATAAGCCAATCAGTCACACAGATGGTGATGCTGGCAGAAGCATGGAAAGAAAGGGAAGTTACTCTTCAGGATGTGCAATTATTCCCATGGAGACAGAGCACTGTTCCTTGCACAATGAAGCAGCCTAATATAATTAGCCTGGATGGCTGCTGCTTCAGAAAATAGTGCCAATAAAGGGCTCAGTATTAGCCTCTGTCTTAGAAACTTGGGGACTCATCAACAACACAGTGAGATCAGCTGTGGAGAGAAGCCCATGCTTTTGCTCCAGTGTACAGTCTCTATTCTGGTTCCCACAACCTTTTTTGTGAGTCCTTTGATCAAACATGAACATGGCCAGTGTCTCAGTCTCTTCAGACTGCTGTAACAAAATACCACAAACTGGGTGGCTAATAAGCTACAGAAATTTATTTCTCACAGTTCAGGAGAGCAGAAGATGCCAGCAGATTCTGTGACTGGTGATACTCATATTTTCTGTATGGTGCCTTCTGTGTTTTCACTTGTTGGAAGGGCAGCAACTCTCTGGGGCCTCTTTTGTGATGGCAGTAATCCTGTCTATCAGGGAGTGCCCACCTTTCTAATGCTATCATACTGGTGATTAGATTTCAGCTTAAGCATCTTGAGGGGCTAGAAATGGAAGCCAGGGAGGGAAGCTCACTGACAGCAAAGCAAGACTATCATGGTTATCTCCTTACTTAGCCTTCTGTATAGATGTCCTCCAGAGGGCGTGTGTATGGGACTCAGCCTCTTAGAGGTCCATCATATACTTTCCTTTTATGTGATCTTGGTAGCTGTCTTCCAGGCCTTTGATAAGTTGGTTAACTAATGAGCCACTTCCTATAAATTGTTCCTACTTCAGGAACCCTCAGTTAGCTCTTATTTCATGTGCTCATACGTACTTCCCAAAAGTCTGCCCACTGTGAGTTTCCCTCTGACTTTTAGGGCCAAACCTTCAGATATATCCTTAAACTAGGCAGTGTCCCCTTTTTCTTCATCAAATGGTTGTAGGAAATTCCCCATGACATCAGAGGCATAGTTTGATGGAAAGGCGGGAAGCAGCAAGAGGTCTGAGTCATCTACTT
Source organism: Nannospalax galili (assembly GCF_000622305.1). Classification (NCBI taxonomy): domain Eukaryota; kingdom Metazoa; phylum Chordata; class Mammalia; order Rodentia; family Spalacidae; genus Nannospalax; species Nannospalax galili. The sequence goes on along the minus strand of NW_008331484.1, from coordinate 4,700,706 downwards.
ATGCAGAGCAGTGCTGAAAATAGAGCTGGAGAGGTGAGGGGATGCGGAATAACAGCTCACCCACATATGTGCAGTTCTTACCCTTAAGATAAAATGAAGTGATTCCTTAGCAGGCCTCCTAACCATGTGAGAAAAATCCTGGCAAATATGAAAGCTTCAATATTAGATGCCAATAACGCAATAAGAAATTATCTCAGCATATTGACATGCTCTTCAGACAAATAGAGTATCTCACAATTTCCTAAATGTACCAAAGGTTAAAAAATAGATTTATCTAATATCTATGTTTAAATGATTTTCACCAGGAAGACTTTAAAGTTATATTTGGGGTGTGTGTGTGCCTGTGTATGTGTTGTTCACTTATGTGTGGGTGCACATGTACGTGCCAGTGCACATCACATGTTGCATATGGAGTTCAGAGGTTAGACCTGGGTGTCATTCCTTAGGAGCAGGCTGCCTTGTTTTTGAGACATGATTTCTCACTCACCTAGAACATGTCTATTAGGCTAAGCTGGCTGTCTAGCAAAGGGTCTTCCTGTCTTTGCTTTTCAAGGCAAAGATTATAATGGAACACCAGCATGCCTCGCATTTTATGTGGGAAAAGAACTCAGGTCCTCATACTTTTTACCAATGGTCCTGCCTCCCCAGTTTCTAAGAAGTCTGCTTTGAAGTGTGAGCTTCTTATAAATTCTTTCTTTTATTATTATTTTATTTATTTGGTATTATTTGGTCACTTTGAGACAGGATCTCTGTGTAGCCCCAGCTAGCCTGGAACTTGCTATGTTAATCAGGCTGGCCTTGATGTCACAGAGATCTACCTGCCTCTGCCTCCAGTGTGCTGGAATTAAAGGCATGTGCCACCTTGCCTGATTCTTTTTCTTTTTAAAAATTCCATGGGGCTGGAGAGATGGTCAGCGGCTAAGAGCACTTGCTGTTCTAGAGGACCTGGGCAGCTCAATACTATTTTAACTCCAGTTCCAGGTGTTCTAATGCCCTCTTCTGGCCTCTGCAGGCACCTGCCCACATGTGGCATACACACACATACACATAAATTAAAAAGTAAAAATGATCTTTTAAAAGTTCCATTTTAACGCCAGGTGTGGTAGCATGCACCTTTAATCCCAGCCCTTGGGAGGCAGAGACAAGTGGATCTCTGCGAGATCAAGGTCAACCTGGTTCACATCATGACTTCCATGTGGGCTGTGATTAGAGAGACCCTGTAAAAAAATCAGCAACAACAAAAACCAAAAAAGGTTCCATTTTAATATTTTCTTTGTCAATAAGGGAGGAAAATGTCAGACTATTTGTGTAAGGTTGGTTTCATACAATAATGAAACCATTAGAAACATAATAGGAACAAAATAAAATGTGCCTCATTCATGAAATTAGAAGCCAGGAAATGAAGCAAGAGGGGAGATGGAAGAGTTGGTAATGTACTTTCTCCCCTGAGAAAGCCATGGTTACAGGGCTGACTTCATTTTGTGAAATTACAGCAAGCTGTGCGTTTATGATAGACATGATTTTTTCTATACATATATTCTCACAAGCAGAAAAAATGAAATGTACTCTAATGATGATGACCTTCCTTTAAATGTTTCCATAAACTAGAAACAAGATGAGAAAATTTCACAAAATACTGCACAATTTAGTGCATTCTTCCATCTGAGCCATCAGTCTGCCAGGCACATTTATTGAGCATTTACAACATGAAGAATTGCTTTAGATTCAGCCTACCTGTGTGATAGAGAAGGAAATATATAACAACAATCAATTCACAAAATAAATATTTACCAGCACCTAATACATATTAGACAGTTGTCTAGACACTTGAGATTATATGAGTGAGCAATGAAGGCAAAACTCCTCATCCTGTGGAGGTGATGCCTAGTCAAAGGAGATTGCCAATTAACAACAAACAGTGGGTAAATTACATGATACAGCAGAAGGAGGTAAGTCCTACACAAGAGAACAGAGCAGGCATGAGAGATACAGAGTATTGTGGGGAAGGTTGCAGTTTTAAATGGATGTTCAGGTAGGTGTTGCTGAGAATGTGTTACTTAAGCAAAGATGTGAGGAGAAGAAATCAGCCATAGGTATAGCTGGGAAAGAGCATCCAGGCAGAGGGAATGGTGAGGCAAAAGAAAACCAGACAAATCAAGGCAAATGGGCCATTGTGATTAGCAATGAGTCAGCAAAGCAGAAGTTCATATGAGGCCAGGCAACCAATGAAGGGAAGGACAATTGTAGACAGTAAGATTCCAGTTTTTATTTTCAGTCAACTGGGGCACTGTTGTGGTCTGAATCTGAGTGTCCCCCATTGGCTCATGCATTTGAACACTTAATACCCAGTTGGTGGTGCTGTTTTGAAAGGTTATGAGAAATTTAGGAATGGATTCTTGCTGGAGGAAGTAGCTCACTATGGTTGGCCTTGAGGTTTTCAAGCCTAGCCTCACACCCTGTCTGCTCTCTGCTTCCTGACTGCTCAGACCATGTGGCCCAGCTGCCTCATGTTCCTGCTGCCACCCCTCCCCTGCCAAAATAGAATGCATCCCTTCTTAAACTGCAAGCCCAAATAAACACTTCTTCCCTTAAGTGGGCTTTTGTTAAGTATTTGGTCATATCAACAAGAGAAGTAACTTCTATAGGCACCATTGCAGGAATTTGAGCAAGGGAGTAGCACAAAGTGGCGTACGGTTTAAAGCCATCTTAGGAGCATTTTGACTGCAGAGGAGCAAGAGCAGGGACATCAAAGAGGAGGCTATTTTAATAATCCACATGAGAAACATGGTGGCTTAGACCATGTTGGTGGCAGGGAATGTGCCAATAGTAGAGTTTCAGAGTATACTGAAGATCGGGCCAGTGGGATTTGTTGAAGGAGTGCATGTGAGATTTGTGGAAGAGAGGAGCAGATTAAGGTTTTGAGGTTCTAGTCCTGGACAAGGGTGAAGCTGTCATTGACTCAGACAAGAAAGACTATGTGTGGAGCTTAGAACTAGGGAGGAAGACTAGCAAGTGAGGGTTGGATACATCGGGTTGAGATGTCTGTTGACCTAGTGGAGAGGACAAACAGCGGTTAAGTATGGATTTAGAGTTCAGGATCAATGTGCAGATGCAAATATAAAATTCACATTAATAGGCACAAGGTTATATTTATTCAACTTAGAAGAAGTCTGATAAATTAGAACAAAGAAGAGTATAAAACAAGGAAGAGAGTCAAAGACTAAGGCCTGAAGCACTTCAAGAAAAGCACCCAGTTCTGTAGAAAGAAGGAGCAATCAGTTCTGTCCTAGGGTATTTCAGGCTGGCAACAGGACCAGTTGACTGAACACCACTTGCTGTTGTAATAATTATCTCCTAGGAACATAAGTCGAAGGACATTTTTCCAGTGTTGATGCCAAGCCACAATAATGAGTAGTTGTATAGTACCTGCCCCTTCTTAATTATTGCAAATTGTTGAGTGAATGATTTTCCAGCTTCTGGGGGACAGGCCAAATCTCCTATCTCCTGAGCTCTTATTAAAAGTTTCTGGTATTTGAAATACACTTATGCCTCCCTCACCTTTGGATGCTCCAAGAATACCGGGGACCAGATGCGTCAAAGTGGCTCCTTTTTGAAACTGAGCTGGAACCTAGCAATCTACACATAGCGTACCTGTCCCTCCTCTCTCACCAACTCCATATGGAACAATTCTTTTTGGTTTTTAAGCATCTATCTTTCTGCCTTCTTTGATCTTTCACTCTGGAGAAATTCCACTTTGAATACAACACTACCTCTTTCAGCCTTCACTTATGAGCATCCTATCTCATTCTCCCAAGTGCTGGAATTACATGTATGCACCTGGTTCCCTACCTCTTTTTACTGATACCTCTACTTAAAGACCACCATCACCATTTCAGCATGAACTCCTCATGTCTTCTCTATTTACAGTTCTCTGAATACCACTTACAGCTTCCTTTCATTGCAATGTGTCTCTCTGGCAGGTTGGTTCCCCTTTCTTTCACTCTCTCTCTATTCCCAGTGCACAGATGTAGAACAAAGCCTTGCCCACAGCAGACAAGTTCAGTAAATGCTGGTTTATGAATAAATTAACTCTCAGGTTTGGCAAAAATGACACTTAATTGAATAATTATAATGGATGAGGTTTAGTGCTCAGTAGGAGTAAAAGTGAAGAACAGATGATCTCCAGCTCACAAAAGGCCTATCATCTGATTGGCTGTTAGGCTGACTGGAATTCATTCTCAAAGTTCAAAATTCTGTATCCTGCCAGGCTCTGGAGCAGAGGGGACTGTACTTTGAGTAGACATATGTTAGTAGATTCTCCTGTGTTTTCTGTGAGAGTCATTTCTGGGGAAAAAAGAGATTTTAAAGTAAATATAGTTTCTCATGTAGGATGAATGTTGTGGTTTGAATGAAAATGTCCCCCATAGGCTCCAAGTATTTGGACATTTTATCCCCAGATGATGGCGCTATTTTGGGAGGTTTTAGAAGGTGTGACCATCCTAGAGGAAGCACTTCACTGGGGATGGGCTTAGAGAGTTCTTAAGCCTTGATAGATCTTCAGTTGGTCTCTTGCTTCCTGTGCCTGTGTGATGATGTGAGAGCTTCACTTCTGCTGCTCCTGCTCCAGCCACCTCCAGCTGCCATGCCTCCCTGCCGTGATAGACTGTAATTCCCCTGGAACCATAAGCTCAATAAATTCTTCCTTCTATAAATTACTTGGGTCAGTGTTTCTATCACAGCAACAGAAAAGTGACTAATACAGTAATTGGTACCAGAGAGTGGGCTGTTGGCTGTGAAGAACCCAACCATGTGGGGTTTTGATGAAATGTGGAAGACCTTGGAAATTTGGGCTAGAAAAGTGGTTGCTTGCTGTAAGCAAAGCTTAACAGGCCATTCTAGTAAACGCCTGGAAGAAAGCAGTGCTGAGAACAATGTAGTTCCAGAGGGAAATAAGGACTTAAGCAGCACTTGGGATATTTTGGCAAAGAGTCTGGCTGGAGTCTGCCCTAGACCAAAAAGCTTGCCTGAGGCTACACTGAAAAGTAATGGACTAATTTCTTTGGTGTAAGAAATTTCAAGACAGCCTAATGAAGAAATGGTGGCATGGCTATTAATGGTGAATATTATGCAGATCTACAGTGAAAAAGAGCAAATGGGGCAGAAAGAAATATAGTTTGGATTGAAAAAGAGCTCTAGGAAGATAAATGTTGGAGCCCTGGCATGTGATGGAGAGGATCCCATTGATAAAGTAATTAAAGTGATTAAGGAGGGACCTAGAGATTCAAACTTAAACAACGGAGAGTGCCTCCAGGGCAAGACCACACCCAGTTAAGCCTCCAGCTTGTGAAAGGAAAATGCTGCAGGGACCACTGAAGAGAAAAGCTTCTAAAATGGGTAGAGCAGTCTGGAGTCCATCCCAAACTTCCAGTCAGACTTGGCATTGTTGTTCACCTGGTGCTGGCTTTAGAGGCATGAAAGATGCAAGAGTGAAGGGGTCATCAGTTCTTCCTCTGTGGTTTCAGAGAGCCGCTGAGACCAGGCAGCATGCAGCAAGGGTTCCCCTGCTTAGAGAAGGCCCTGATAGGCCATTGCGTGAAGCTGTGACGGTAAAGCCTGGTTGGCAATGGAGACCCCAAGAAGTTCATGATGCCAGAGCTGTGAGGCCTCTGCCAAGAAGACCTGCATACAGGGAGTGGTACCAGCACAAGAGAGAGATGCGTGTTGCATGCAGCTAGAGAGGCTGAGCCATCTAAGTCCTTTGGAAGTAAAGTCTCAGAAGTTAGACGTGGAGCTATCAGATTTGATGTTTGCCCTGCTGGTTTTCGGTCTTGTTTTGGTCCAGTATTTCCTTAATATGCTTCTACTCCTCCCTTTTGGAATGGTAATAATGTGTATTCAGTTCTACTGTATGTTGGGAGTATGTAATTTTTCTTTTGATTTTATAGAGGCTTACAGTTAAGATATTTACCTGAGTCTCAGAATAGACTTTAGACTATGGACTTTTGAATAGTAGTGAGATTGATAATGACTACGGGGACTTTTAAAGTTGGACTAAATGCATTTTGCATTTTATATGGTCATGAACTTATGGGGGCCAGGGGTTGGAATGTGGTGGTTTGAATGAAAATGTCCCCTATAGGCTCCAAGTATTTGGACATTTTGTCCCCAGATGATGATGCTGTTTTGGGAGGTTTTAGAAAGTGTGGCCATCCTAGAGGAAGCACGTCACTGGGGATGGGCTTAGAGAGTTCTTAAGCCTTGATAGATCTCCAGTTGCTCTCTTGCTTCTTGTGCCTGAGTGATGAGGTGAGAGCTTCACTTCTGCTGCTCCTGCTCCAGCCACCTCCAGCTACCATGCCTCTGTGCCATGATGGACTGTAATTCCCCTGGAACTGTAGCTTAAATAATTCTTCCTTCTATAAATTGCTTGGGTCAGTGTTTCTATCACAGCAACAGAAAAGTGACTAATACAATGAATATTCTGTTTTGTCCTAAAAATTGTACCCAGCAATCCTTTTCTTGCCCCTTAGCCCTGGAAGAGTAGAAGAAATGGTGTTTCTCAGCTTCTGGAAATAGAATGAGAGTCCTTTATTAAGACACTTAAAGGAAAGAGCTTGAGGGGGAAAATGAGATTTTCAAGGGTCACAATACAGGGCATTATTATCATCATCATCATCATCATCATCATCATCAAATTTTGACTTTGAAAATTCTCCAAGCATATCCCTCCTTCCCACCTCTTTTACCTCCCACCCCCCCAACCCACCCTGACTTCCACTGTCCTTGCCAAATTAATAGATGTAGGCTGAAGGCAGCAACACAGTGGTGCATTGTGTAGAGGTCAAGCTCTACTGTGACTTAACTCCAGGAACACAGAACTGCAAGAAACCCAAGTGTTTGTGTGCCCAAAGGCACAGTTAGTATCCTAAGACTGTAAAAGAAAAAATGCTTAAAAAAAAAGAAAGAAAAAATGCAAAGGGATCAGAAAAGCCTCCCGAGTGTCCTATCTCAGTCATCTATTAGGAGGTGAAAGCATTTGATTTCCGTCTCAAGAGTAGGCTTCCGCAAACCCACATCTGTCTATAGCAAACCCACATCTTACTCTTTGTGGTGGGCTTGTGGGTAAATGGAAAAGGGAAACTCCTGGCAAACCCTGGCTTGGAGCTGGGACAAAGAAATCTCAGTGTGTATAACGTGTTTCTTTTTTTTCCTGAATCCTTGCTAACTCACTCAAACTTTCTTTAGTCTTTTACTGAATCCAAAACTTATTTTAATTTTTGCCTTTCACTTCTTATTTCCTTTCCCACAGATGGTACTGGGTAAAATAGAAGCCTGTAAAAGTAAAACTTGAAAGACTTTCTTTTCCTTTTTTGGCTTGAAAATGTCTCATATGACTACATGATAGTTCCACCTCACCCACCCACACTTATATTTTTCCTCTTCCTAGCATTAATAGGTCTAAACTTTCATTTAGGCAGGAAATTTAGAATAAGAAACTGCATCTTTCTCCTTTTATCCTTTTGAAGGATTATTTTTTTAATGGCAGGGATTCTGACCCCAATACAATCGATGAGCTTACTTAAGCCACACTTTCTCCCACTGAATAAAGCACTAGAATTGGGTAGAGTCTCATGGAACACCTGAACTCTAAAGAGTAAAGAACAAGCTGGACTTTGTAGCACATGCCTGCAATCCACAAACTCTGGAGGCTGAAGCAGGAGCACTGGCAGTTTGAGTCCAGACTGAATTATGTAGGAAACTCCAGGCCACTTTGGGCCATATAGCAAGATCATGCCTCAAAAACAAACAAACAAACAAGCAAACCCTAAATAATAGCAAGAAGCTCAAAAGAAGACCAAAATGGTGAGTTAGCACCCCTTCTTTCCCCCTTTAATATTTCTTGACATGAACTCAAGGCTGCCTGAATTCCTGGAGTGGGCACTGGGGCACAGACAGAACTCAGGAGAGCTCTTCTAATTCTGCTCAAAGAATGGGAAAGGAAACTCCTAATACTCAGAAAGACTGAGGAAAACCATTAATTATATATGATTTTTCTTACCTTTAATTTGCTTTGGTCCTTAAGAAGTTCTACAGTGGTGACTGTGCTAAGAACCAAAACTCTGAGAGGGCCTTCTTTGTCTACTGGATAGCTTAGCTGCTGTGGCAAGAGGGTAAGCAAACTCCTGCTTCTTTTCTCTTGCTACGTTTTCTCATCAGTTGGTGTGCGATGGAGGAATAAATACAGGAGATGAAAAATCAGGCACACCTAGCAAAACCCCAGCACCCACATGGTGGCTAACAACTGTCTGTAACTCCAGGGGATCTGACATCCTCTTCTGACCTCCGTGGACATTGCACAACATGGGTGCACTTACATACAATCATACACATAAAATAAAATAATTAATAAAAAATGTCCCATCAAATAAGTGTAAACTCTTTCAGAAATGAAATGATAGAATGCCTCAAAAAAGAAAGAAAATACACAAAGAACTATTCGAATTTTTAAAGTGAAAACCACACCTTAAGAATGGTAATAACATACTGGGTAGGCTTAACAGCAGAAAGAGGTTAATCCAGAAGAAAAAGTGAACTCGAAGACAGAGCAATATAAATTATTGAGTTTGAACAACAGAAAGAAGATTGAGAGAAAAATAAATGAAGAGATTCAAGGAGCTGTCCAATATGATTAAAAAGTCTAACACTTGCATCTTAAAAGTTTCTGAAAGAGACGTTGGAGAGATGGCTCAGAGGTTAAGGGCACTGACTGTTCTTACAGAGGACCCGGGTTCAGTTCCCAGCACCCACATGGCAGCTAACAACCATTCCTAACTCTAGTTTCAAGGGATCCGAAGCCTTTGTCTGGCCTCCGCGGGCACTGCATGCATGGGTGCACTTAGATAAATGCAAACAGAACACTCATACACAAGAAATAGTTTCTGAAGGAGAGGAGTAAGGTATAGAGAAAATAGCTGAATAAATAATAGCTTAAAATAACACCAATTTAGCAAGAGAAATGGACTTATAGCTCCCAGAATCTCAGTAAAACCCAGAGAACACAAGAAACCTCTCCTAGATACATCATAGTCAAATTGCCAAAACCGAAGACAAAGAAAAATATTACAAGAAACCAGAGAAAATAACACATTACTTAGAGGAAAACGGTGATTTCAATGATTGTAGATTTCTCACCAGAAACCACAGAAAGGAAGGTAAAATAAAAACATTATGTGGATGTTGGGGGTGGGGGGAGGGGGGATAACTGGGTATGTTCTCATGGGTGTGCATGCACATGTGTATGTATGCACGTATGTGGAGGCCATGGAACAACACTGGCTCCCTAGGGGCCACCTACCTCGTTTTTTGTAACAAGGTCTCTCACTGGTCTGGAACATGCCAAGTATGCTTGACTGGCTAGCCATTAAGCTCTAGGGACCTGCCTGTCCCTGCCTCCCCAGCAGTGGGATTGCAAGCATGCCACAGTGTCCGGTTTCTTTGTGTGGGTTCTGTGGATAGAACTTGGGTCCTCTTATTTGCACAGCAAGTACTTTCCTGACTCAGCTATCTCCCCAGCCCAATAAAAACATTTTTAATATGCTAAAGGAAAAGACTGTTAATTAAGAATTCTGTAATTAATTTAAATATTCTCCAGGAATTAAGGAAAATTAAAAAATTCTTCAATGAAGAATAGTGGACAGAACTCTCTTCTAGCAAGCCTGTCCTAAGACAACAGCTGACAGTGGGACCTGATTCAGATGACACTGCAAAGAAACATGTACCTGAAATTTGTGAGGAAGGAGAATAGCCATGGTAAATATCTTAGACAATCCTTTTCTGTTGGATAGTTTAGAATATTCATGATGACTGAAAGCAATAATTTAAACTAATGGAGTTTTCAAAGCACACAGATGTAATAAATAAGATAAAACAAATCAGGGCAAAGAAAAGGAATTTAGATGGTGGCAAGGTTTCTGCATTCCACTTCAGGTAATAAAATATTGAGCCTAAGTAAAATTTAAAATTTAGATATGTGCACTGAAACTTAGGAGACTCAGCTTCAGTGGTACATAGAACTTATTTATAGCACCAAAAATTATACTAGAAAAAAAGATTTCAAGTTAAGCATTTAAATTTCTAATTCAAGAGAGTAGAGAAAGAAGATTAAAATAATCTCAAAGTCATTAGAAAAAAGAAAAAAAGACAAGGGCATGATTGTGAAGCTGAAAACAAAAAGCAATGGAAAACTGATAAAACCAAATGGATTCTTAATATACAAACAGCAGACTGAAAAGAATGCAGCAGTTGCTGATGTCAGATATGAAAAGGGCTGTTGCTGCAGACTCCATAGACATTAAAATCACAAGAGAACACTATGAACAAGTCTGCATTTATCAATCTGACATCTGACAACTTAGAAAAATAGATCAGATCATAAAAGAAACTATCACATTTTCCTAAGATGAAACAGATAACCAAAATAGTCCTATAATTTTTTAATAAATTTTAATTCTTAGTTTAAAAATTAAAAAAAAACAAGAAAATTTCTGTTTTTAGGTGGTGTTACTGGTAAATTCTACCAAACATGTAAATAAAGAAGAAATAACTCAATTCTATACTTCCAGAAAAAGAAGAGGAAGAGATATTGTCTCACTCATTTTAGGGGTCACCACTACCTTAATATGAAAACTAAAGACTGTAAGAAAACTGCAGATCAATTGTCATTTTCAGGACACATGCCAAAATCCCCACAAAATCAAATCCAGAAATGCACAGGAAGAAGAATAAAGAACACCAAATGAAATCCATCATGACATTGATCAATAATGGATATTAGTAGGTTGATGTTATCCATCTAAAGAATAAAACAAATCCCACATGGATTGCAAATACAAATATAAGTTTTACACTTTCATGTGGATATGGTGGTACATACCTGTAATCTCAGTACTTGGAAATCTTAGACAAGAGGATCATGAGTTCCAGACCTGCTTAAGCTACAGTATGAGATTCTGTCTCAAAACAAAAGCAAAGCAAACAAACAAGCAAACAAAATGTATTTACTATACACCTGTAGAATTTAGAATAAAACAAGATAAAAACCTTCATGACGAGGTTAAGGAAAGAACTTTGTCGTGACACAAAAAGCTTGAGCCAGGAGATGGGGAGATAGCTCATGAAGTACTTGCTGCACGGACATGAAGACTGGAGATCAAATCTTTAGTACCCACCTAACTGTCAGGGGGCACTCCATCACCTGGTGATGAAGGCAGGGCCTCCCCAAGACAAGCTAGCTAGTTAGGCTAGCTGAATGGGTGAGCTGTGGGTTTGGTGAAAGACCCTGCCTGGGTAAATACAGTGGAAAGCAATCAAGGAAGACACTTAACATCAACCTCTGGCTTACACATGCATACATATATGCCTACACCATCCAAACATGACACACATTGCACATACATACATATTCAAAATTGAAAAAAAATAGCCAGATGCAGTGGTGCAATGCCTTTAATCTCAGAACTCAGGAGGCAAAAGCAGGTAGATTTCTATGAGATAGAGGCCAGCCTGGTCCACATGGTGAGTTCCAGGTCAGCTGGGACTATAGGGAGATCCTGTCTCAAAAAATAACAAAACGAAACAAACCAAAAAACTTTAAAACTCGAGCCATAAAAGAAAAACTTTACAACTTCATCAAATTAAAACTTGCTAAGCAAAAGACCTTATAGAACATGAAAAGCTAGAGACTGTGAGAAAATATTTGAAAATCATGTTTCCAACAAGACTTTCATCCAGAATATATAAACAATCCTCAAATTTTGACAATTACAAAACAACTCCATTTTGAAGTGTACAAAAGATTTGAATAGATATTTCACAAAGGAGAATGTGTGGATGGAAAATAGCCCAGAAAAAGATACACAATCTCATTAGTCATTAAAGAAATGTAAATTAAAATCACAACATATCTAATATGAGCAGCAAAATTAAAAAATCCTGAAACAGCCAAATGATGTCAAGGATACAAAGCTAGAGCTCCAATTTTTTTTTTTTGGTTTTTTTTGAGACAGGGTCTCCTTGTAGCCCCAGCTGGCCTGGAACTCACTATGTAGATCAGGCTGGCCTCGAACTCACAGAGATCCACCTGCCTCAGCCTCCCAAGTGCTGGGATTAAAGGTGTATGCCACCACACGCGGCCGAGCTCCAATGCTTTGATGGTGGGAAAGAATTCAGTAACTCTGGAAAAAAATAATCTTGACATTTTTAAAGTAAGGTTAAACATACATCTATCACCACACCTAGCAACCCAACTCCTACATATTTACCATAGAAAAATAAATGTTACCAAAAAATACACCCCAAACTAAACTGTTCATAAATGTTTATATACTGGTGCTATTCATAGTCACCCCAGATGGGAAACAACTTAAATATAAATGTCCTTCAAGCACTGAATGGAGAAACAAATGATGGAAGATCTAAACAATGGAATTCTCCGCAGCACTGTACAGAAACCAGCTATTGAATCATGCAATGCCTTGGACTAATCCCAAAGGCATTAAGCCAAGTGAAAGGAACCGGTCTCTCCAGGTAGATTCTTGTAAAAGACAAGGCCATAGAGCTACACAACAGATCATGTTTGTCATGTTAGGAATTGGAGAGAGAGCGTTGAACAAAAAGGATAACACAGAAGAGTTTTTTTGTTTGTAATGGGTTTTGGTTTTGAGACAGGGTCTTACTGTGTGTAGCCCAGGCTAGACTTGAACTGGTAACCTTTCTGCTTCAGCTTTTGGAATGCTGAGATTGCAGGTGTGTTCCATCACCCCCAACCCAGAAGGGAATATTTTGATAGTACTGGTTGTGATGGTGATTGCATGAATTTATACAAATATTGGCAATTATAGAGCTGATCACAGAAAAGGTCAGTTTTACTGTGTTTTAAGTTTTAAAAATTAGGATAGAAAAACAATGGAGGTATGTCCAGATGTATGAAGAAGGCAGAAAAGTATTGGTTCACATGGTTTTCCCCCTTCATTTGTCTGAGGTAGAGAAGAGTTTAGACAAGGGCCTTTCAGATTTAGTACTCAGCATTCTTGCTCCTTCCCGACTCCCATCAAATGAGCTCTGAAACCCGAGTCACCAAGTGCAGATCTGGAACAGATAGGAGGGAGAGGACAGGCTATCAGAAAGTTAATGACTTGGCTGCGTGCCATGGCTTAAAGGAACAAGGTGGGTATTCAAGCCTTAATGGAAGTATTCAGCCCACAAGACAAGGAAACACGTTTTACTTTTAATCAGCTTTTCCTACATTCTGTTCCAAGTGTTTGTAAGGTCAACAAATGACCAACTTCAAATTCTTAAGCTCACAGCAGAAACCATTACCATCCTATGTTCCTCAAAAAAGAATTTGCTGTGTCCCACAGAATTATGCTACCAAGTCCAAAGTAAGACTACAGGTTTGTTGATTGGTTTTTTGTTTTGTTTTGTTTTCTTTTCTTTTTGTTTTTGTTTTTTTCTAAACTGGAGATTCCTAAGAATTTAATCTGCCTGTTCACAATTGTTTTCAGCATCCAAGACATGATGATTATGAGTTCAGTTAGTAGTTATGTGTTAAACTGGCTATTAAAAGATGTCTTTAATTGGTTAGGCTTGTCTTTTAGTATCCTCACTTGTAGATTATCAATCACAATCACAGTAAAAACAAGAGGAAGATAGGCAGGAGAAAAGGATATTGATGAAATGTTCTTAGATGTGAGAATATTGTTTTCCAGATCAGAAAAGGGGGGCATGGATAGAGCTGGTCTTGATTCCAGCTTGGGATTGTCTAGCTCTCACAGAGGAGACATGCGGCATGGGGGATGTCAGGCAGTGGAGGAGATGGGAAGAAAAGGAAGACTCCATTGAGAATACTAAGAATGATCTGGGAACTTGCTTCAGTGTGGGTGGGCTAGGTTTCCAGTTACCTCAGGAGAAATGGGGGCTGTCATTCAGAACACATGTGTTACTTCTGCAAGCAGCTCCAGAATGGAGGCAGCGCTGGCCTGGACCCCTGTCTTTGAATGCCTGCTGTTCTGGGCTGTTTGCCTTACATTCTTGTCTCTACCCACCAGCTTCTGTGTATGTATTTGCTCCTGTCCTATTAACAGGCAGATCTATTGGAATTTTCTAGACCCATTGAACTGCAAAATCCTTTTTTAAAATGTATATATTTTGTTTATTATTTTTCTTTTAATTTATGTGTATGAGTGTATTATCTGCATGTATGTAAGTGCGCCTGTATCATGCAATGGCCATGGAGGCCAGAAGAGGGCATCACATACTCTGGAACTGGAGTTAGGATGATTGTTAGTTGCCATGTGGGTGCTGGGAACTGAACTTGGGTCCTCTGGAAGAGCAGCCAATGCTCTTAACTGCTGAGCCATTTCTCCAGCCCAAACTGCAAAATCTTAATGGAACACACTGCAAAATAATCACAATTTCAGCAACGAATTAGTTATCCTTGGCTCATAAATGCCTCTTACTGATATTTCAAGGTTCAAACTTGGCCACAAAAGATCAGAGTAGCACTCCTATAGCGAGATGGGAGGTGGAGACAGGAAAATCCCTGGAAGCTTGCAGGCCAGCTAGTCTGATGTACACAGCAGCAAGACATTGTCACAAACAAGGTAGAGGTCTAGAACCAACTCCCAAGGTTGCCCTCTTACCTCTCTGTACATGCACACCATGGTACACATGCACCTACACTCACATGTGAACACATGTGCACATATACAAATAACAAAAAATATATTGGAGGCTAGGGGAAGGCAGTTCCCTTCACAAGAGTTGTGAGGGCAGGAGCTTATATTTTCAGGAGAAAATCCTTTAGATTTTGAGACCTGGGTTGGTAGTACTTTGGTGACACACCTCTTTAAATTTTTAAAATTTATTTTATTTTTAAGTGTATAAATGTTTTGCCTGTATGTATGTAAGTGCACCTGTGTTGTGCAATCCTGTGGAAACCAAAAGAGGGTGTTGGATTCCATGGAACTGGAGTTAACAGACAACTGCTAGCTGCCGTGTGGGTGCTAGAAACAGAACCTCAGTCCTCTCCAAGAGCAGCTGGTGCTCTTAACCACTGAGCCCATATCTTCAGCCCCAGTGACACAAGTCTTAATCATTTATATTACACAACAGCTGGAAAGGATGGGGAAGGGCCATGGCTCCCTTTAAACTAGAAGGACTCATCCACAAAGAATGACAGTGACAGAGGTGTTACTGTTGGCCTTGACCTTCTACGTGGAAATGGACTCTTGCTCTCCTAGCACTGGGGAGCCCTATGCTTACATGTGTCTTTTAGGGGGACAGAGTGGAGTGGGCAAGAGCATAAGTTTAGGGATGTCTATGTGCCAATCCAAGCATGGTCACTTTTTTTTAATTTTAAACAAATAAACAAATAAACCACATTCTCTGGACTTCAATTTTATTAGTGGTAAAGTGGAGATAGCTATCTCTTAGGTTATTAAACACAAAACTCCAGTCTTGTTACTCTAGTGCCTAATCAGACAGGCCTTCCTCTAGCTTGGAACAAACACCCAGGTCCTTACAGCAGCCAACAGCATCCTGCGCTCCTTTAATCTCCAGGCCTTCTCTCCCTCCTGGTTCTGCTGCAGCCATGCTGGTCTTAGCTGTCTACTGTGCATTTGTTACAGTCATCCCCAAACATAGACTCCTTGGGCTAGCTGTGTCTACTTTCTAGAAAAATATTTGTCCCAATAGCTATGAGATTCACTTTGCTGTTCTTCATGCTTATAATGGAACTCTACTGGCTCCAGTGTCCCCTGAATGCTCAGTTTAACTTGGAACAACTCGCCCTCCTTCCTGCTCTTCGTTCCCTTTGCCCTGCTCCATTTTTTTTTCCACAGGACACATCTCTTCTAGCACAGTATATAATTAATTATTGATTTTGTTTCTTTTCTGTCTCCCACAGCTGAATACAAGCCCCAGAGAATTGGAGTTTTACGTTTTCTTCATTGTTCCCTCCTCAGGACCTAGAAGGAGTAGGCACAGGAAAAAGTTTTAGTGAATTAATGAATGAATGAAAGACTGTCACCTCCTTCTGTTTTTTCACTCTTTCCTTACAACCTCAACTTGTGACAACTGCCTGAACTGCCTTCTCATCCCTTGGTTTTATTTATGTATTAGTCTCTTTAGTAATCATTATATGACCATGTGGTACCAGGCACTGGAGGAGGATGGTGAACTAAGTCACCACTATCTTACTCACCAGGAATCCAGGCAATAAAAACAAACAAAATTGTGCTGTAACGCTGTAGTTCACTAATGAAAGTGTCAGGCAGGTGAGGAACAGAGTGCTACTTTAAATTAAGATGTCCAGGGAGGACACCTCCCTGGAAAAGTGGCATTTGAAGTGTAGGTGAGAGTCTAAGCATGTGACCTTGTGGAAAGGTACTTCTGGTAAGAATAGTTTAGGCAAGAGTCCCGTAGCAGCAACGGAATGATTGGCATGTTGCTGTACTCACCCAGCCAAACATCTGATGGTACAATCCACCACTGCCACCTTTCTCTAACCCACCTAATCCTTACCCCACTGGCAGAGCTCATCCCACTGGGACAGGGCCACTGTAGGTCTATTGTTTCACCTTTCCGCTGGGTTCTTAGCACTGTTTTGCTATTCCTACTTCACTTTCCCACCTACCTTGGTGGTCATTCAAAACGTTCATTCCTCTCTTAAAAATAATGACAACAGCAACAACTAACTTGGATGTATACATTCTATGGTCTAAGAAGTATGCTGGGTTTTTTTTTTTCCTCTTACATATTTCTCATTTGATTTTTACAACAAATGTCTGAGTTAGAACTGTTGTTTTATAGGCACTGAAGTCTAGTTACGTCAGGCAGCTTGACCTTAGAACCAGCTAGTAATTGGTAGAGCTGATGATCAAGTCAGAGCAGAAGTTGTACTGACCAAATCCAAATTTCAAATCCATACCTACCTCACCCCATCCCTGCTTCACTTAGAAAACTAGAGCATGAAACTGATCAAACATGAAAGCACTCTGATTACTGTTAGAGTGACCAGGAAAATTTCATCAAATCTGTAACATTATTAATTTTAAGAAACCCTTTTATTTTATGTAAAACTAAGGACAAATGCTGTAAAATTACAAAACAATGTGATAGTTAATCGTGATTGTCAACTTGACAAGATTTAGAATTACTTAGGAGATCTCTGGATATATCTGTGAGAGTGCTTCCAGAGAGGCTCCACTGAGGAGGGAAGACCTGCTCCAAATGTGGGCATTGTCATTCCATGGATTAGGGTCTTGGACTAAATGAAAGGGAACAGGGGCTCCAGCATACTCCTTGCTTCCTGATCCTCCCAGATGTGAAGTTTCAGCTGTCCACACCAGGTGCCTTGAACTCCATCATGCCTTCTCCACTGTGATGGACTACTCTCAGTGAGCCAAAATGAATCCTTCCTTCTTTCCTTCTTTTGTTTTTGTCAGGTATTTTGTTTCAGCAACAAGAAGAGTAGTACAAATGCTTAAGTTATTTCCATAGAAGAGATATTTCAAGGTGAAAAGGAGCTGTACTAAAAGTGGATGTTTTTAAAATCTGATACACCTATACTGACCAAGCTTTTTTGCTTCTTGTACCAAAAGATAAGATGTCCTGTCTCAAGACTAAAGCTTTTCCTTGGTTTTCAGTCTTTCTCTTCCTTGACCTTTTCACAAAGGCTTTTCTTTCTCTCCAGTATTTCTTTAAATTTTTTATTAATTTGCATTAATTATACATTTTAATGGTATTCCATGTGTCATTTCAATACATACATTCAAGTGTACACTGATTAAATTCAGTCTCTCTTGCTAACCTCTAGTATTCATGTTTGTTTTGAAAAATTTATAGGACTAAGCACAATGTTAGGTAGGTAGCAGTTGTTTAAAAATTTTATTGAGGGTCTGGAGAGATGACTCAGTGGTTAAGAGCACTGGCTGCTCTTAGGGAAGATCTGGGTTCGAGTCTCAGTACCCACATGTCGGCTAACAACCATCCAGTTCCAGAAGATCTGACCCTTCTTTTGACCTCTGGGGGCATTGCATGACCTGAGTGCGTTTAGATACATGCAGGCTATATGCTCATACACATAAAGTAAAAATAATAAATAAAATATAAAAAATTGTCAAAATATTGCATATTTTTCTCATTTGTGGACCCTAGATTTTATATAGATACATACAATTATGTATGTTTATATGACATGAAGTATACACGAAAGTGTTTGGAAAATGAGGGAGACTATCAGGCGGTAGAAGAAGTGAGAAAACGGAGGGTAGGGGCTGTGTTGGAGGAATGTGTTCGAAGAATATTATTTACGCATATGAGAATGTCTCTGAAACCCAGTGCTGTGTATAATGAATGCACCAATAAAAAAATTATAAAAAGGAAAAGTAGGGTGTGGTGGTGCACACTCTTAGTCCCAGCACTCAGGAGGCAGAGGCAGGTAGATCTTTGTGAGATGGAGGTAGGCCTGGTTTACATAGCAAGTGCCAGGCCAGCTGGGATTACAGGGAAACCCTGCCTTAAAAATATATTTTCTGAATTAAGTGGGCCACGTATTATCACCCCATTTTGTACAGTGGTGTACTGAGATCAGAGAGCTAGTTAGACATAGAGTAGGTTGAGAATGGAGTGAGCTGATTGTTGTTGAAGACAGAACTGAGGTCTGTCTAACAGGATAGATGTGGGTCA
Source organism: Nannospalax galili (assembly GCF_000622305.1). NCBI lineage: Eukaryota > Metazoa > Chordata > Mammalia > Rodentia > Spalacidae > Nannospalax > Nannospalax galili. Next base: position 4,681,959 of record NW_008331484.1, on the reverse strand, counting down.
CAGTGCATGTGTGTCTCTGGGTGTCAAGTTTATTTTCGTCATTTTCTGGAGTTCTACAGCAGCTCTCAACTCTCTCCCATTAACCTTTTCTGCTTTTATAATCTGCCATCCACTCTGACGCCAGAGTGATGCTGCCCAGAAGTCAAGAAGATACTGTTACCACCTGCTTTCAACCCTCCAGTGTGTTTCCTTCATTATCAGGGACAAAGCCGAGCTCCTCAACACATCTTCTGGGTTCTTATGTTAACTCTCACTGGATCTCTCTGCTCCAGCACAACAGCCTTCTTTTCAGTCTAGAGAACACACAGTTCTCTCCCAACTCAAGGTCTTTACCTGGAGTGCTCTTCCTCTTCTACTTTAAGCAGCCCCTGCCACCTCCTATTTCTTCTGTAGCTTTGCCTAAGTCCTCTTTGCTGAATCTTGTTAGATCTGGCTCTTGCTGTCCACTCATTCCCTGCACTTTGATTTTATAGTGCCCATCAATGTGCCACAATGATTGACTATTGATTCTCCACAGATCACTTAAAAGTATCTCACAAAGGGGGAAGTTAAGAAGTGTTATTTCTAAGGCTAAGAAGTCTAGAATAAGGCAGTTTAAAGGTAACCTGAGCCTGGGAAAAACTTATATAATAATTTAGAAATCCTGAAGAGATTGAAATAAGAGATTTGAAGCAAATTTTAATAAAGTAAACAGCTGTTTGATAAATGAGTTACATGATCCCCTGTCCTGAAGAACTGACTGAGAAGCTAAAATTCAGCTAAACTGATTTTGAGGAAGTTCTTAAAAACAAACAATAAAAGTAGTTGTGGTGTGTAGCCTTACCTCCCTAGGCAAGAATTACTGGAGTAGCGAAGTCATGATGACGTAGGTAGCTTTGGCTCTGGCTCCTGAATTGAGATATGTGGTTGTAGGCAGTCTCAGTTCTGATGACACACCTGTGTTTGTATCACCCCTTCCCCAACACATGCGGCAATTGCCACTTTAGATTTATCACCCATCTGTGCCAGTACTGTGGGTTCTAGAGGAAAGGATCCCTGTTTGTTTTTGTCATCACGTCACTTCCAGGAATACCTGATGAATAAAAGGTATTCCATCAGTATTTACTGCATGATTGAGACCTTGGACAGTGATCTGCGTAAGCAGAAGGGGCATGGATGGATGGGGAGTCAGAGATCACTTTGGCTTCAGTTCGGAGTGAGAGCAGTTTCAGGAATATCAAGGTGAGCATTGGAAAGATGAGAAGCTCTGCTTCAGAGAAACTGAGCATTATCAGAATTCAGTGGAGACAAAATTATGGGACACTAGATGCAAGCGAGACCTTGGACAGTGATCTGCGTAAGCAGAAGGGGCATGGATGGATGGGGAGTCAGAGATCACTTTGGCTTCAGTTCGGAGTGAGAGCAGTTTCAGGAATATCAAGGTGAGCATTGGAAAGATGAGAAGCTCTGCTTCAGAGAAACTGAGCATTATCAGAATTCAGTGGAGACAAAATTATGGGACACTAGATGCAAGCTTTTACAATTTTGTTTGTTCAGAATGACATTT
>NW_008331484.1:4672564-4679192 GCF_000622305.1 Nannospalax galili | reverse complement strand
TTACAGTATGTACATCTACCTTTCTAATTAAATCCACAAATTCTGTTATGTGGCAACTGCTAAGCTACATGTAAACCTTAAACACAGCAGATTAATAAGGAACAAAATAAAACTGTAAAAGCTACATAAAGTATATATATGAAAATTGCTATATCTAAAATGCTTGTAAGAATAGACGAAATTGGGCTAGAGAGATGACTCAGAGGTTAAGAGCACTGACTGCTCTTGCAGAGGATGCAGGTTCGAGTCCCAGCATCCATATGGCAGCTAACAACTATCTGTAACTCCAATTCCAGAGGATCTGACACCTTTTTCTGACCTCCTCGGGCATTGCATGACATGGGTGCACTTACATACATGCAGGCAATACATTCATACACATAAAATAAAAATAATACTGTTAGTACTGATATTACAGAATTAGTATGAGGACCAAATAGGACCATGAATGCAAAGTTTGTCAGGGGATAATTGCTGGTATTAATTGTCATTATTTTAATAGGATGAAAGATTTTAGAGCTTGGGAAGGGGGAGAATATGATCATTAGCATATTTAATAACAAGTGGAGAATTCAAAAGGCAAAAAAAGTGTACTACAAGCAGAAACTTTAACATTGGACTTTTCTATTCTAGATTAGTATTTTTCCCTAAAGACTGGTCACTTTGGCAAGTGAAGTCCTTTCCTCAGGAAACTTTCTCCATTTGGATGTTAAAGTGCCATGTAACTTTGTTTATGAAGACTACCTAGTCAAGGGCTGAGGACTGTAGCAGAAGCCTAACCTTAGAAGGTCAAGACTCTGGAACCCTGAGAAAGATGAGATCTGTCAATGAAACGCCGAGCATTGGTGTGGGATGTGTAGGAGGCCATGCTGTGTGCGCTAGATACTATCGGTGGTGATGCAGGAGAAATGATCTCACCCAGCCCAAGGTCATTCCCCTTCAAATGTGCTCATTTCACCAAGCAAGTCCTGCTCAGAAGCCAGTGGGGTGTGGTACAAGTAAGGCCCAAGTCTGTTGCATGCCACACCAGTTTGATGTCTGATCTCCAAAGGTGGATATTGTTGGAAAGGCTCATTATTGTCATTACTCTGATTACTTCTCCAGTAGCAGAACTGAGGTCTACTGTGTGCTGTCACATGCTTCCAGGTTAAGTGCTTTATGTGTATCACCTTATTTAATCCTTCTCACAAATCTTCAGGTTTTATTAGCCCCATCACTGAACTCTCACCTGATTTCTTTGAATTTAATTATTAAGTACAATTTTGGGAAAGAATCATTTTTGGAGTCCAGATGAATTCAGTGATTTGTAAACAGATAGGAGAGATGTTATGTGGCATTTGAGTGACTACGGGAGCAGAGAAGTGTAAAGAAAATCCACAATAACAAATTCAAAGTCGTGACTGAGAGGACAGAAAGAAGGCAGATTGTTTCATTTTAACAATGTGGACTTAAACAGCCATTATACACCCAGGGAAGTGTCTCTTAATGTAAGCACAGATACCTTGAAGGAGATCTCGAGATAATGAGACTAGAAAAGTTGAATTTCTTTATTTTTCTGATGTTCCATTTGGGAAGTTGAATAGCTTTCAGACACCTGCCCTAATTCTCAAACTAATGTTAACATCTTAAAAAATAGAATATGGGGGACCTGGAGAGGTGGCTCAGTGGTTAAAAACACTGGTTGTTTTTGCAGATGACCGAGGTTCAAACCCCAGCATGCACATGGCAGCCCACAACTGTCTGTAACTGCAGTCCCAGGGGATCTGACAGCCTCTTCTGACCTCCAGGGGCACTGCACGACACGGGTGCACTTACCTACATTCAGGCAATACACGTATACACATAAAATAAAAAATAAATTAATTAATTAAAAAATAGAATATGGGATATTTTTCTTCTATGTACCCCCAATTTTATTTTTTGTTGCTTTATTTTTAAATTAACCCGATCTCATTCCACTCTACAATCCACTGAGTTTTAATAATTTCATCCCTTACCCTATGTCAAGATACAAGGGTGATTAATTTCTGTGTTATTTAATACCAGTCCTTCCTCAGGAATAGTCATAATACAAATAAAAGTTCTTCAGAAGTAACCTAAGGACAATAGCTGAGCTGTTCCAGTGTGTGAGGTAAGCATCAATCCTTTCGTAAATGTTCTAACTTGCTGAACAGCATGTATGTCCAAGTTTGGAACTTATAGAACCTGTTAAACAATCTTTGAAGGAAAAAAAGAATACCATCTTAGGAAATACAAAATTTTCCAAATTCTTCCTCCAATGAAAAATTAATAAACGTTCTTCAGCATCTTCTGTGGGCCATGGATTTGCGAGGGTCTCCATAGGGATACAGAGATGAATAAACATGAACTTGCACAAAAATTACAACTCTTAAGCAGGAAATGAGTTTATGCTGCAAGGTGCTAAAGTATTAATGTCAGAGGAGCAAGAGATCGGTAGGTGGAGGCCCTAGAAGTCGTTGGGATTGAATTTGGTCTTAGACGGATAACTAGGGCAGTGAGGCTGGGGGCAAGGAGTTGGCCTCAAAGTAAAATGGTTGGTTGTTAGCCTGTTTGACTAAAGTGAAATGAAGGCTGTCGGACCTGAATGATAAGTACTATGCAGTAAATGCAGTGGGATGCTTCCTAAAGAGAGCCATCAAAAACTGGACAGAGGAGTGGTTTCCTTTGCATAATATGAAAGGAACAGTACCAGACACACCACTTCACCCTCCAAATACATTTTTCATATGCTCTCTTCCCTGGTGGGTAGGCCTGAAGAAGCTACATTATTAAGGATCTTTACCCTCTGATTTGACCAGTGGGGTAAATTGTAGGAGATTTTCTAAGTTCCTTCCCTGTAGGGTCACCTCAGCTGCTGCAGCCCATATGAGAATTTCAAGAGTTCTTTCAGCCTTTGGGTTTCAATGACTTCTCTTTCCCCTCTTCTGGTGGGGCACAGAGCCAATAATAATCTGACTTTCTCTACATTCTGCCACGTGTTTGTAAATAGACCTTTTATTAAACATTGCTCAAGTTACATTGGCGTGGGAAGTCTCTTCCTTGCTGAGACCTCTATTAAGCCTAAGATAGAGACATTCTGGGTATTATGTAATGTCAATCATGGGAGTGGCACCAAGTATCTAGGGTTAAGTTGTGGGATCCCACATACCAGGGGAAAGTATATTGGAAGGATGTTTGCACACCTACTACAAATTAGGCTAGTCAGATATTCTTTTTTAAGAATCTGCATTAAGAAACTTTTCATGCATTGGAGAAGACAGATTAGAAATAAATTTAGAGCTGGAAGATGGGGTGGAGTGTTGTGGAATACTGTCTTCCAAGGATGATATGGCTGTGGCTGTGGACTCATAGCAGCTGTGATGATCTGCACATAAACTACACAAGACTAGGTCCATCTACATCCTGTCCTAGAAGGGGATGAATTCATGAGGCCCACTCCTCCCTGTGTATCTGTAGACAGATAATGGTTGCTGAGGGAGGGAGAAACAGTTTTTTAGTTGTGTAGCCAATAGTAAGGTGTTCATGGTCCTGTAAGCAACCCTAGTGAAACTCATTGAGACAGAGAGACAGACAGACAGACACACGCACACACACATATTCACATGCACATGCGTGTACACACACATGCACACACACACAAAGATGAAAGTAGAAGGGGGACAGACAATGATAGACTATTTAGGAAGAGGAATAAGATTACAGGGAATGGAAGAGGGACAAGAGAGGGTAATGGGGTATGAATAAAACTAAAGTATATTATGTACCTGGATGAAAATGTCACAATGAAGCACATTATTATAGATAATTAATACATGCTAGTAAAAACACCAACAACCCCCCCAAGGATTGGTGTTGTGGCTCACACTTATTTTTTTAAACTTTACTTATTGTTTTTGTTTTGTGTGTATGAGTGTATTGCCTGCATGTGTGCAAGTGAACCCGTGATGAGCAATGCCCATGGAGGTCAGAAGAGGGCGTTGGATTCCCTGGAACTGGAGTTACAGGCAGTTGTTAGCCACTATGTGGGTGCTGGGAATTGAACCTGGGTCCTCTGCAGGAGCACTCAGTGCTCTTAACCACTCTGTGGCTCATACTTGTAATCCCTGCACTTGGGAGAATGAGGAAGAAGAATTGCCAAGAGTCACAGGTCAGCCTGAGCTACAGAATGAAACCCTGTTTCAAGTGGGGAGAGATAATCAACACTAAAGGCCTTTGGAAAGACTCATAAGGAAACTTATACTAGAAAAACTTCTTAAAAGTATATACATATACATTATAAAAAGAGTTGAAATGGAGTTACCCCATAATGGGGGATAATGTCCCTACCAGACACTACCAGATAGCAAATAAAAAGGCCAAAGTCAAGAATGACCCCCTCTTTTGGAGTTGTTGACCATGAGGAGGTCCCATATACCCTGAAATAATGAAAAACTATCTTGGCAAGATATGCCAATTAGTGCAATAGTGTAACAAATGGTACGGGAGTATGCAGCCACTTTCTCATGGAATGTAAGGCCCACTTCACAAGATGGAGCCCATATCCAGCACTGTCATCAGGCCTAGGAACATGTGGCTAGACAGGTCACAGTCCATAAAGAATAACCTACTATTATTATTCTGCTAAATGGACATAGTATTAAATGAACTTCTAATGATTTATTGTTATACCCATAGATCAATGCATCTCTCAACTCATTGAAAAGTTTCTTCTTACAGCACATAGAGAATAACACAGAGACTCACAAATGGTCAACATGTGGAGAATAAGAGACTGCAGAATGCTCAACCCTAAATGGGATGCCTAAATTACACCCTTGCCTTCCAAGGGTCAAGAAATGTAGAAGAGGGAGAAGAAAGATTTTAAGAGTAAGAGGTGGTGAATGATCACAAGGAAACAGCACTCACAGAAACTGTGACAGCATGCACAAGACCTATGCAACCTCAAGCCAGACAAAATTTCAGCGTGGGCTGGGGAGGTGAGCAAGAAGCCCCAAGCCTAGCTAAGGACCTGTTGACAAGTGATAGCTTCTGGGAGAGGGAGAGGGAGAGTCAGTTTTCTTTAAGGATTTGATGTTGGGCAGATTGGCCAGCTCCAGGGAATGGATCCATACTGAAGAACATTTGGGAAACAAACTAGGCTGGACCAGCCTTTAAAAATAATAGAGGACATGAAATCAGGCAGAGGATAGTAAGGAGAGTGGAGGTAGGGGAGTGGGTCTACGGTCAAAATACATTGTATGAAATTCTCAAAAAAATTCAATAAAAATGTTTTTTAAATTGTTGGGTATGCTGGCACATTTCTTCAATCCCAGCACGTGGAAGGTAGAGACAGGCAGATCTGTGAGACTGAGGTCAGCCTGTTCTACATAGCGAGTTCCAGACCAGCTGGGACTACAGGGAAACCATGTCCCCTCCCAATTTTTTTTTTAAAAAAAAACCAAACTAAAATAAAACAGAAAAGGAAGAATAAAAGGGAAAAAACTCAGGAACTGAATCCATTTTTCCCTCTAGGTGGGTTGAAGAGTAAAGGAAGTTGGTTTGAAAAAATTCACTTGTTGAGGTTGCTCGATTTCAGAGCCTTTTAGTCCCTGGAACCAGCCTTCCTGACAATTAATAAATTCTTGGGTTCAAGTACTATGAGGTAACTGTTTTCTCACAATGAACTACATATACACACACACCCCAATCAATTTTTTTTTGTTGGTCTAACCATGTTTGAGTTATTTTGTTATTTGCAGTCAGAGTTTTAATGAGTACAAGAACCAATGCACATAATCTCAGTTACCACACTTGAAGTACTTACTGTGGGCCAGACTTCTGACTTATCTTGCTTAATCTTCTCAACAGTTCTAAGAAGTTTTCTTATGACTCATATCGTTCATGGCATGAAAGTGCTTTTCAATAAATCTCTCTAAGTGTCTCTCATTTTTTTTGGTGTCCCTAAAGGACTGCTACACAGTTTCTCATAAATTATTGTCAGCCTCAGTCACCACCTAATCTGTTTAATTTTGTTTGTTGATGCCTTTACTTGTGGATGTCACTGCACACCATGAAAATGACACTTATCTACATACAAAGGTACTGTCTGGAGGGGTTTCAATTTTTCCTTGTCCTCGGGGCACTCAAACACCCCTGAGCTTGATGAAGATCTGGGAAATGTGTCTCATTTCCCACCATGGTAAATTAGTATGCCACCAAGGTTACAGGGGTACCCTGGCTCTTAGAGCAGCCTTCCAGATATTAAGTGCATGGAGTTCTTTCATCCATCTTCAAGCAATCTTATTTCATCTATTCCAGTGTAACCTACAGTTGTTATCATTTTCTATAAGGAAAAGAGCTCAGTAATTTAGCCACACAATTCCCCATCCTATGCCAATAAGATCTAAATATGCTCTGGGCTAGATCACAATGGACATTGTGGTATTATGTGTATGCTTGTTTTTTCCTGTTTCCTGTTCTGTTTTTCTGCTGTAGAAAACAAAATTTGGAAATAAAAAGAAGCCGATTTGTGTGTACGTGTGTGTGTGTGTGAGTGTGTGTGTGTGTGTGTGTGTGTGTGTGTGTGTGGTATATGTGGACAATAAAACAACCATTCTCTGGTTGTTGT
>NW_008331484.1:4665307-4672402 GCF_000622305.1 Nannospalax galili | reverse complement strand
GTGTGTGTGTGTGTGTGTGTGTGTGTGTGTGTGTGTGTGGTATATGTTGGAAATAAGAAAAACATTTTCTGGATGTTGCTTATTAGCTAGCCATAATTGCCTTTATATTTGTATGTATGTTTCCTATGAGAATTCAGTCTTAAAGAGTCAAACCATTCCACCCATCCCACTCTTTGCTGAGGCATTCAGTCTTTGAGGGACTGGGGAGTTAGGACACCTATCTGAAATCACACGCAAAGGGACAGGACTGTGATTCTAAATAGGCCTTTTGGTTCTAGAGCCATGTATCCGATTTCTAGTTGCACCAGCCATTCTTCCCAATGTTTCACTGATTAGAGTAAAACTTCCAAATCTCCCATTTACAGAAGAAGCTTGGGGCATCCATGGAAGTGCATGTCTCAGAAAGCGCTTTCAAAGGGAACTGCCATGAGGAGTGCAGTCAGATGACAGCTTCCAATTGCAGCAACTTTAGAGTCCCCTAGAGCTCCCTGTGGCACTGGCAAGGATGGTGTTGGAGATGTGCTCAGGTCTGAGGCTCTTGCTCTCCAGTTTTCCATCATTTCGCTGTTCACCACTGTCAGACCTGCATTGTAGTCCAAAAGCTACCTCCGACTCTTCTTGATCTTTACCCCTTTATTATTCATAGGCATTCTCCCCTTTGAATCATTTGCACTCCTAACTCTTGATTGGTGTCTGGTCCCTGACACAAGGACCATGAAGGAAGGTGCCAGGTATCATATAACCCTGTTTATCTTCCACAGCACCCGTGCTTTGTACATGTGTTTCTTGTTTTTATCTGGGTGAAGAAACATCTTTACACAGTGATAACTGGAAGTTTCACTGGCTTCTTGCCATTTCTAATGCAGCTCTTTGTCCAAATCTCAGAAGAATAAATGGTAAAGGCTTTAGACATCAGATTCACTTACAGATTTTGCTTAAATGAGGATTCTGGGTCCTATGCTCAAAGATTGTTGACTCAGAGGCATTTAGGGTATCAGAATACTCTACTTCCTGTGAGCACCTAGAAGGATTCTGAACCAGATGATCTCCAAAACACCTAGGAGAGGCATAACTTTTGGGAAGTCCCTCTTAGTCCCACCACTACTACGTTGCTATAGTTTGAATTCACCTCTCTCCACCCCACTGGATTTCCAATGCAATGGTGTTGGGAGGTGAGACCTGTGAGAAGTGGTCAGGCTGTGAGGGTTTTGTTTTCATAAATAGATTGGTGTTGTTATCACAAGAGAGGGATCCTCTTTCCACCTTTCTTTAGTTGGATAACATCTAGAAGACCTTCACCAGATGCTGACCCCTTAATCTTAGACTTCTCAGCATCTGGAATCATGGTCCAATAATTCCTTGTTTTTTTTAGAAATAACCCAGGTTATGGAATTCTATTATAGAAACACAAAACTGATTAAGATACATGTTTAGCAATTATAATAGATATTATTAACTTGGGAGACTCTTGGCATATTCCAGGAAGAGTATTTTTCTATCTCTTGGATATGCCCTGGTCTTCTATTTGAAATGAGCAGGGTTCCAGAGTAGAGAGTGAAAATTGCCTTGTTCCTGGAAAAGACATAACTTGGTACTATCATCTATCATCCTGATATAGGCTGGGACTACGAATGGTAAAGAGGTGGCCTCATTTTTTAATGTGGATTGCTGGCATTTGAGCCTTTATGATAGTATCCATACCTTTGTTTGACCAGCAAAATGTCTCCTGTTCATCTTTTATCCTTCCTTCAGGTTAATCTGTGTGTGTGTGTGTGTGTGTGTGTGTGTGTGTGTCAGAGGCAGCCTTGAGTGTCATTCTTTAAGTACCATACATCTTAAAAATATTTTTATTGATTTGAGAGTTTCATACAATGTATTTTGATCATATTCAGACCCTCCCCTCTCCACTCCCACTTTATCCCCCCACCGACTTCATGTCCTTTATTATCAGTTATCTCTCTTTAAAAAATGGCCTACTAAGTCTATTCTGCATTTCCTAAATGTTCTTGGGTGTGGGTCTATCCCTTGGAGTCAGTAAGAAAAAGTGACTCTCCTTCTCCAGCACCTGTCAATGCCAGTACATCGTTAGCTGTGGCTGGGGCTTCCTGCTCACTTCTTCCATCCATAGTGGAGCCCTGTCTGGCTTGGGTTTACAGGTCTTGTGCATGCTGTCATAAGTGCTATGGGCTCATATGTGCAACTATCCTGTGATATCCAGACAACACAATTTTCTTGTATTCCTCTACTACTTCTGATTCTTAAAAGTTTTCTGCCCAATTGGGACAAAGGATACCCTAGTCTTACTGAAACGACTTTCTGGTTACTAACCCTTCTTCTCTTGTGAAAACAAACTGAACTTCTTGCTTTGGGCTCCATGAAATGTCAATTCCTTATCAAAAATCGTCCACTATTTACAGTTTAAAAAAAGGTTTTCTGCCTAATTCACCTTTTTCAGAGATGGTCTGTCACTGACCTGGAACTTGCCAAATAGCCTAGGATGGCTGGCCATCCAAGCCCGAGGAAGCTGCCTGTCTCTGCATCACTAGCACTGGAATTATAAGCATGTGTCACCACACCTGACCTTTTTATATGTGTTCTGAGGATCAGCTCCTTATGCTTGCATTGCAATCACTTTACCAATTTAACTATCTCTGGAGTTCTTCAGGGCAATCTTTTTCTCAAATATTTTAATTATTACTTTTATTTTATGTGTATGAGTGTATTGCTTTCATGTGGATATGTGCACCCATGTTGTGAAATGCCCATGGAGGTCAGAAGAGGGTGTTGGTTTCCCTGGAACTGGAGTTATGGATGGTTGTTAGCCACCATGCAGGTGCTGGGAATTGAACTCAGGTCCTCTGCAAAAGGGCCACTGAACCATCTCTTCAGCCCCCATCAAGGGTAATCTTAAAGATCACTTTTCACTCCTCCAATGTACCCCTCTTCCAAGCCCCAATTGTCTTTTGCCTCTTCTTCCATGACAGTACATTATATTTAACTTGCTTCTTTTATGGATGTTTTTTATTCACTAACCTGGGAAAGCTCACTTCTTTTGTCTTCTTATTCCAGTGCCTACCCTATAACTTAGAAAATGGCAGGTGTTCAAATGATGCTATAAGTAGATGGATAGGTGGATGGATGAATGAACATAGAGACGAACAGATGGGAAGGGAGGGAGAATGGAAGTTGAGATGAGCTCAGGTTGACTCCACATCTCCCTGGGTCAGCCTCATTTCTCTTTACTTCTTACATCCATATTCAATTTCATATTAACAAATACAAATGATTTTGTCACAGAAACAGAGATTCATTCTCATTTTGGTATTGATTTCAATCTACTTTAAATGAATTGAAAATATTTATGAGACGATTTTTAAGAATTCAAGTGGGAATTTTTTTTCTAGTCAAACTGGGCAGTCTTTGGTTAAAGTCCCTGCTTGTTACCTGTTACTTGTATAGCTTCAATTTTCACCTCTGTGAAACGGGATTGAGCTGTTTTAACCAGTTATATAAACCTAAACCAAGTGTATAGCATAGAGTAAGGCCCCAATATATTAAAATTCTTCTTCCTCCCCACCCCAAACGTAGTAGAATGTTGCACTTGGAAATCAAACCCACAGCATCATCTTTTAAACATTTCTAAGCACGGAATTGGGGAGATGGCTCAGTGAGTAAAATGCTTACCAAGCAAATGGTAAGTTTGGAACCCCAGCACCCACAGACAAGCCTAGAGAGGTGGCAGACACCTGTAATCCCAGGGCTGGGGGTGGGAGGGAAGAAGCAGGCCAATCACAGGATACTAGGGCCACCCAGTATCCTGGCCACCCAGACCAGCTGAAACTGCCAATTCCATGTTCAGTGAGAGACTGAACAAGTTGAGGAGTGATAGAGAAAGATACCCCAGGTCAGCCTCCAACTTCCACACTTACACAGAGGCACATACACTGCATACACACATACATATACATGCATAACCTCCACCCTACCCCCAAAAGAAAACAATTTAAGTGTACCGGCATAGACTAGATGTTCAGTAAGTGTATGTTAGATGAATGGGAAAAACTATTTTATTGCTTCTGGCTCATTCCAAATTCTAAATTTAGTTCCCTTCAAGTATTAGGTAACCAATTTAAAAGCATAGCAACTTGACTCAAAAGATTAAGATTTTTCTATCCAGAAATCTTGATGTAAATCTTCAGTGTTTGACTTTTGAGAGGCGTACAAACATTGGCATTATCGTCTTTATTAGCAATTTGTAAGGAACTGGGCTCTCACACAGCTGTGTGCAGCTCAAAAATGTACCAGGCAAAGAATAAATTTCCTGCCCACGCAAACTCAAGGCAAAAAAAAAAAAAAACCCAAACCACAAAACCTCAAGCTGTTTTATATTATTCTGACAGCTCGAGGAAGATTTCTTATTTTTTCTCATGAAAGCTTGACAAAAATCACAGGAATTCTACACTCTGTAAAATTTTTACTTCAGTGGATTGTTAAAGCTGACGATACATTTGTTTTAGGAGAAATGAAAGTTGTAGGGTTGGAGAATTTTGCAGCTCACACTCGAACAATTCTGAAGGCAAGAAGTCATTTCGGCACCAGGCTGACGTGGTGGGATGATGGACTGGGTCTGCTCACACTCTTCTCCAGTGCATTCTGGTGGATGGAAGCGTCTCATACAACTGCAGTGTTCTCACAATTGAGGGCAAGATCAGAGTGGCCCAAGCCACCTTGAAGCCCTGCTTGTTTAAAATGGGTAGTTGGCCTGGGAGGTAGTTTAGATGGTAAAGCACTTGCCTCACAAGTTTGAAGACCTGAGTTCAGATTTCCAGAACTGACATAAAAGCTGGGCACAGTAGCACCTGCCTGTAATTCTAGCGACTATGGAGATGAGAGGCAGAGATCACTGGCTCCCTGGGGCTCAGCCTGTATAGCACAGTTCAAGGTCAGTGAGAGACCCTATCTCAGACAAAAGGTAAAAGGTATCTGAGGACCAACACCCAAAGTATGATGAGTATGCGTGCATGCACACACATAGAAACACACACACTCACACACACACACACCACACACACACACACACACACACACACACACACACACACTAAAATAAATAAAATAGACAGCATTCAGGAAAGAGGATCAACAAAAGTAGTTCTGTTTTATAGTTGTGTCCACTGGAATTCATCATCAATAGAGATTGCTACTGAAATCCGAAATTGTCAGTACAGCCAAATTCTGAGGAAAGGCCTACTATGCACACAAACACACAATAATGCATAAGTGCTTCACATGCAACTGACATCAAATAGATGACTTTCCTTGGTCCTGGTCTAGTACATGCCTTTACTGAGAGGACTGGATCTCTGTAGCTCTCAGTGTTTTTTACTGATAGGCTCTAGTTATAGGCACATCCACTTCTGTTGAATCCCTTTTCTCACTGCTGCTCATTAGTTATTGTTACTATTAATTTAATGTGTATGAATGCTCTGCCTGCATGTATGTAAGTGCACCACTTGTGTGAAATGTCCATAGAGGCCAGAAGAGGGCATTGGATCCCCTGGAACTAGAGTTACTGATGGTTGTGACCACCATGTTGGTGCTAGGAACCAAACCTGGGTCCTCTGCAAGAGCAGTCAGTGCTCTTAACCCCTGAGCCATCTCTCTAGCCCCTGCCCATTACTTTTTAAATTTCTTGACTGTATTAATTACTTTTCTATTGTTGTGATAAAATACCTCGACAAAAGCAATTTTAGGAAGGAAGGGTTTATTTTGGCTCATGGTTCCAGGGTACAGTCCTTTACTGTGGGGAAGCCATAGTGGCAGGAACCTGAGGTCGCTGATCACACTACACCCAAAGTCAAGACACCAAGAGCAACGAATGCTTGTGCTCAGTCCCCCTCTTTCCATTTCATTCGGTCCACGACTCAGTCTGTGAAATGGTGCTGCCCACACTTAGGGTGGATCTTCCCACTTAATTAACTTAATTAGGAAAATCCCTCACAGGCACATCTACAAGCTGACTTAATTCTATATAATTTCTCATTAAGACTGCCTTCCCACATGATTCCAGATCCTGCCAAGTTGACAACTGAAATTCACTGCCACACTCTTTCTGAAGGAAGTATAAAGCTACTTATAGGAAAACATACAGGATGGGGGGACATACACCCCAATAGGAAGTAAAGGTGAAGTCTAATAGTGGTATACATAGCACATAACTCCCAGGTCACTTGTGTGGCAGTGAGCTGCAGGTCTAGCTAAGAAATTCCTGCCAGTCCCCAAATGATCCCTTTATATAGTTCACAGTGTCCAAAAGATAAACACAAATCTATCACTCTGAAACACAGAGCAATTCCCAGTACTCAGACCCAAGGAAGGTATTTTCTTCTTCTGAATTTGTGAAGGGAAAAGGAATTTATGTATCATGGGGGCTATGCTTCAACATACCAGACTTGTCTCTGAACTAGTTCTTTAGGACCCTTTGACTGATCACAAAGAAAAGCAGCACTCAATATTTCTCCAATTCAGGTTCTCTATTAAAAGCCAACTTTGTTACAAAGTCAAGGATTTAAACAGGAGAGAGGTGAAGAGAACTATCTCCTCTTGGAAACACATATGGGAGTATGTTTGTTAAAGGGGGTCAGCATGCCCACACTTTCTGAATGTGCTTGGCTATTACATTAGGTGGAAAAAGGACAGTGTATAACTAACCCAAGAAGTCTGGGAATGTTATCTCATAATTCTGACGGTTGACTGGGCTCATCTAAGAGGTTCACTCTTAAAGGTTGGGTCATCTCAAAGGCTTTCTTATCTGTATCTGGTGGCTGATGATGGTCATCAAGTGCACAGTAGTTAGGATTGTGGCTAGCATCTCTATACACTGTTTACAGCATCATGTTCTGAGAGCAAGGGTCCCAAGAGATTGACACAGAAAGAGAGAGGGCAGAGGACCAAGGAGAGAAGAATTCACGGTATATTTGTGTGTGTGTGTGTGTGTGTGTGTGTGTGAGAGAGAGAGAGAGAGAGAGAGAGAGAGAGAGAGAGAGAGAGAGAGAGAGAGGGGACGAAAAACATTTTTATATATACCTCTATCTC
>NW_008331484.1:4657661-4665245 GCF_000622305.1 Nannospalax galili | reverse complement strand
AGAGAGAGAGAGAGAGAGAGAGAGAGAGAGAGAGAGAGAGAGAGGTGGAGACGAAATTATTTTTAAATACACCTCCATTTCATTTTGGAATAATTTTTAAGTACAGTTTCTGTACATCCTTCCACATTTCTCCTGTTATCACTGCCTTTCCTTATTGTGGCATTGGCTCAATAAACTCTAGACTTCATCAGGACTTTACTGGTTTTTCTATTAAGTGCCTCTCAGCACATCACACCTTGGGTGCATAACATTTCTGTGATGTCACTGTAAATGTTAACTTTGATTACTTGGTTACAGTACTGTTTGTCATCTTTCTTCCCAGTAAAATTACTGTATTTTTCCCTCTCCATTTCCTGTATTTTGGAAACATGTTGCTAAGTCTAAGCAAGACTTGAAAGGAAAGGAAGGCTCTTTCTCCTCCTGTAGGGAACAGTAGCTTCATAAGTTGTTTGGAACTATTCTACGTGGCAGATTTCTCCTCTCATTTATTTATATCAGCTTGGACTCATGTATATTTATTATATCATTTGGGTTATAATCCAATACTGTGCTATTTATTTTACAGCTCAAACCTTTCCAGTTTGAACACTGGCGTTTCCTTAGTTTGGCTCCTGTGTCCCTTTTACATAATCTCATCTTTCACTTTTGATCATTTCTTTATATTCTAGCACTCCAGACCAGGTTTTCTTGAATTTTCCCTACACTACCTCTAAAATTAATCATTCTGCAAAAAAGCTTTTGTTAAATTTTGTTACTTCTTTTTCTTCTTATTATATGTTGTATGTATATGTGTGCACACATGTATACATGGCTATGCATGCCACAGCATGCATGTTGGAGGTCAGAGGACAACCTTTGAGAGTCAGTTCTTTCCTTCCACCATGGTTCTGGGGATTGAACTCAAGTTGTCAGGTTTGCACAGCAAGCACTTTTACCCACTGAGCTATCTCACTGCCTGCCCCTTCCCCCCACCAATGGAAGAATGGTATTACAATACCTGGCTTCAAGTGTCTGTCCTGGTTGAGAGAGTTGCAAAGGTCCACCCAGTTTCAAAGAGGATGAGATTCTATGTCTTCATGAGAGACATGATGTTGCTGAGATAAACTACCATGTCGAAAGCAACTTAAGAAAGAACGGGTTTATTTTGATTCAATCTGGATGGTACAGTCCATCATTTTGTAGAAAATATGGCAGCAGACAGGGAAGGCATGATGGCAGGAACAGGAGGCTGGCTGTTCATATTGTGTTCTCACTTGGGAAACAGAGTGAATATGAAGTGGGGCTGGGATATAAAGCCTCAAGGCTCACCTCCAGTGAGCTACTTCCTTTATCAAGGCTCCACTTCTAAAAGGTTTCACAACTTTCTGAAACAGTGCCAACTGCTGGGAACTAAGTGCTCAGACATTTGAATCTTATGGGAGGCATTTTACATTCATATCACAATAGACATTTTAAGAAGAACCACCTTCTTAGGAGATACTATGAATTATTTGGAAAATGCAAGCCATTGTAAGCACAAGAGAGGGTATCTTGATGAGGGTGAAATTTTAGGCAAGATTCAGGAGTGCAGAAGGCAGCCATGTGGCTGTCTACGGAAAGAGTGTTCCATACAGTGTAACAGTGCAAAGCCTGTACATGAGACCTTATCTATGGTTCTTGAGGAACAGTGCAGGGGTCAGTGGAGCCAATGGTGAAGGAGTGATATGGCAAGATGAGGACCAAAAGGTAAAGGGAAGAGAGCAGATTATACAAGACCTGGAGGACACTGTGAGACTTTGGATGGGTAGTCACTGCAAGATATAGACTGGAAGGTAACATGACCCTGGGAGACATGTAGTGCTGCTCCATTTAGAACTGACTTCAGGGAAAGGGTAGAAGAGAAACCAGCGAGGATGCAATTGCAGTACTCTATACAACATACACGTGATGGTAGCTTTGGCCAGGATGGTAGTAAGAGAGGTTGGATTCTGGACATTTGACGTTAGACACAGTGGAATTTCCTGCTGGATTCAAGATGAGTTATAAGGAAAAGGGTAGATTAAGGATGACTTCACAGTGTGGCCTGAGAAACTGTAAAGACAGGAAAAAAAATCAAAGACTGATCCTTGGGACACTCCAATACTGAAAAAAGAAGCAATCAAAAGGGGCAGAGAGGGATTAGCTAATGACACAAGTGCATGTGATGCTTACAGGGAATTAAGTAAAACAAAGTGTGTTAGGGAGGAAAGAGTCATTTCTATCACATGGTGTCACTGAATTCAGTAAGCAGTGGAACTGAGAAGTGGAACTGAACACAGATACATTATGGAGGTCATAGATTTTCTTGATGAGAGTAGGTAAGTAGAGAGACCAGGGAGATGGCTCAGTCAGTACAGTGTTTGCTGTGTAAGCATGAGGAGCTGAGTTTGATCTCTCATACCCACATAAAAGGTCAGGCATGGTGGTACGTGTCTGTAGTCATGGCGCTGAGACATGCAGATCTTTGGGGCTCACTGTCTAGTCTAGCCAAATCAGTAAGCTCTAGTTTCAGAGAGAGACTCTGTCTCAAAGAATAAGGTGAAGAGTGACTGAGGAAGACAGTGTTGACCTATGGCCTCCACAGGTGTGTACACACGTATGTGCATGCACACATACACACCACACACAGAAATTAAAACTTAAATTAGAAATGTAGTTAAGTGGAATCAAATGAGCAAAAGTCTGAGTGTAGTGTTTTAAAGGGAAAATGTGAGGAGAGGGGTTTGAGTTAGTATAGATTGTTTTTGAGTCAGACTAAAGCTTAAATCCTGTGTTTTTAACCCTGTGATTCTTAGCTATTCGACCCTAGGCAAATCACTTAGTATCTCTGCTCTGTCAGTTTCCTCGCCTAGGAAAAGGCCATGGAAGTAGCTAAGTCCTGAGTTGCACAGCTGTGAGGCTCAATCATGTTGGTAATTGCTTAGCACAGTTTTGCAATTTAACAAGAGACATACTAATATTTGAAACTTCTGGAATTGACATTTCCATTTCAGATATGTAGGATCCTCATGGATGAACCATATCTTGTTGCCAGTGGCTCCAAATACATAATTTTTCAAATAATTTATTTCCTTAACTTTTGAAATCATTACATATTCACTGCACAAAATGCAACTTTTAGTTTTGTGCTGTGTTCTGTTGAAGGTGCCGTTAGGAGTTTGTAGAGACAAACTTAGAAAACAAAACTTAGCCTTAGAAAAACTAGGAAAGGACTCTTGGGTAGATCAGTTTGGGAAGTAAAAGTCTCTTTACTCCCCCCTTTTTCCTGTTTCTTCCCTTTCCTTCCTTTTAAAAAAATGTTAATTTTATTTTTTCAAAGTAACTTCCAAAGTAGCAGGTTTCTGCATGGGATTTTCATGCCTATCTCATTTGGGTTGGTTCTCTCCAGCTCTTGCCTCCTTGCCCCGACCCCTTTCCCCACCATTTCCCTTGGCTCCCAGAATTCCCCTTTGCTGTACTGTCTTCCCTACTCCTCCCTAAAGCTTCTTTTCTTTCCAACCTCATTGGCTCCTTTCTAGTTTTCTGATCTTTACCAATATTTTTCCCACCTGGATTTACATGTTTAGCAGAGGCTAGGGGAATCTTCATCTGAGAAAGAATATATGATACTTGTCTTTCTGAGCTTGGCGTTACTCACATAATATAATATTTTCCAGATCCATTCATTTTCCTGAAATTTTCATAATTATTGAAAAAGCATTTGAGAGGATCTCACTCTGTAACTTTTGGTGGTCTGAAACTTACTGTGTAGCCCAGGTTGGCCTCAAATTTTCTGTAACCCTCCTGCCTCAGCCTCCCTAATGCTGAGATTATGGGTATGAACCATCACTCCCAGCTAATGTTTTCTCTTAATTTGAGCAAATAAAATTTATGTTGAAGTTTAATTTAAAAAATATTTTTATTTTATGTGTATGAGTGGTTTGCCTGAATGTATGTGTTCTCATGAGTGCAATACTTTCAGAATCCAGAAGAGGGCATCAGATCCCCTGGAACCAGAGTTACTGATGATTGTTAGCCACCATGTGGGTGCTGGGAACTGAACCCAGCTCCACTGCCAGAGTAACCAGTGTTCTTAACTGCTCAGTCATCTCTCCAGCCCGCTGGTTTAATTAATAAACAATAGGATATGTTCTGTTGTTTTGAGAAAGTGAAACCATGACTTTCTAATAGTCCTGCAAGTGTTCACTGCCGTCTGCCATCTGCTCAACACTCATTCACCGATAAAATTATCCTGAGTACCAACTATGACCCACAAGGAGCAATGATTGAATGATGAGACAGTCACCAGAGATTATGTGATGTGAGCAGGCAGGTATAGCTTTACATTACTGGGGCTCTGTCATCTACTAGAGTGGATGGACAATAAAAGAATTCTGAAATGGAATTTTTAATAGCAAAAGACAAGACCCATGAAGAGAAGGGGTGGTTTAGATTAATGCTGTGTGTCTCTGGAGGCCCTGTAACCTGTGGGGTAGCCTCACACGTGGAGTGCTATTGCAGGAGTCTGGTCTCCCCAAACTGGCCAAGGCTTCCTTGCTATCCCTGCTGAATTCTGGCACTGAAATCGCAGCTGCCACAGTACATTAATATAGCTACTGTGCTGTCACCATGACCATAATGAGCCCCATGCTACCCTTGCTTCTTAAGACACTTGCTCTGAATTATCAATCAGTGGGAACATCCAGATGCTGAACTCATGCCACAGTCTTGTTTCTGGGTTGAGGTGGTATCTGGTTACCTGTGCTAGAAGTTAGCAAATTATGGGCAATCAACACACACACACACACACACACACACACGCACGCACGCACGCGCGCACGCGCACACACACACAACCACACAATGATGTTGCTTTGAATAGGTACTATAATAAGGCATTAGCACGAGTACAGTTCAGTTTATGTGCAAGGACAGTGCAGTGCACAGTGCTCTTGATGCTTCATAATCTTCCCCAGGGCTGCAAGCAGTGGAGGTCCAGGGCACTACTTCTCAGTCATTCCCATGCCTCCTCTATGTGGTGGGCTCTGTGTACCTTTTGTAGTCACATTAAGTACATGAGCTTTCCTTTTCACCCCTCTGAATGGAAAGCTAGGATCACCAGCCATAAACAGAAGGTAAATAAAAATAACAATAATAATGATGATGATGATAATATAATAGTAAAATGAAAGGAAACAAAGTCATAATGACCTTGCTTCTGAAGGGTCAGAGGATGGCAGGTATGAAAGCATCATGGCACTACCCATATGGTCCTTAACCTTACTGGGAAAAAAATTAAAGGGTAGGGGCTGGAGAGATGGCTCAGCGGTTGCTTTTCCAGAAGACCCGGGTTCGAATCCCAGCACCCACATGGAAACTAACAACTGTCTGTAACTCCAGTCCCAGGGGATCCAACAGTCTCTTCTGACCTCCGTGGGCATTGCACGATATGGGTGCACTTACCTACATGCAGGCAATACACACATACAAATAAAAAATATTAAAGGGTGGAGAAGGGACAAAATATGTCTTTTAGTGCTTTCTAAGATGTTCAAGGGGCACCATTTAAAATAAGCTGTCACACCATTAGTAGTAACATGCTCCATGTTTTCTGTGGGAAGTATCAGGAAGAATGGAATAATATCAGACAGATGTTTTAATGTGGGAAAATTTACAAGGCTGTAAATTTACATTTTAGTTCCCCCACTACTAGCTCTGTGATTTTAAGCATGTTCTGCAACTTCCTTGAGCCTCTGCATGCTTATCTGTAAATGGGTACAAAATCCCCCCAATTTTCTATGTGTTAAATAGACCAATCCTACAAAACTGAACTGTGTATACAAATCACCTGAAGATCTTACTAAAAAGATCTATAGATTTTCCTTCTGTAGGGCTAGAGATTCTGAGAGTTTGCCTTTCTAAGTTTTGCATCTATTTATTTCAGCTGTTAATTTTATGAGATGTGAATAACTAAATGTGTATTTCCAGTGAAAATTTAATGTCTGAATTGAGATATACTCTAAGTGTAAAAGATAGAGTTTTTTTTGAAAAAAATATACTTAAATTTTTGATGATAAATTTTCTGGAGTTTTCCTTGGGGGGTGATGGTGATGAAACTGGGTCTCATAGTCCAGGCTGGTGTTGAACTGGCTGTGTAACTGAAGATGACCTTGGAATCCTAATCCTTCCTCCTCTGTCTCCTGAGTGCTAAGATTCCAGGTGTATACGGCTGTGCCTGGCTTGGACTGCATGTTAAAGCTATAATATTATAATATAATATTTTCAGTATTCTGGGTTAAAATATATTATTCAAATTAACCCCTTCTTACCTTTTACTCTTTAAAATGAAACTACTCTAACATTTAAAATTATGGACATGGACATGGCCTTCTTTTTTTTTCTTTTGTAGTCTTTTTAAGATAAGGTCTCCCTACAGTCCCAGCTGACCTGGAACTAGCTATACACACCAGGCTGACCTTGAACTCACAGAGATCCGCCTGTCTCTGGCTCCCGAGTGCTGGGATTAAAGGCATGCACCACCATGTCTGGCTGTGGACATGGCTTTCTATGACATCCCAGGCAGGATGTGCTTTTTGGAGAAGCTAAAAGAAAGACATGTCAACAGTCCAGACAACTGCTCAAAGGCTCCTCCCATGAGGAAACTCTTGCTTTTCAGGAGTTAAGGATCATGGCAAAGGACCCACTCAATTCCACTTCCATGGGGACATGAAGGGGAGCTAAATGAGATGGTGTGGGCTCCTGCAAGTGTGCTGCATCGTCTCCTGGTCAACTCAGCAATTCCAAAGGAAGCCAAAAGTTCCATGAAGAAAAGTAGACATGTGCAAATGTGACAATAACTAAGAAATTAGCAAAAAGACACAAGCAGCAGTAAAAGCTGGCTTCCTCATATCACACACTGCATTATAGTAACCTCACTCCCCAATTCTGGTAAAAAAGAAAAAAAAACCCAACTCAGCCAAATATTTACATGTAGAATAAGACCTGGCAGCAAATTCAAAGAAGACTATTAAAGCCGGCAAAGTTGCTTCTGTATCGACGGCTTTGAGACTGTGGGTCTCAATTAACCTTTCTAAATAGGAACTGACAGCCTCGGATGGAAAACATGGGAGACGAAAATGTTTTTGAAGAATGTTTGACTACAAAGTAAACAGTCTGAATAAAAATATTAAATCAGATGCTGCCTCCACATTCCATAAAGCTGAATACACAGCAAAATGCACTGTATAGTTGAAAGAAATTGCAAAACAAGCTTAGTGATGAGCCAAACTGCGTGGAATTTATTGTGTTGGAATAAGACAGTGAATTAATTTTTTTCTAATTATGTTAGATCTTGACATACTGTTGTTCAGCTGGCATTACAAGCATAACTTCAGAGATATTTATCTATAAACTTTCTTGTCCTTTCTGGTGCCAAAGCAACCCATGGGAAAATATTTACTAGATATATTATGCACTTTGCAATACAATGCTCTTTCATTGCTCAAATTGCTATTTTTTGTTTCGTGTTGGAATTCTCCCTGACTCCCCACCTCCCGAAAAAAGAAAAAAAAATGTTTTTATAGAAAT
>NW_008331484.1:4637873-4657606 GCF_000622305.1 Nannospalax galili | reverse complement strand
TTTATGTGTATGAGTGCATTGCCTGCATGCATGTAAGTGCACCTGTGTTGTACAATGCCCATGAAGGTCAGAAGAGGGCAACAGATCCCCTGGAACTGGAGTTAGGAAGATTGTTAGTTGCTATGTGGGTGCTGGGAACCAAATCCAGGTCCTCTGCAAGAGCAGCCAGTGCTCTTAACTGCTGAGCCATCTCTCCAGCCCCTTGACATTTATTTTTAAAAATTAAAAAATGTATTACTAATGTGTGTGTGGGTACATGTATGTGGACACAAGTGTCAAATGGCACATGTGTGGAGATCAGAGGACATCTTTGTGAAGTTGTTTCTCTCCTGTGTTTATGTGGGTTCCAGCCCCTTGAAATTTATTTATTTTGTTTTTTAAGGACTTGTATCTTTAATCATTAGTCACATTATCTTCTGGAAAAAAGTTTTATTTGTTTTTATTGAATTTTTTATGTATTTCATACAGAACATCTCAAACAATCTTAATCATCTTTATACCTCCATACCCACTGGCACCCTCCCATAGCCCCTTCCCCCACTGGAGTCCATATACTCTGGCATCCCTGCTAGGCCCACTGTGTTTTCAGTGTCCCCAGCCATTCCCCAGTGCAAGTTCATCCACTGAGGTTTAGTCAGCCTATCTAAAAAGTCCCTTGTTTTAGGAAGATCAACTCTTCTTCGCCTAGCAGCAATCAGTTGCCAATATTTCTTCAGATAAGATTGGAGTCTGCTGTTCATTTTCCCAGTTCTATGCTGGGTTTTTGTCTGCCTGAGTTTGCATGGGACTTGTGTATGCTGACATGATTTCCATAGAATCATATGACCAGAGTCCCAGGAACTTGTAGGTCTCTGTTTCCATATGGTCCTGCACCTCCTCCCTGACTCTTACAATCTTTCTGCTCCCTCTTCTGCCATGGTCCCTAAGCCTTGGATGGGTGAAGTTTAATAAAGGAGTCCTATCCAAGGCCTAACATTCAGCAGACTCTTGATCCCTATGCTTTGGCCATTTGTGACCTTTTATATTCCTGGCCCTTCACTGAATGAGGGAGCTTAATTATTGAGAATGGAGAGATTCATTAGTGTCCTCTTCTTTACTCCTGTTCTGTGTTCCATGAGTCTTAGGTGTACAGGTGACAATTGTAGATTGTCACTTAGGCCTGGGCAATTCATAGGCAATGTCCATGTGTGACCAGTTGTGGAACTTGGTAATAGTCTCTGACTGGTGCAAAATGAGCTTCTTTGATGAGTGGTGCCTGGGATATTTGTCTGTAAACATAAGGATACAATAGTTTTCACATAATAAGAAATCACATTAGTCTAGTGATGTGACAGTCTTGGGGTTTTCTCTAAGATCTATGACCACTCTAGCCATGTATATTTGGTTATGTTTACAGTACCACACTTGAGTTTCTATTGAGTGGGCTTTTAATCCAATTAGGTAGCTGTTGACTGCCTCCAAGATAAAAGTTCCACTACTGCACCAATGATGTATGCTGTGCTGGCCATTGATGTGGTTATTTGGTCTTGAAGCTGGTGTTGGATCATCCATTGATGTTTTCTCTTGGCACCTTCATAGTGCTCTCCAAAGCTATGAGAGCAAGCCTTGAGGGGAAGTGGTTTCAGGTCAGTTGCAGCTGTATTGCTCCAAATCCTGTGTCCAAAGTATGTTCTGTCTTTGGAAGTAGGGTCTTACCATCAAGGGTTGTGGCAATCGCCTGAGTAATTTTGGGAGTCTCTTGGACTACCCTGGCCAACAACTCAAAGGAAGGTTTCTCCTGTCTGGCACTGTTTCTTGTTATGTAGCCTTCAGCTATACTCACGGACTCATGTAGAGATGTTGTATGTGTAATTTTTCAGTACGTTTTTTTAATTAATATAATTCCCTCTGTTTTTTGATACTAGCTAGGCACTATTTATGTCTCCTCTTACTCTCCCTGTATTATTCTCCCTCTCCATCCTCCCCATTTGAAGAGCCCCCATTTCTTTCTTGATAATTTCTGTCTGCTATGGTCCCACTTTCCCTTTATTTCCATAGTTCCTTGTATAGCCCTCCTTCTCCCCCTTCCCATTTACCCCCTTTTACACATTTCTCCCTTAGTAACATCTGTCTCCTACTATTCTTCATATTGGTACTTTAATAATAAGCATGGATCTGAAATGAAGACCAAAGCTACTTATTGAGAAGCATTTTGTAACAAATATAATATAAACTCTCCCATAAAAATGTTTCCAATCTGATGAGAAAAGCAACATTCCAAAAGGAACGTGTAAAAAGCTCTTTCCTTAATAAAGCAATTATCTAGAATTATTTAGTTACATGTTATGCACTACTATGTGAGATGCACAGAGGAACACCACATAGTCGAATTAGGAGTCCTTTATTAATAGCCAGTGGTCAGAGAGGGGGCTAATGCCCAAAAGAACTCTCAACCCCAAGGAGAAGCAGAGCAGGGTTTATAAAGCTTAAAGCCACAGTTACATGATGCCAGAGGCAAAGCCAATAACCATAGTTACATTGGATCACCACAGTTACACCAGACTAGGGGCAGGTCAGTTAACAAAGAGGTTTTCAGTTAAACAATGTTTCTGTTAGGCTGCGTAGGAGGAGTGCTACCGGGATGTACGACCTGGTTACTTGTAAGTCTATAGAAAGTATTATAGAAACAATGTACTCTCTGAGACTGCCTGTATGGGATGTGCTGCCTGACTGGCTTCAGTGGGAATATCTGGGCAAAAACACAGAGTAAAGCAAAAGTCAGCTAGAGCAAAATGGAGTTAGTTTTGCCATTTCATTCCCCTACCCCCACCCAGGTCTTAGGGCAGAGTCAAAACATTGACTCAGTATCTTCAGGTCACAGCGGGTTGTACTGAGCTCTCGGGTACATTAGTTTGACAGAGGCCAATGGACTGCAATTTTTTTTTTCAGGACAGGGTAACCACCAGTTAATTAGGCAAGGCCCAATCACTGAACCCAGGAGGGACCCAGGATGAGAGGTCTTGTTAGGCCTGGACCATGGATTCCAATCAAACCAGCAACGAACTAGGAACTGTTGGCCTCTCTCTGCTTTTGGAATGAGTGGCAGAGTGTAGAGGAGGGAACCAGGAAGATGTCTCAGACATTAGAATGGATTGTAGCCTGGACCTCTTGGAGAGACTAGAGATACTTTAAGAGAGACTGATCAGTAAGCTTTTAGAAAAGGGTCCCTTAGTCTAAGTAGTAGGGGAGGCAGTCTTCTGAACATAATTTACAAGGGGTGAAACCCATCTTATAGGGAATACATCTAACCCTGAGGAGGAGGACCAGTTTTCACCAGTCTTTAAGATTAATTTAGCATTATTCGAGCCAATTGATAGAGGCAGACCAAAGCTAGGAATTCTCTCATGTGGCAGGTTTTTACCATCTCAAGGGAAAAGCCTCCATCGAATCAGAGAATGTGTCCATAAATACCAGAAAGTAGTTCAGTCAGTTTGTTGGCACCCTGGTGGGTTGTCTGCTGAAGCTGGTCCATAAGGAGGTGTTTAAGGGCTGCAGGAAGGAG
The DNA here is from genome assembly GCF_000622305.1 of Nannospalax galili. NCBI lineage: Eukaryota > Metazoa > Chordata > Mammalia > Rodentia > Spalacidae > Nannospalax > Nannospalax galili. The sequence goes on along the minus strand of NW_008331484.1, from coordinate 4,654,065 downwards.
GATTCTGAAGTCCAGCAGGTGTCATCATTCCATGGGGTCATTTTTCATTTCCTGGGAGTGGGAGTGGCTCAACAGGGAGTTTGGCAGCCCAGAGGGCCACTTGGCCTTCTGCCATGGGAGTGTCAGAGTCCTTTTTCCTTGGAGATCATGGCATGGGCATGAAAGGGCGGCAAAGGCACATCTGCTGTCTGTGAAGATGTTCGTCCACTTATCCTTTTCCCAACATAGACCCTGGGTGGGGGGTGATCATTTCAGCCTTTTGTGCAGAGGTACCCTGTGGCAAGGCTTTGGCCCAGCTGACATCCTGTTGGGTGGTCATAGTGGCTCTGGGACCTTCTGGGTCCCCTCTGTCATGAAACTGCTTTCATCCACGAACAAGTTGGTATCTGCTTCAGGTAAAGGGTGTCTCAGAGGTCTGGGTGAATGGCCTGGAGATGTCCAGCAGATCCTCACAGTAATGTAGGGGGAACCTCCAGGTTATCGTCAGATACCAGTGTTGCCAGGTTGAGGCTCTGAAAGGCTGAGAAGGTGACACTGAGCTGATCAAGGAGCAGACTCTGGTAATGAGTGATGTGGGCATTTGACATCTATTGGCCATTTACTCCCTGGAGGAGGGTCTCCAATGCATGGGGGGAGCATTAAGTCTTGACCTAAGGTGAGCTTGTCTGCCTCCTCCACCAGTAGGACAGTAGCCGCTATGGCATGTAGATGGGGGTGGGGGTGGGAGGCTATCCTGAAGATACTGGTTCTAGGCACTTGGTACTTGGTGCAACCTTTTACCAGGGTCCCAAAATCTAAGTAAGTGCATCTTTTGGAATCCTTTGGGGCTTCATCAACAAAAAGGTGGATCTCATGCTTGGGTTAGGGCAAACCTGTTAGAAAGCCTGTTCCTTTATCTTTGTCCATGTTAAAGGGGCTGGTTCCCAGCCATGGCTGAGTAGAAGGACCTTGCTATTTCAACTCAGTCTGGGATCCAAAGTTGGCAATATCCTGCTGCCCCCAGGAATTCATGTACCTGTTTTTTTTATTTTGGGGCATGGAGATCTGAAGGATAATTTCCTTCCCTGCTGCAGCAGGGGTCTTCTTACCTCAAGAGAGTTTGTACCCCAAGTACAAGACTTCTGTCTGACAAAGTTGAGCTTTCTTCACAGAGACACAGTACCTTGGGCCTGGAGTAGCTGGGCCAGGTCTTGAGTGTGTCTGCAGGCAGGTGGCTGGGTCAGCAGCAGCTAACAAGGAGGTCATCTGTACACTGGAACAGCGTCGAGTTAGGATAAGAGGCTCTGAAGCCTGTCAAGTCCTTTTGAAGGGCTTCCCCAAGTGTGGGGGAATTTTGAACAAAGGCCAAATTTGGAGCTCAGGCAAGGATCAAAAGGAGTCCTTAGGCCCCTGAAGTATCTGGGTGGTTTTGGATAGATTTGTGGGTGCTGGGCTGCTTGCCCCCATTCCTGCTAGAAGAGCCCAGTGAAAAACGCTCAATGCTCAGGAGCAGTCAGGACCTGAGGCTTTTCAGAAAACAAGGGAGTAATCAGATGCAAGGCCCCCATGGCCCTGTGCCTATCCTGAGGTCCAATGCAGGATCTTGGATCCCAGGTCCTGGATCCTCCGGTCACTGACTGCAGGCAGGGGTAGTAGAGGCTGGGAGACCTCCAGCTTTTGGGAGGGAAGAGAGGAAACCCAGTACAGCATACATGGGAGTGGGTGACAGACAGTACAGTCCTCCTTTCAAAGAAAGGTGTGTGGTAGACATCTTTCCAAGGTGCCTAGAGGCAACAACAGAGCAGTTCCTGTGACTGTCCCAATCACAAGTCCTACATGTCTTCCCCTAAGGGCCCTGACAGAACTGGGGCTCAGGGCAGAAGGCAGATGGGGAGGAGGGCTGGAGTTTGGCAGAACACATGTACACATTCATAGCATCTTGGGTAACACAGCACTAAGTAACTAACTCTGAGGAAGACACCCATGGACCCTCTTTCACAGTACAGCTGGGGATGTTGGGGGTACTGATCTTCCTGCTGTAAGCAGGGTGGCAGGAAACCTGGCCACATGGAGGAAGGTTATGGGTAGCTGTCTTGGAGTTTAGGTCACTACCAGTACATACAGGAGCACATAGAACAGTCATAGCCTCACAGCAACCTTGATCCAGGCAAGGACCCAAGGGACAAGTGCCACCAGTAAACAGAGATGCAGGAGCTGCAGCTTTTGAACCACCAGGTAATAAAAGAGAAAAGACCCTGAAGATCACTGTATCCCACCAGCATTAGTAATTACTCAGGGTTTTTCATTTTAACATCCCCAGGATTCATTTACGGAAGTGTGAGGGGGAAGCTGCCAGGATGGAAGGGAAAGGACAGCAAGGGTGGTCTGAGAACTGCCATGCTATCCCATTTCGTGGCTTTTCATTTGTCTGAAAACCCAGTCAGTCCTGATCAGTCCAACAGGACTACAAGGTGAGAAAGTCTTAGACAAAGAAAAGATGGAAATGTCCAGACCCAAGAGCAAAAGTTGAGATGGGTGCAGGAAGAGCACTGTTCCATGTCTCATCTTGTGAGATTTACTTACAGCCTTTAAATTTTTTTTTTAAATAATTGAGAATGTCATACAGGGATATAAGCATATAAGGTGTTTTGATCAAATCCATGCCCACTGCCTCCCCTCCAACTCTTCCCATAGCTCCCTATCACTTTTTTTGTGATAACTTCAAGTACTTTCTTCTCCTCCTTCTCCTTCTGCTTCTCCGTCTCCTTCCCCTTCTTTTAAATGGGGCTTTTTGCTACTTTAACATTCGCCCACTCTGAAGAGGTAACCCTAAAATCTTTTAAGGATTAAATAAGTGCCCCCAAATACTTTCAACATTTTTGGCCTTTGGAATGGAGTATTTTGCTAACAGGCCCAAGGACATTTTGACTTTTAGCCCAGAAACTGGCTACTTTTCTTTGGGGTCTTTTTATACTAACTGCCTAGCCAATTCCTACCTCCTAGTCTTATCATACCATCCTCTGAAGAGGTTACCCAACTTGCGGATAGGGAATAGGGATGCAGACTGCTCTGGCTTCTTCCATGCTGACAGGGATGCGGGGTGAGGCAACTGGAGTACCCCTTCAGTGGGTCTATCTAAAAGACTCCCAAATTGCATAACTCTTGTCTGTAGGGGGAAAAGAAAGTCCTTGACTGGTGAATAGGAGATGTGAAGAAGAATTAAAGGCAAGAGTAATTAGCATTACAAGGTCTAGACAGGGAACTAGAAAAAAGCCAGAACAGGGCAAATTTCAAATTCCAATGTACTCTCATATGAACATTTGAAATTAACCTTTAAAAATGTTTATTTTCACCATGAGGTATTTCATGTAATGGTTAACACTGACTTGAGAATCAGCTACTATTATAACCCCAGGATGGGGCAGGGCATTAGTCTTCCTTCCCTTTTCTTTTAAAGAATATAACCCTGTTTTGAACAGAAATAATCTGTTGTAAAGAATCATCCTTTTTTCTCTTATGGAGAAACTCAACCAAAATCAAACCAAAGCAAACAAAGTTTACATTTTCTCTGCCTTTTACAACTATCCTCAAGTTGGACTTCTTTGTCTTCTATGCTGATAGTAAAACATTTTAATTTTATACACTTTTTTTTGCCTTTTAGACAAGATTAAAACTTTAAACTTTAAAACGAGGTCTTTTCCATATCATATTCCATCCCTCTATATGCAGGTCCCAAATACACCAGTCTTACTATTTCTGCTTTCCTTGAGCTCCTGAGGAGCATATCTGAGGATGGAGGGGGAGGATCATCAGACATTCTGAGCTGATAAAAGAGTGGGCTTTTTTTATTTTTAGTAATAAGACAGAGTAGAACAGCCTTTCCTTAGGAGCAATCATCTAGAGATAAATGTCAACCCATGCCATCAGAAGGGCGGAGAACAGGGTGGAGAATGGGAAGAGGGTTATAGAGAGTTCATCACCTGCCCTAACATCCAGGAACACTAATTTCAGAGAAGAGAAATGAGTCCCAGACTGGGGAAATGCAACCTAACTGAAACCCTTTTATTTTTCCTTTCATTTTATCAGCACAGAGGGACAGATGACAGGCTTCAGTGGGTAGTGTCCTGGCTGCAAGTCCTGAGCTACATTCCATTCCCTCCCCATTTCCCTGTAGTAGAAGGCCTGGAGAGACAGGAAAGGAACTCAGAAGCAGCTGCAGGCTTTCAGAACAGGGGCTACAACCAGAGTCACACAGAAAAGGCCTGTGAATCTTGCATAGCAGAGAGAAACCTCAGAGAAAAGTGCTGGGGATGGAAAGAGGACTGACCACAGAGACAGGCCTGGGTGGAGAGGAAAGGGAATACCCCAGATATGGGAGGGGGCTGCTCAGTAGGGTAGAGAGAACAGAAAGCTGCAAAGCAGCCACAAACCTGTCAGAACAGAGAGTTGTTGTAAAGCAGTGGCAGGAGATAGAGACATGAAGTTTACCAGGCCTGCCAATCTCAGCGAGCAGGCTAGTTCTTCAACAAGAATCAGGGAGGAAAGAAACGGGGAAAGCCACTGGGCAGGAGTTGAAACAAACAAGGAATACTTTCATTCCACAATAGACAAGACAAAAGACAGGACCCTCTGGACAGCTGTTGTTAGGGCAGAACTCACTTTGGCTGCCTCATCACTCATTCAGTCATATGATTAACATATAGACAAAACAGACATGAGCAGAGACCAGAGTAACCAGTTTCCAGTGGTGCACCAGTTTACCAGATGACCTTCTCAGCCAACATCTTGACTATAGAGGAAGGTTAAGGGAGGTTCTTTGTCAAGTTTACACTCCCATTATTAAATACCAGACCAGACCAGAATGGAACTCCAAACCAGAAATAACAGAACTTACCTCTAAGGAGGTCCAGAAGGACTCAATCAGTTTTGGTTTTGGGGTCAGGCAGCAGTCATTCCAGGACTGTCCAGCTCTGATCAGAGTCACAGGGCCCTGGAATGTCTCGGGGGTCACCTTCCCTGTAACAATTCATCAAGCCAGAGAGATCTGGAGTGAGGCTGAGTCTGAGTGACAATCTTGCTGGGGCCTCCTAATGTAATACTGAGAGAGATGCACAGAGGACTGCTACAAAGTGATGGTTGAATTAGGAGTCCTCTATTTATAGCTGGCAGAGAGCAAGCTAATGCTCAAAAGACTCAAACTCTCAACCCTGAGAAGTACAGCAGAGTTCATAAAGTTTAAAACCACAATTACACCATACCAGGGGCAAAGCCAATAACCACAGTTGTATCAGAGGACCACAGTTACACCAGACAAGGGGCAGGTCAGTTAAGAAAGACATTTTCAGTTAAACAGTAGGTTTTGGTTAGGTTGGGCAGGAAGATGTGCTACTTAGACATGGCTACTTGTAAGTTTCTCAGTATTGTAGAAACAATGTACTCCCTGAAACAGCCTGCATGAGATGTTCTACTTGGCTGGCTGCACTGAAGTGTTGGGAAAAAAACACAGGATAAAGCATAAGTCAGCTAGAGCAAAATGGAATTAGTTTTTCCATTTTGCTTCGAAGTAACTTAATTAGTTCTATGATAAATTTCAAGAGCTTTAAATTTAAAATATTTTATTATTATTAGTGTGTGTATGCATGTATGTGGGGGTACATTTCATGGCATGTATGTGGATGTCAGAAGACAATATTGTGAAGTTGAATCTCTCCTTCCATCTTAGAAGGATTACAGGGATCGAACTCAGGTCATCAGGTTTGTAAGGTAAGTCCCTTTACCCATTAAACCATCTCCCTGGCCTCTTTAAAGTGAAGAATGTATTTTATACATAAGAATAATGGCTCATTACTTTCAGAGATCCAAGTGTTAATGGCTTTCCAACTCTTTTGGGCTGTTTCTCTTTCCAGAAACTTGAAAGGAAAAGTAAAGAATACAAAAATAAAATGATTAATTCAGTCATTGCTATTGGCACTCAGCAAATATTTTAGAGAAGAAACTTGAAATTACACATGAAAGTGGAGGTTATTCATATGTCTTCCAGTCTGCAGGTAATCATCAGGCACTTCAGTTTTTTCCCTGATATACTAAACGTAGTTTACAACCTACAACCACAACCATGCCCACACGCATGCTGCAGGCTAAGCGCTTCCACTGGGCAAGTTCTCCTCCCCTGTGAGAAGGAAAACCAGGGATACTAATGGCACATAGTCCATATGCTGTCTTTATATTACTCACAGACACCGGAGCAAAGCTAAAGCTTATTAAGCAAAAAAGTTTATGAAATTGTCAGAGACTGTACTTTTAGAAAGCCAAAAGTTACATAGTGTTTAGTGGAGAAAAGAGGCATTAGCGAATTAATTTACTCTAAAGAGAATTAATTTACACCAATTCTATTATTTAAAACCAAGACAAACATTTATAACTTTTGTTGTTGCTGTTGAGGTAAGGTCTCACTATGTAGGTCAGGCTGACCTTGAATGCATGATCCTCCTGCTTCAGCCTCCTGAGTGCCAGAATTCAAGTGTGTACCACTACACCATCCTTAACAATTTAAACCCTTTAAAAGGTCAATAAATGTAAATAGACCACTCTATCTCAAACAACTTTGTTTCTAACTGGGGCCTTGAGTAAGAAGGCATAATCACTGCAAGGCTTTAACTCATTCATCCATAGGAGGGAAGCAGAATTATCTGGCCCAAAGTGCCAACTCCTCTCTACGACCCTAAAATTTCATGAGAGGTTGTAAGCTGAACATGAATACCCATGAGGCCAGGCAGGCACCAAATACAAGTGGGAATGACCAGGACAAAAAGTTTTCTTTAAAGTGAATCCTGATCAATTCTTCATTTTTTTAAAGTTGATAGCAACAAAAACATCTCTTTCCTCTTATTCCTACTAGGAGAAACAATCATAAACAGTCACTGCTGCTGATAAATGACATTTGTACAGAGCCTACAGGGAACACTGAGCAGAGTGTGAACAGCAAGCACCTAGCTTGTGTTACCATGGGAATGAGAGTCCATGTTGTCAGATGATTTTAGTTTAATTGAATTTTCAATGTAGGAAATCCATAAAACAAAAAAGCCAAACCACCCAGTCCAACAGTAAACCCATAGGGTGTACCATTACAACTACAGTCAACTATGATCCACTGTGAACTAGCTGTGGCTCCCAAGCTACCAGCCTTCAAGTTTTCCTTGTACTAGGGCTAGCACATGTTAAATGGCTTACTAGAAATAGTGCTAGTTTTTGCTCTCATAACACAGGACATATTTACTGTGTTCCTTTGGCAGGCTGTGCTCTCTGCTAGGGCTTTCTAACTTTTCATTACAATAATGCTAGAAGTAGCTAGATAGATCTTCATTTTGCAGACAAAAGATGGAAGGAAAGCTCATACAGGCTGAATCGTAAGTTCTAAACGATGGAACTTTTTCAGAATCAAGTCTATAATATTAACATGGGAACATTTACAATCCTATAATCAATAAAAATCAGGGTATGTAAAGTATAGGATTAAAATTTTTGTTTATATTTTAATGACTGCATATTATTTCACCATGAAGATATGTAGTAAAATGCTGAAATAAATTTCTATTATCTAAAATCACGTTGGAAAACATTTTGTTAAAATACTGGCTTTACATTTTAATTTTCATAAAAGTATACACTGCATGATAACATTTCCCCCTAAGCCCCATGCCCTGTCTTCACTCATCCCTCCATTAGTCCCCTACAGAGCTTCACTTCCACTTTCATGACAATATATACACATGATCGTGTGTTTTCTTGAGACAGGGTCTCATGTAGCCCAGCTGACCTTGAACTCCTGATTCTCCAGCCTCTGCCTCTCAAAAGCTGGTATTATAGGCATGTGGCACCATGCTTGGAAGGAAAGCACTTAAAAAAAAAAATCCTCACTTCATTCATTTGAAATCATGAATTGATGGCTTGTACATAAATGACTTGTGAAATTTGACATAGTGTGCTTTTGGGAAGCAAGATTTATCGAAGTCAGATAAATGGGATATCCTTTAAAAAATGCCTAAAGGGCTTCTTTGAACTTTAAGAAGGGATTCAGCCTTGCCATGTACATCTTAAAAGATCTCAGGGGAATCCGAAGCTCTCTTCTGACCTCCGTGGCATTGCATGGCACGGGTGCACTCACATACATGCAGGCAATACACTCATACACATAAAATAAAAATAATAAAATATTTTAAAGATCTCTTAGCATTCACCTCTGAACTAATGGCCAGATCGCCAGTCACAGCCTCAGACTGTGGCCCTGGGCTGAAAGCAGGTAGGTTTGTCCACCAGCTCAGCTCAGGGACACAAACAATTGCAGTCGACTTCTTGATCAGAAGTTTTTGGAGGCTTAGAGATTTAGGGACTGAACTTAGAGCTACTACTGTTGGGAAGATATACTTGGGAGCCTTTTTGCCATTGGTACAGACAACAAAGGGGCTCCACATCTTTTTCTTAATTTTCTATTTGTCATAGAAGTAGAATCCCAAATTCTACTTTAAAAAGCTACCAGGCTGCAGACAGAGAGGAACATACACTGGGAGAGCCAGACCAAAACATGAAGTAACTTGGAAATGTAATTTTGATTGTTCCAACAATAATGTTTTGGGGGTGTGTGTGGCATTAATAATAACACTGGGGTGGCAGGCTTATAGAGCAAAACTACGGCTAGCACACAGGGACAAATGGGTACCCTATTGTGAGGAACAACTGTAGGTGCTGGAGGTGGCTTGGGACTGCAGGACATGCAAAGCTGTCTATGTATCTGAAAATTTGCTTGAAGAACTGCTTGATAGGATCCTCATTTTAAACAAGACTGACCCCAACCTCATAGACTATATAATGAAATGGCCAGGAGTCACGTTGGTGAATGGTTCTGAATTGAAATAGAAGATGACACTAGCTGGGGTGGGGTGGGATTACAGGCAAGTTTCTTGTCATAAAACAGTGACTAGCAACTTACCGAGGGACCCAGAATAGTGGCTCAGTGTCAGTGTGTGCACTATGGCTACTGCTAGACATAAACAGGAACAGACCCTCAATTCAGTGTATTACAGGATATTTTAGGTATTAACTGAATCGATAGGCGCAGCCATGACTTAGAAATTGCCCTTAGAAGCAGAAAGAAAAATAAAATTTAATATTCTTGGTTGCAAAAAAGATTTTGTTAAAACCTTTATTTTGGGGGCTGGAGAGATGGTTCAGTGGTTAAGAGCACTGGCTGCTCATGCACAAGAGCTGGGTTTGAATCCCAGCACCTACATGGTGGCTAACATCTGTCCATGACTCCAGTTCCAGGGGATCCAATGCCTTCTTGTGTTCTCTGCAGTCACTGTACCAGAGGTGAACTTACATACAGGCAATACACTCACTCATAAACATAAAACTAAAACAATTTAAAACACCTTTAAGAAAGCATATACTCTTTACATTTATATTTCGATCATACTTATTATGTTTAATAGCATCATAAAATTAGATTTTGCCCACCAAGTGATGTTATTTGTTTTAGCTACGGGAAAAAGTATTCTAGAAATAAATTTAAAGTCTGGCATATTGCTTTAGACCACATCTCTAAATATGGGCTTGAATTTTAAAAGCAAGTAAACTTTGTTTTCACAGACCCAACTAGCTTATTTTAAAATTATTTGTATTTTTAAAAATAAAATATTTTTAACTTGCTATTGGTGTATTTCCACAAGCTACATAATTGAGGTTAGCTTTTAAGTGCTTCTAATTGAAAACACCTAAATTTCATAACCCACATAATTTCTCCTCTTAATACCAAATGAAGGTGGTACTGGAGACACGGATTTAAAAATAATTTTTTTGAATGAGCAAACTAGCATCAATCTTGAGGTCTAAGTTTATAAATTACCTTTTAAAATGTTCATTCCTACATTCCAGCACTGCAATTCTCAGTGCTCTCTGCATTTCCCAAACATTTGCTGAATTAGAATCACCTGGGAATTTGAAAAAAAAAAATCACTAATGCTTGGGCTGCATCATAGTCCACAGTGCCTGGTGGTGAGAGCTAGCCGCCAGTGTTCTAAAGCTCCCTCCATAACCTGCTTGCAGCAAAGTAATACTGACTTACTTTGTGTTTACTATGAGAATAAAGATCTGACTAAGAACAGAAAAAAGTAATTAAAGCTGGGTAACTAACCCAAAGCATGAGAGCACCTAGTAATTCAGATACCTGATGAACAGTAGGAAGTGACTGGTCACTGGCTCACTCATTTGGTCTTCACCTCCCCAATGTGCAACAAATGCCATTTAATTTAAAGAAGTTTCTATTGCAACTAAGTATACAGAAAAATAAGAGTGGAAGCAAATGCTATGATTTTTGTGAACTTCTTGGGTAGTCTTCATAATTCTGTGTGTTATGACTCATTTGGGACTGACAAGTTTTTAGTTCCCAAAATTTTTAAGCCAAATTTTTAAGAAGTTTTTAAAAATATTTTACTTTTATGTGTATGAGAGCCAAATTTTTTTAAGGGAGGCAGAACAGCTCTTCACAGGGTTCAGCTACTGCTGAACCAGCAGTGCCACTGTGCACTGTCCTTTATAATCCTTAAAGTGCTTTCACATCTCCAATTTCATCTGGACATCGAAAGGTGGGGACTGTACATATGTTCCTGCTGAGTAAACGAGGGCTCGGGTATTAAAGGCTGAGGCAGGGCACAGTTGAAACCAGACCAAGTCTGTGGACAGCTGGTAACTGCTCCTCAGATCCACACATCCTCCACTGCCTCTCCCACAAGGGTGATTCTCCTCCAAAAAATGCTTTTGACAGCAATGCCTGGGATCAAAACCAGGGTGTTAGGAAAGTGTTCTATTATTGAGACTATTACCAGCCCCTGCTTTTCTAAGAGGGGATCTTGGTACTATGTAGCCCAGGTTGGTTTAGAAATCATGATTCTCCTGACTCAGCTCTTCAGTGTTGAGGTTACAGGTGCGTGCCACCGCACTCTTGTGAAACCTTTTTCCTCCTGTAGTTCTGTTGTGAGGAGGACTGAGATAGGGTGTGGCACGCACTGTGAAGAGACACTAAGTGCAAAAGGGCCAAGAAACAGGCGAAGCTCAGGGAGGAGCTTCCAGGAGAGGAAAGAACACATGAACACCAAATCGCTCCCAGCACAGAAAGGGACAGGTGACAGATGAATTCAGGGGTCAGGAATAATGAGGAGCTATTCAGTTTCTTGAGGTCATCTACTCATCTATTTATTTCTCCAGAAGGGAATGTGGGAAAATTGGAGATATAAGGGAATTTTTGGCGTGGGATGGATGGTAACAGGAGTCGGGATAAAGAACCATCTGTGTGGAATTGAGAAGGGCTAGGGTAATAGCAAAAAATATACTGACAAAACAGGAGAGGCAGCTAATAATTCAATAAATCACTATATACTTTTGGATTTGAGGACTACTTGTATATAACATAGAACATTTAATTAGGTGGGCTTTTTAAATGTTATTTTTATTTCTTATGTATCTGAGTGTTATTTCTGCATGTGTGTAAGTGCACTCATGTCGTGCAGAGGCCATAAGGGGATCAAATCCCCTGGAACTGGAGTAACAGAAGGTTGTTAGCTGCCATGTAGGAGCTGGGATTCGAACCCTAGTTTTCTGCATGAACAGCCAGGGCTCATAACCACTGAGCCATCTCTCTAGCCCTAGGTGGCCTTTTAATTGGGTTAAGTATCAGCCTGGTGGTGCTTCTGAAAAGAGAGGTAAAGGCTTGTTTGCAGATACATTTTTTGTCTTGCAGTTTTATTAGTAGTTATTTCAGAAAAGTAGCGAGCTCTAACATGGTGTAATAGAGATGTAAAATCCAGATCTTTGGACTGAAACTGAACAGGACAAGATAAGCAGAAGGAGATATCTGTCAAAATGTTAAGACCATAGGTCTGACAGTAAAATGCCAAAGGTGTTGACAGCAGAATGGAAATTGTGCATTCTAGTCAGACAAACCAGGAGTTGAATCCTGCCTTTGAGGGAGATAAAAGATGTGGAGTAAGTTCAACGATGAATAGGACTCAAACACAAGTAAAAGGCTGGCTTGAGCTTCAGTGAGGAAAACCAGGAAATGAGTGCATTTCCTCCCCATCAAGCACACTGTCAGGCTAAGGGAAGGTATGAAGCTGCAGGTGGCTCAAGTTTAGGTATCAAAGAAGCTGTGCTGACATCAAAGAAGCAAAGCCCTCTGGGTCAACGACAAGAGTAGGAGGGAGCAGATTCAAAGCATAGGCTGGTATCATCGAAGACTAAGGATGAAAGCAGCGAGACTGGTAGTCATGCCTAGGCTATAGCGAAGGCCAGCAGGTGCTAAAGGCTTTTAGAATGCCAAATGAAAGGTGCTGGGGGAGACACTGACACTGTAGACTGAACAACAGAGAATGGCCATCTTTTGTTTGTACCCGTACTGTTGGAAAACAGAGTAAACACAAAGGCTACTATGATCCATGGAGAAACTTGCATAGAGACTGAAGCAAATGAGAAAAAGAAGAGATGACTGAAAATGATGACAACTTGTTCCATCTGGATGAGTAGGGCAAGTATAAATTTAACACAGAAAAAGGAAACATGGGGCCCATATAGGGCTTTAGAAGGCAGCTACAAAGAATCAGAAAAGGCTCAGCTTGAATACAGCAAGTCTGCAAAAGGCAATGTCTTCCTAACGGGCTTAGCTTCCAATCCCTGCCCACAAAGCAGCCATGATCCTTTCAAAAACCAAGCTGTTTCTCCTCTGCTCAAAATCCTCCCACTGGCTTCTGCTCGCACTTAGCCTACGAACCAAAGTGCTTGCCAGATTTCTATCTCTAAGGTCAAGTGGTCCCTTACTGCCTAAGTTTTTCAACACTCTCTAGTGGTCCATTCCACTCCAGCTACACTGGCCACTGCCTTTTGTTCCTCTAACTTCACAAGCACCAACCTACTAGAACCTGTTTCAATAAATGAAGGTTCTTCCTGATAGCCAAGCAGGTGGCTCCCTCCTTTCCTTTCCTTCATGTCTCTGCTTCAGTATTACTCATCTGTGAGGGCTTCCGGGACCACACTATGTACTCCAGCATCACCCCCCCCCCTTTCCAACTTAGGTCTGTCTCTCCTACACAAAAGAACATGAAAGCCTCCAAGGACAGATATTGTTTGATTTTGCTCAGGGTCAGAAATCTATGAGTTCCTTTTGACAGGCACCAAATACTGGTTAAATAAACGACTTAATAGCAGGAGATATGGACCAAAGACGTCAAGGCAGATAGCAGTTAGGTAATTTAGGGAAGAGAGAAACAGGGATGAACACCCAGGCAGTGTTCTAGGATGAGGTCTGATTCCATAGAATTCGAATGGCTTTATTTTAGACTACTCCTGCCCCTACTACACTTTAGCAGTTGAGGCTTACTACCTAACCCAAGTCTACAGCAGAAAATGAAAGATGAAAGATCTTAGACACTACAGATTTACCTTTCTTAAAGCAGGCAATGAAAAGGACCCTAACTTGAATTTCGACCATCATGTGCCACAGGTCTCTCTTAGCATCCATTGTTTCCTTCCTTTTGCTTTGTTCTCACACACAGGCTATTCATTAAGATACGCCCTACAGGCTGAAATCCAAAAGCAGTCTTATTGAAAAAGAATTTTTAGTATACTTTACCTCCACTAAGATACCATAATGACCATAAACATCAGCAAGCATCTCATTTTTATAGACTAGGGGATAGAATACTCACAAACCACATTAATAAAGACAATATTAAGAGAGAAAAAGGGCTGGCATTTGCTTAAACGTGGAGCACTGAAAAATTCAATATGCAATAGTCACTCCTCTGAGCTAAATATTAAAGCATTAAAAATTTCATCAAGGAAAATAATGAAGCACAAAATAATTTGCTAACAAAAGCAAACGCAGAAGAGTAAGGGGTGAAATACACTGGATCAGATATACTGTAAACAGCTAGGAAAGTATCAAATACAAATTAAAGACCCAAAACAACAAAAAGCAAACTGTATGAAAGCAGATCACCCTATTCTTCAGCTGTTTGTCAAAGACTTACCTAAATTTCATAAATATCAAAAAATACAATCTCATTAATGTGATAAATTCTAAATTATTAAGAAAATAAAGCAATGACCTGTTAAAGTTATCTATAAAACTTCAAACATACCCATCTGAGGATTTCTAATTACAGTATATTATTATGAATACCATTATACTAAGCTTGGAAGATATCCTCCTACACAGTGATTCTTTGCCTCAAGTCTTTGAGCTGTTCTCTAGGAAGGGAGCTTGGAAGCAACTGTTATCAGACTAGAACAGCAGTAAAGGGAACACCTGACTTAAGTAGAGGTTTGTGGGCCCTGGTCGACTTGGGCTACCAGCCCTGGAGTTCTTCAAAGCTACGTCTCAAGTGTACTGCCCAGCTCTACTACCTAGCCATGTGATCCAAAGAAAGTGACTTAAATTTTGTACGCCTCAATTTTCCCTATGTACAATGTCAGTTCACAGGGTTATTTACAAAATCTATGTAAAATTCTTAGCATGTTGAAAATACTGCATAAACACTAATTTACATGGCAATAATCCATTGCTAATGATCTGCTAGGTGATTTAGAAAAACTAAGGCCTTGAAACCCTCATTTAAATTCAGAGAAAATTAGTCTTGAATTGAATCCAAACCCAGATGTATGCTTTATTGACCTGGGAAGCAGTTTTCATAGAACAGTGCTGCTTAAGGAAACTGTGCCAGGCACCAATACTTTCTCTCTCTCTCTCTCTCTCTCTCTCTCTCTCTCTCTCTCTCTCTCTCTCTCTCTCACACACACACACACACACACACACAAATTTATGCCCCTACTTTGGAGCCATTAATATATTGTTCAATAATGATACTTTGAACTCAGATTAAACATGGCTATTTGTAGAATATTCATCTATGTGCTGGTGTTTTTTAATAAATATGGAAGATGTCAAATAATTCTCATAGCAAAAAAATGGAACAGAAATCTGACTGAGCATTTAATGGGAAAAATTACTACTCTGTTGAAAATAAAAAATTTGGATAAAGATAGTTTGACACATCCTGATGAGACAGTGTACGAAGAGAGTCACAGACATTGCTTACCACATGGAACATTCTTTATGGTGTTAAAAACACTCTAAAAGGCTATTTTTCACAGATAATTTTAATAGGCTGGCATAATTATGCTAAGAAAAGTACCTTCCATTGTCACATACTTGTTTAAGAATAACTGAAAAGGTTGATAGGGGTTTGTGGCCCAGATTATAGACACAAAACAGTTCAAAGGTGAGTTCTCTAAAGATATGGGGAAGGAAAAATGTCAACAAAGGCTTAAAGTAACTTCCCTTTCTTATCTAGTTACCTTTACAAAGAGAACATAAGTAAAAATTCAATTCTAACAGATAATACATATATAAAACCCAATTTCACAAAATGGAAAATAACTCATGTCATAATTATGGTGCTTATATTCAATAATTTAATAGCAATTTATATTATCAAAAATATGCTACCCATAGTTATTTCATTGACTTGGCATTTCAGCAAACTGTTAAATTGTTAATAATTTGTCATAAAAAACAACAAAGGGCAATTTTATTATTATTTTCATCACAGAGTTCAGATAACTGCTATTGACAAGTTTGGATTATTTGATGAAAAATACTCTTATAATTAATATGCAAAACTAATCTTTCTAACATCAAAACATTGTACTCCTGTGGACTGCAATGATCTATTGAGCTAAAGAAGCTGATGTGGGTAGGAGAGTATGGCAATATACCCACTTTCATTTGGAGGCAAGACCATGCATATTAGAACACTGATTCATTCTGAGACAGCCATAACATTCCAACTATATTACAGAATTCCCATTAATTAGGTTAAAAAAAATCTCAAATAGAAAAAAATTCCAAAATGTTCAAATCAATTTCGATATTCAAAAAGTTCAGTCCCCATTCAGAAACAGATAAACAGTATATTTATTAAATGAGTTAAGACAAATAAACTTTACAAACAGACAAATAATAAAAGGCTCAGTGGCTAAAATAGGTGGTAAGCATCATTAAAGGAAATCAACACCATCACGGTATCTCAGTTGGCTTACATGTGGAAAAAAATTTTCAAAGAGCAATTTCACAGAAATGAAGCCAGTTTTTTTTTCTTATAAACAA
>NW_008331484.1:4551611-4637669 GCF_000622305.1 Nannospalax galili | reverse complement strand
GACATCTGTTATGAAAATTACCATATCACATATTTGTAATATGACAAGGAGTAACTCATCTTCAAAGTGCAACAAGTCTATTTACAACCACAAAAAAGGCAATGATGAGGAGAAAAGGATTTTTAAAAAATATACAAAGATTAAAAACATTTGGGATGCAAAATTAAACAATTTTTTTTGGTTAGAGAATAAAAGAGAAAAAATGATTGAATTACAGATGCTGATTTAGCTATACATACTATTTAATGGGATCCAAGATCTTTAACAGCTTGTTTGTGTTGTTTTTTGTTTTTTCTATTTATATAATGCTCTGGAAATTTCTGGTCGAAATTACAGTGTCTCAAAGAGAGAAACACACCCTAAGCATGTCTTTTTACTGCTTCATGGATGTTATAAGACCCATTTATGGATTAGAGTTGGTGTAAAAAGTCATTGCCTTGAGTTGAAAAATGAATACTGTAAAAGCTCAATACAAACCCTCCGAAGCACATGCACTTCTAAATCTTTTGGTAGTTACATTCATATTTAAGCATAACCAAAAAAAAGTAAAACTGAAAACATTTCCCTTTTCTCTATTCCCTATGCCTTGTAGGCGTCTTCAGTGGATAGGGTCAATTTTTAGAGTTGAAAGGGTTCTTCAAGAGGAGTCAGATCCCCACCCTCAGTCAGGGTGAGCGAATTCCCCAAGATCATGCAGCACGTTAAAGGCAAAATCAAGACTAGGAGCCAGGTCTTGACTCTTAGTCTAAATGCTTCCCAGTATATCATGCTACCTCTTTTTACAGTATGAGTCACTACAAATACCTGATGAATAAATGTACAATGATAATGCGACAGAGCCAATGTGTTTCTAAGACTTGCAGAAGATTACTGCAAAGAACTGATGAAGAGAAAAAGGTTTCCCCCACCCACCAAAAAATATCAAGCACCATCAACTAAATGTTTCTTAGCTGGGTCAGCGTTCTTGGATGTGGCAGTCCTCGTAAACCTTATGTCAGCCTGAGGATTGTTTATCTGGTGAAATCTGCGCCCCGAAACAATACCAGTTTCTAATGGGTAAAACACAAGAGGCAAACAAAGGAAGAAGATAGACAGAAGAGAATCCGGAGCTCAAGAATCCAGTTGCCTTAGAGATGGGCATTTTAGCATATGGTGAATCACTAATTCAGTATGTAACTATTTAGAAGCCTTTTCCACTTTTTCATATATAATCTCCTTTTATCTAATCTGTTATTTGGCCACTTAATTAAAATAAATGTGTTAAAGAAAATAGTGGTCATCACTTTTTATAAAATTATAAGATTATTTTAGACAAACTAGTTTCTAGGGAGCGTATGTTAAATGTCAAAATTCTAACAACTCTCAATCTGATTCTATGAGATTACCACACCAAGGAATTAAAGCAGTACTTCATGGAACTGGTACCATCTTGAAATTTATCCTAATTGTGGTTAAAGAGAACAGAATGATGTACCACATATGCAGAATTGAGGAAAGAAGCTGAAATGTCTTAAAAAAACATTGCTGTGTATTTATTTAATAAAAGGGTGTATTTATTTATGTTTACAAACAAGTTTGAAAAACAAAAGAAAAACATGTATGCATCTACCTATTAACCTTTTTCAAAATGCCAACAGCCCTCATGCTGTGTGAAAGTCTCTAAGGATTTATTAGAAAAATCAATACAGTTCACTCACAGTTCACCAAGACATCACTGAACTAACATATTTAGACAAAAACAAAAAGGACTAAGGTTCTCTTGTACGTAGTTTGATAGTTTAATTTGATTTGCCTGAAATAACAAAAGCATTTCAAGCATCTTTCGTTATGTATTTGATGTCCTGCATTAAACAATCTACTAAATTCTGAACAAAAGGTTATTAGCAAGCTTTCAAAAAAATTTAAAAATTAAACAGTTGTTTCAAAACCATTAAGTAGTAAATGTATTTAAGAACTGTCTTAGTTTATTTCTTCATTGCTGTGACAAAACACTCTGACCACTACCAACTTGGGGAAGAAATGGTTTATTCAGCTTACAATTGCAAGTCGCAGTCCATCACTTCTACAATATTTAACAGGGTAAATTGTAGGCAAAAATTTAGTACAGTTTCAATAGAAACACCCCTTTTTTTTCCTGAAAATACAGCAGTATTTGAAGGACTAATTTTTCTCTGCATCAGTTATAAGGAAGCTTCCCATCTATGAACAGGAACAAAAAAAGTATCTACAAACCTTGTAAACAGATCTGTATCATTTATAAACATAAATAATCCAAATTATTAACAGCCAACAGCAGAAATGAAAGTATCAATTCAATGATCCAGGGCTCTGTCTCACCCAGCTTTACTCCTCCCTCTCTCCCATCAATGACTGAGATAAACTACAGCTCTGCTAATACACTGTTCAGGACCATTCTTAGGTACTACTGATGATCCACAGGTCACTTATGCTGAGTTACTGTTTATCTGTCAGTTCATTTCTCCCACCCCCCAAAAAGCACCCTCAGTCTGGCAGAAAGCTTTGCTTTTTTTTTTTTTAAAAAAATAAATCTACATTCGTACAAGTATGTCTTCTGTTGAAGTCCAAAGACAAGAATACTATCTTGTCTGTCACAATATGTGAAAAGACTCAGTTTCAATTTGTTTCTTTACAATGCAGCTAGTGTGTTAACATTCAGCTTACAATCAGAGCGATGTTTCCAAACTATGTAGTGGGCTTCCTGGGGATGAAGAGGTAGCAGACTTGTTCATTTCTATTGTAAGGTGAATTCCGCTGTCAACAGCATTGTT
This sequence comes from Nannospalax galili, assembly GCF_000622305.1. Taxonomy (NCBI): domain Eukaryota; kingdom Metazoa; phylum Chordata; class Mammalia; order Rodentia; family Spalacidae; genus Nannospalax; species Nannospalax galili. Next base: position 4,634,880 of record NW_008331484.1, on the reverse strand, counting down.
ATTTTTATTAGGAGAGGGTGGAGGGCTGGAGTTGCGTTTTGTAGGAGCATCATCTTCAGCATCAGTGTCATCAATAAGGGGGATATGAGGCTCTGAATCTTCTATCCTAAACTCAGGATGTGTCATAAAGTTGTGAATTGAACTTCTTGATTCTGGCTTTTCTAACCCTTCATATAAAGAACTACGAAATGCATTCACCACTCGAATCTGGAAATATCAGAAAACACAGAAAGATGTCAGTACACTAGTAACTTAACTAAAAAAAATGGTTTATCTATGAGTTTGAATCCACAAACAGCTAGGTATGAGTGAATCATATTTGCATGTAATGCAGTGGAACTTGCAATACACTGTAAAAAAATGAATATTTTAGTAGGACACTACAGAACAACAAAACCACATATCTAAGAATTAAGAAGTATATATTCAAAGTAACACTAACAAAATCTCAATGTCACTGGCTAAAAATTTAATAGCCATTTAATAGGATTTTTTCCCTAAGAAAACAAAACAAACAAAAAACAAACATAATGAAAACTTAACCATACACAAGCTTTGCTGATTTTTCTTTAAATTAAAAAGAATGTATTTTAAAAAACAACTGAAGCTAAAATGTCAAGCACAAAGGAATGCTATTTATCATGCTCGGAATTAGGTGTCACCAACTATGAAAGAGCCAAGCAAATATAAGCCAAATGCCACAATGAACTCACATCTACCCCACCACTCCCTCAATGAAAAACTAAAAGACAAAGCCCAAACAAATATCTATAAATGCTACTAAACAGCTATAAATATTTGAGTATATGCCATTTTTCTACGAAGTGTTAGTATTTTTTTTCTATAACATAAGTTAATCACTATACTTCTCTGGAAAAAACAGATCCCAAACAAACAAAATATCCATTGTTATTTTGGGAAAAATTTCCCAAGGAAAAGACAAAGTTTTAAAGTTTTCTAGTAATGACATTTAGACATATAGCTTAACAAATTACCTTTCTGCTTAGAGGGCTGCTGTAACAAAGGAAAGGTTAATGACAAGCATGAAAATTTCTCTGCAGTGATGACTAAAGGCTTTGATAAAGCAGTGTCATTCAAGTTTTAAGAGATAAGATCCATATACAGCTGAGCACTCTCATCAGTTCAAATCACTATTTGCTTCTGATGTAATTCTAATTTTACTAACAAAGGCACCTCTTACTCATCAGGCTAAGAGAAATAACACCCGATATTGCGGAAGAAAATAGTAACCACTGAAATCATCTCATAGGATAATAGTAATTAAGAAATTTATTCAAAAGAACATTTAAATGCATATTTTAAGAGTATAGAGTTAGGGCCCTTCTAATAACCCTCTCTATTTTTCTTTCCTGTATAGCAATCCCTGTTCATATGCTGCTTTAGTCTATATTAACTTGGCTCTTCGTATACAGAGAATACAGCAGAGAGAAGTAAAGTGTGTTTCTGTCTTCTATTTACTAGATGAGGCTAAGGAATAGAGGTCAAAGGATACCTCAGCTATCTATAAATGGGAAGTAACATGGGTTCCTACTCTTTATGGGGTTGTTACGGTACATTAGTGCAGTCTTAGCCTGTGAATCCCAGAACTTCTCAGACTTCTATGTGCATATGAATTAACTGGAGATCTTGGTAAAATGCAGATTCCCACCCAGCAGAGGGAGAATCTCCATTTCCAACAACCTTGCAGTTGACGTTGACCTGGCTGGGCCATATCCACATTTGGAGCCCAGGCATCTTGTCTATACTATCTTGCTATTTTATCATATACTATTTTACAATTCTATTTTATTCATGTGTTTCTATTTATTTTAACAAACTGCATCAAACACATTTTCAATTGTTTTTGCTCCCTTACCTTTTATTGCTATAAAATGTTTAACACATGAGATGTTAAGAATGCTTGCTACACACATTGTTAATGTTTTGTTATGGAACACTGTATAAATTTCAGATATTTATACAGGGCATTTGTGCTGGACAGCTTCAGTTGGCCACTTGACACACCTGGGAAGACCAGAGCCATGACTGGGAATTTCCTCTATGAGAATGGCCTGTAGGCATTTCTGTGAGGCATTTTCTTGATTGTTTAGTGATGAAGGAGGGCCCAGTTCAATATGGATGATGCCATCCCTGGGCAGGGGTCCTGGGTTATATAAAAAAGCAGGCTGAGCACAGGCCAGAGGAGCAAGCCAGTAAGAAGTGTTCCTCTATGGTCTCTGCTTTGGTTCTGGCCTCAAGGTTCCTACCCTGAGTCTGTCCCCTCAGTGATGAAATGGAAGTGTAAGCCAAATAAACTCTTTCCTCCCAAAGTTGCTTCTGCTCATGGTGTTTATCACAGCAAAAGAAAGCTAACTAAGACTGTATTTAACGTGTATTTTGACTGTCCTGATATTAATCTATGAAGTTTAAAAAGAAAAAAAAAGATAACTTCCTTAAAAAAAAAAATCTGTTGCTGCCAGCAGCCAGCAGGCACTAAGAATACAAATCGGAGGCTCAGTCAGCAAATGTGAAGGTTCAAATGACCCTGAAGTTGTTGCTTATTTGAAGATGCTTCTGGCACTGTGGTCAATGGAGAGATACACAAGCTCTATTTTGTTTTTAAACCAGTTTGGGTAAAAGACGTAAGACTCGAGGAGGAAATAAATCCCTTTTTTTTGGTATATGTTAAATTTGTAAAAAAAAAATCTAACACTTAAAAGAAATATATGTCCTTAAGACAGACAGTTGTGAGTTCTCAAGTTCTGAGAGGGATAACTATGGAGCAGGCAAGGGCACCAGGTGTGCAGACCCCCCCCCAACACACACACACACACACACACACACACACACACACACACACACACACACACGAAACCAGTAAAGTTCCTTTATCAAAACTAAAATCTGTTTTCTCTATCTGAATTTACGGAAAAGACATTTAGATATTTTGTTCAAATATTTTATAAATGAAGAAACTGAGCAAAAGAGATCCTTGTTCAGTCACGCTTAACTTGATGCCAAGGGTTTGAGGACCCATGTTTCTCAATTCCAAATTCTAGGTCTTTGGAAGTCAGTAAAAGAGTTATGCATAAGTTAGTAAAGAACATATACACACTTACTTTGCCATTTCCTTCACCACAGTAAAACATTTCACAAGATTAAAATTATTGGGCTGGAGAGATAGCTCAGCGGTTAAGAGTACTAGCTGCTCTTGCACAGGATGTGGGTTTGATTCCCAGCACCCACATGGAAGTTCATAACCATCTGTAACTCCAGTTCCAGGGGCTCCAATGCCCTCTCCTGACCTCCGTGGGCACTGCATAGCACAGGTGCACCCACCTATATGCAGGCATTACACTCATACGCGTAAAATAAAAATAAAAAATTTAAAAAAGATTAAAATTATGCTTCCTTCCTACACGTCCTCCAATGCCACAGGACTGTGGTTAGTTATGCATATAGTAAAAGGATAGTTTTCACTGTAGATAGACACAACAAATACCTAGATTAACCAAGAGTCCCTGGGCTAGATTTCTTTATCTACTTATAAAGAACATAACTAAAAAGTACTCCTGACCTAAAGCATGCCACAGTGCTGTAGTTCAATCTTGAATGTCTCCTGTGTGTTAAAAGTTTGCTCCTCAGGGTACAGACACTGGAAGGCAGTGGTATGGGTGAGAAGTGGGGCCTTGTAGGAGGTCACTGAGTTATTGGTGGCATGCTCATAAAGAGGATTATTGATTCTATCCTGTCCTCCCTTTTTTTGCTCCTGACTCATTATATATGACTTTGCTCCACTATGTGTTCCTGTCATGATGTGCTGACTCAGCACAACCCAAGAGCAATGTGGCTCCTGCACCACAGACTGGAACATCCAAAACTGTGAGCCAAAATAATACATTTTCATCCTCAAAGTAATTATTTCAAATGGTGGAGAAAGAACTCTAAACATACTGAACTAACTTACACTTACCCTTCACTGCATTTCATATGTAAAATTCTCACAATATAAAAGTAATTCTGATGAATCATTTTATGCATGATATATCAGGTAGGAATTACATATTAAGCAGAAACCCTAATTTCCCATTACTGACCATCTAAGCCTTGCTAGTTATCCTTTCTTTATATTTAATTGCTACTTCAAATTTATTAAGACCTATTATGTACAGAACACACTTCCTGAAATTATCAGAACTAAGAAAAATTCAATGATTCTACATCCAGAAAAATTTTAATAAATTATTCAACAGAAGAAAAACTGCCTGAAGCATATATGGTAAACATCAAAAACTGAAGTGATTATCAATCAAAACAACACTTTCTATGTAAGAAATACAAAAATCAAAACAATATCATGTACCCTGCAAAATACCTGCTTTTCTACGCATTCTAATTTTTAATAACACAATCAGCTATAATGTCTGAAAACATGGCATGCAGGCAGACCGCTCTAAAATACAGCACTAAATTAATCACAAGCTTAAAATCTTCTACAATAGAATGTCCACTTTTGAAGTTTTTATTCACCATTATTTTTTATTAGAAACACTAATTTAAAGAACTTTAGTGGTAGAGTAAAAAATATTTTATAACCCCCCCCCCCCCAAATTCTAGACTAGTTTTCTAAGTTCAGTAAATAAATGCACAGTGGCTTTTCTCAAAGGGCGAGTCACTTGTGTAATAGTTCAGTTATCTGGAATCTTTCTCTGCGATGGACAGATAGTAAATGCTGGATTTTTTTGAGCCATATGGTCTCATTCATAACTACTCAACTCTGCTCTCACAGTGCAAAAGCTCCCATAGGAAATACTTAAAGATGAGAGATTAGCTGTGTTTTGATAAAATGTATTTTCTAAGGCAGGAGGCATGGTAGATTTAGCTCACAGGCTAGAATCTGAAGACCTTTTGCTTTAAAGACCAATTTTTCTTTCTTTTTTGCAGGAGGCTTAATTATTTGTTGAGTAATAGGATTTAATAATGATGAAGGGTATTAGAATTAAGTATTTTTATAAACAAGGAAGAATTAGGCAATGCTTTCCCTAGAGACTTTAAAGAACGAAGAGCTTGTAGATGACTGACTGGAAAAAGGTGAAACTCTCTAGAGATGTTCCAAGTCTAGTATTTGACAACGTTGACATGATTATTTCTTCTATTTAATAAATTAAGAGTTCCAAATGAGTCAAAGGAATTTGTCAGTTACAGAGATTTGTTTTTTAAAAAAGTTATTCTTTAAAAATATTATTTATTATTTTTATTTTATGTGCACAGTATTGCCTGCCTGCATGTATGTAAGTGTACCCATGTTGTGCAATGCCTGCAGAGGTCAGAAGAGAGCACTGGATCCCCTGGAACTGAAGTTACAGATGGCTGTTAGCTGCCATGTGGGTGCTGGGAACCGAACCAGGGTCCTACACAAGAACAGCCAGTGCTCTTAACCACTGAGCCATCTCTCCAGCCCCCAAAGATTGATTTAAAAAAAATTTTTAATTATGTGTATGTGTGAGTGAGTATGTGCCACATGTGTGTGTGGGTGCCTGAAGAAGCCAGAAGATGCTGTTGGAACCTGTAGAGGTGCTGTTACAGGTGGTTTTGAGCCACCTGATATAGATACTTTGAATTTATGTCCTCCAGAAGAACAGCAAAGCACTCTTCAATGAGCCATTTCTCCAGCCCCATTCATAAATATTTGTAAGACAATACAATGTTAGGGCAGAAACACAGAAGTAATTAAGCTGCCATTAACCACACTAAAATTATGTGTATATGCATACATTAAAAAATAAATGAATTCTGTTATCAGATATTCTGCAGCACCCATAACAATGTTCCATCAGCAAGGTTCAAAGAAATTTAAGATAACAGCAATATAATTACTGTGACTGTATGTAACAATTACCTCACTAGCAAAATATGATCTAGTCCCTGGATACCTTATGTTCTGAGAACCTAAGATACAAAAGAAGTAAACACCTCAAATGCTAATGAATGAACAGCACTGTCTTTCCTTTGCCACCTCTACTTCCTGACGTGAGGTATCACTCTCTTGACCACATGAATCCAACAGACTCAAGAGTTTTTATATATAGGTATATACCAGAAAAGAGTCTGTGGCCAGCAGTGGGGGGTGTCCAATCTAGGACACTAGGCTGGGCATGTGGCTCATGCCTGTAACTCCAGCACCCACGAAACTAAGGCAGAAGGATCACTGTGAGTTTGAGGATAACCTGGGTTACAGAATAAGACCATCTCAAAACCAACCAACCAAACACCCTAAAACTAAAACAACACAAAATACCAACAAGGATGACAGGTATAAACTCTTCTAAAAGTTTGTGTCATGAAAAATAACAATAGGGAACGGATCTAGGCTACAGCCTAAGGGATGATACAAATTATTGTTTCTTAGATCCTAGATGAAAAAAAGCTACAAAAGGACATTTTTGGGGCAACTGGAAAAATCTGAATATGGACTATATTATTTGGTAATATGGTATCAGTGTTAAATTTTTTGAATACAGTAATATAGAACACTATTCTTAGGTATATACTAAAGTCTGTAGAAATGAAATACCATATCTACCATTTCTAAATGGTTCAGAGAAGGAAATGGTTCAGATAAGAAGTATTAACATATGAGGCCTAGGGTCACAAAACATTGTATGATGTGGTGAATCCACATAAAGATATTCATGTACTATATTAAATCTCTCAACTTGTCCAGAGGTTTGAAATACTTCAAATTTTAGGGGAAGGACTAAGGTCTTTCAGAGAAAAGTCTTAGCTTGGCCTCTTCGTGACTTTCCAAGGAGGCTAAGGACCCCAGAAACAAATATTCTGTGCATTATCAAGTAGAAATTTACAACTCTTGCTGTTTCTTTTACTGGACTGCAGGTTCTGGAGGCTCTAGAATAGCTCTGGCATGTGTCAGCTCTTTCATAAATGTTTGTGGAACATCTACCATTCTGGGATGAATGGCTGAGTGAGCTAGATAGTGCCAAATCCACAGGGGAAGAATGCAACAGACATTACTGTACCAAGCACAAGGCAGTTTACATTTACCATTTCATTCAGGTAAGTTTTAAAAGGAAAACTCCTATCTGCCAAAGTAAATGCAGCATCCTAGCGTTACAAGTTCACTTTGTCTTTAGAGCACTTTGTCTGCTTTGCTTTATACTGTGCTGCCTATACTTGTTAGCAAATTGTTTATACTATGTCAGTGTTCACACATGGAAAATGGGGACAGTTCTTGTTCTGCTTGTTTTATAACATTGTGAAAAACATCAAATAAAAATTATTTATGCAAACAGTGAACAAACAGGTATTGAATAAAAAGTGTGTCCTACTGTGTTCCTTAATTCACTCTCCACAGTGTGCCATGGCTAGTCCTTGCTGTTTGCTAGCTGGACAGCAAATGAAAAAGACAGGTTTCTGCCCAATAGAACTTTAGCTTTAATAATTTCAGGAATCTTAGTGATGTGGCTGGGTTAATATTTTTAGTGTTTGTATATACTGAAAATTCACTAAGAAATCAGAAGACCCTAATTGGCAGTAAAATGTGAGTTATAAGGCTTTGCAAAAAGAATCTGTCATTAATTGAAAACCTGAAAAAATTTTTTGTTAATAATGAGTTAAATAGTAGTCAATATGTGGGTATTAATATGGAATCATTCAGTAATTAATGAAAAATATACTTTCTCTAATTTTGTTTGCAAGAGCAGAACATTATGACAGTTTTAAGCTAAAGTGACTGCATAAATGGAAAAAGCCCAAGAAGCCAATCAATATAAATAGTATAAAAGCTTATTCAGGGACCTCTTCTTAAAAAATACACATAACAAGGCAAATAAAGTCTGGTTAGGAAGGCAAGCAACTGGTTATATATATTACAACTTTTCTTCATGCTACTAACTTTTTTTCTCAATTGGACTGTGTAAAAGTTGAAATGTTACATTCTTTAGCTTTATAAATGCATTTTTCTGGTCCACTTATCTCAGTTTCAAATCACATGCTTCTGGGAACCATGCAGTATGAACATGTTCAAGGCATATACTCAAAAATTTATAGTAGTTTCATAAATTCTAAGCCACAATTTTATTCCCCATATTAGCTATAAAGTTAGCATAGAGACAAGCTCACAGATTTCATATCTAATCTTTGGTTCCAATTGCTCCACCTGTTATCTAACCCTCTAAGAAATAAAACAACAACAATGACAACACTTTGAGGTCTCAATCCACTTTACAAAAAGAAAGCTTTATGAAAAGCCTGAACAATGAATTCAAACATTAAGGAGAAAATGAGAAACGTTAGGTGTGTGAAGTAGGAAATGTTAATTTCATGCACTTAGGAACACACACTCACACCCCACAGTAGTAGAAGCAGTAGAAGAGGAAAACACTACATGTGTAGGGGTAGAAATATTTGTTACATCATGATGCTGGCTGGCGATGGAGGGTTGCCGCCTTAGAGCCCCCTGAATGGAACTTCCACTCTGGAAAGCATTCACTACATCCATCTGCAAGGAATCAGAGATTGTGACAGCTTGCTCAGCAAGAGAGAGAGAACAAGAGAAAGGACCGTTCCATCTATCAACATTTAAAAAGTAAAGAAAAAGGCACTTTTACAGAGCAGATAAATAGGCAAGTGTGGCATTTTGAGATGAAAGGGGAAAATAAAAGGAAAAAAGCTTAGGGTATATAAGACACATTCTTTCATAATCAGTTAAAAGTTTCATTCAGTTCATCCATCAGTAGTATTTTTTCAAAAGAATAAATTTTTTAGGTTGGGAAGGCTAGAAAAGCAGTTATAGAGAACACAGACCTCCTCCCCAGGTAAAAACCCCTTGCTCCCATCAGCTCTCCTACCTCTCTACCAGAACCATACCTGAGTTTGGATTCTGTTCAGACCTCTAAACCACAAGATTTGGCCACGCCGCAACTCCCTTTCAGCATGATCAATCTCTTCAACATCTTCTGCTAATTCCTCCTCAGGTATTTCTTCTTTTTGTGTTCCATGGCCAGCTTCTTTGAGGAATTTTAAACGGCTAGTTGGAATTGTTGAAATAAGCTACAACACAGGGGAAAGAACTTAAGGTATTAAAGGTTGTGAGACTATCCACTCATCTTCACCAATGAAGCAATGAGAGCATGTTGGTCAGATATTTCCAGAACAGAAATTATTCTCTATTACATAAAGATCTGAGTTTAAAGGATAAAACGTTTCTCTGTAATAGGAATTAATTTGACTATATTTTTCATATTTTTAATTTAGACGTTCATGACAGCAAACTGTTTAACCATGTTTTAATGTGTATATTTCCATTTAAACTCATATTAATTACATTTACTTCAAATAAAATGAAATGGCAAGTGGTTTTACCGGGAGTAAAACAAACTTGTAATTCATTACTGCTATAAAAGTTCAACAAGAAAAAACTCATCAGAACTCATTAAAAATCATTAAGGTTATACTGAAAATAGTTTGGTTAACTGTATTTTTATAAAACTTAGCAATTTAAAATTGAATTAACACTGACTGATAATGACATTAAATACCAACAGATGTCTCCAAAAATGTCAAGGACATCAAATGCATCATTAAGTATATTTTAGCTTAGAAGCACTAATAGGCAATGCCTATGGTTCGGATTTTCCAAGAGGAAATAAAGATGCAGTCAAGACACAGAACAGCTTGGAGAGCTTCTAGTCCTACCATCTTATTTCACTGAGGTGAAACAGACTCAGACATGTGAAGTGACTTGCTCATGGAATGGCTAAGGTTCCAGGTCCCCTGGCCACCAAAGCCAGAGTGCTTTCTACCATCACACAATGAAAACCAACAGACAAAACGTGTGCTGTACTGCCATTTCCTCTTCCTGAAATTAGCCAGAACTATAGGAGGCTGTGCTCTGCCTATCAGAGAACATTACAAAATAATTAGAATGGTAATCAAAAAAAGAAATGTGGACCAAGTAGGAATCTTCTCAAACGATCTCTAAGAATGAGGTTTTTAGAAGATATGGCTAAGAAGAAAAACTTAGAACCCAGAAACACAATTAAGAAAAAGAGGATAAAAGGCTGAGCTAAATAAAACTCAAAAGTTTGGTGTGACTTGTAGAAGAACAATCAATTAGCTTACACAAGTTATACACTGTAACATGCTAATCTGTATTTATGTGCATGAGAGTACCATCAGCTGGTTTTACGGTAATAATGCAGGTCATTACTGCTCGCATTTAAAACTAATGGCATGCATTTGCAGGTAAGCTGACCAATGCTGAGGTGTTATCTCACTTCTGTGGCATTGCAGTTTATATACACATTATTAAAACTATTCAAATACTCTAAAATGTCATTTTGTGGCTGTTTCTTGCAGATACTGTGATTTTTATGAACTGTTTTTGAAGCTCAAAGCTTTTCCTAGGCTTTATTTTGGATTAAATTGCACAGCAACATAATTAAATGTTACACTTCTATAAAAATTACTCTGAAAATATAAAAGTAGGTGATAAAAGATACAGGTATAAACATTTGAACCAGTTATAAATACGTTATAATTGCTACAAAACTTGTCTTAAAAAAAGAAGCTAGAAATAAACATAAGACTAGCATGCATAATAAACAACAAGTGATACATTAGAACAAGCAGGACATTAAAAAATTATAAACAAAAAAACCATACTACTCAGAATTCCCTATCTTGACACATGATAACTATCCACAATCAAGTAACATAACTAACTAAAAAAATACACTGTAGAAGTTTTTCAAAAAACTACTTTAGATTTTAACAAAAAATGACGAGATTTTTACCTGGCCCCAGAGTAAGGTCCCCATTCCTAGGAAAATTGACCATAGCCACTGTTCTATTGAAAGTTCTGAACAACTGAAAGGTTTTCCACCAAACTGCACAATTATTATCTGGAGGAATAATCAAGAGCACATTTGTTTAAAGCATTTGAAATTTGAAATCCACATTCTTAAAACAAATTCATGTCTTCGAACACTGAAAGTGAACAGCCACTATTATTTATAATAGTCAGAGCTGAAAATAAGACAACTAAAAGTAAAATCTCTGCCCCAAATTTATATATACACTTAACAAATTATACTTACTAAAAATTAAAGAAAATCTCATGATCAAAAGAATGCCTGTATGCTGTTTCAAATACACTCCTAATAGATACATTCCTTTGTACTTTATATAATGTTTTGAATAATTTATGGCTATCATGAAAGATGGTATGTGTTTTGTGGGAAACACTGTATGTTATGAAGAAGCAGAGAGAATATGCCATCCCGTTTTCTCATTCCTAGTTAACATTTATATGTAAGATAACTATGCATGAACTGTAAAAGAAGAAAAGCAAGCTGGCAAAGTTCTATGAAATGTGGGTCAGCTCGGGTGGTACGTTCAAAAGTGACCCACATAAATAAAATTCATAATAAAGTTCTTATGCATCCTTCCTTATTTTAAACATTCTAAAACAGTACAGCTAGGAATATGAAGCAGTCAGTAACAAAATATTCACCTTCATCTGTGACAGCTCTTCAATGTATCTTAAATTGTGAAATATTGAAATTAAAAAGTCATTTTTAAACCTTTGGAAGCATTATAAATTCAATTCTTTGAATTTGTTAGATCCACTGTTTTTTAATGTCAAAATTATTTATACAGAGAGTCCTAATTGTTCATTAGTGGCATGATATCAATTAGATTATAACTGATTTGCTATGAGGTCTTGATTTTCATATGGAAATGAAGCTATAATCATTTTTCTTTAGTAAATTGAGAAGATAAAGATGTGTATTCTAGATTTCTTTTTTTTTGGTGTTTTTGAGACAGGGTCTCCCTGTAGTCCCAGCTGGACTGGAACTCACAGAGAACTGCCTGCTTCTGCCTCCCAAATGCTGGGATTAAAAGACCTTTTTGATGATGGGCATGAAAAGTAAGACATTAAGGTATTGGGGAAAATCAGTAATTCTGTGATTGGGTGACATGAAAAATTTCATTAAGTCACTCCATTTTATATTTGGAAGAAATAAAGTTGTTTGCTTAGGTAGTTGTGGAACTTACTTCTAAGAAAGAGACAAGTTTTCATATTTTTAGTACCCACCTTAGAGCAACATAACACTAGACAGACATCACAAGGCCATATACAGAAGCTCCCTTCCCAGCTAACAAGTAATTTCTAGAACAAGGTACCTGTTTACCAACTGTGTCCTGTATATTAATCACTGAAACCTCTTTTCCATTTACCCACCTGTACCACAAAGGTGCCTAAAACAATTGTACAGAAGATGGCATTATTAAAGATTCCTTCAAACACATTTCTTTCGCCATGAATTTTCCGGGCGTTTATTTCATTGAACAGCTGCATCAGCACAAAGGTGTTAAAAACAATGGTGTAATGTTCCGAGGGGGGAGCGTGCAGAGGAGCATTTCTTCCACTGTCAATATCGAAAAACTTCTCCCCTGAAACAAAAAATTATTATTTTGTAATTATCATTAAAAATAATGCAATATGTTTTTAAAAAGTGCATAATAATAAAGCCTAGCCAGACACAGAAAGGGCTGTAGGGGAAACTGGGGACATTTAGTACAACTCTTATTTATAAAGAACTGGAAACCCCTAAAACTGGACCACATATTTAACACGGCGGTATAGCCAGAATATAAAAAAGTCAAATATCTTTATTTCCCCCGTTATTTATAATCCTCTCAAAATTGACTAAGCACCACTGAGAACCACGAGAAATTAAAGAGATGTGGAGTTCGGGAAGAAAAGACTTTTGAAACCTCTGTCACATTGAAACATGTTGAATGACATTAACTTGCAATAGAAAGCTTTAACTGAAGCTTCATTAGAGATTGGATTCTTACCAGCAAACAAGAGTGTAAAAACCACCACAAGCTGGTAGAATGCGTGACCCAAAATATTCTTCATCATTGTGCGTGAGATGAGAGGCTTATTTCTACCATAAGGTTTACGAAGCAAGAGTGACTCGGTGGGTGGTTCCGTTGCCAGAGCCAGGGAAGCAAGCGTGTCCATGATGAGGTTGACCCACAGCATCTGCACAGCCTTAAGCGGTGAGTCCTAGAAAAGACATGCTTCCTAATAGACACTCACAACTGCTTAGGGAGACAGCAACTTTCAGGAAGCCTTTAGGATTATAAAAACTTAAGGAACAAAACAGATTATATTTTTAAGTGAATTAACTAAAAACATAATCTTCATCTTATTTAAATATTTAAGGGTTCTTAAAGGGTAGATTATAATTTTTGCTTTAAAATAAACAAATATCAACAAACTGTCACCTACTTGAGTAATACAAGCACCCGTGAAAGCAACAATCACTGCTACTACATTAACAGTAAGCTGGAACTGAAGGAATTTTGAGATGCTGTCATAAACATTTCGTCCCCACATAACTGCTTTAACAATGCTTGTAAAGTTGTCATCGGTGAGAATAATATCAGATGCCTCTTTAGCCACATCAGTTCCAGCAATGCCCTGTTAAAAAAATTCTGTGAATTAGATTATATGTTTAAAATATGTTTCACATATTCAAAAGGATAATAAACAGAGTGAATGTGTACAAAGAATAAATTTATGTTAAAAGAAGGTCATTAATATGCTGGGCGTGGTGGCACATGCCTTTAATCCCAGTACTCGGGAGGCAGAGGCAGCCCGATCTCTGTGGGTTCGAGGCCAGCCTGGTCTACATAGTGAGTTCCAGGCCAGCTGGGGCTACCGGGAGACCCTGTCTCAAAAAGACCAAAATAAATAAATAAAAATAAATAAATAAATAAATAAATAAATAAATAAATAAAAAAAAAGGTAATAATGTGATTTTAAGATGCCACTGAAAAAAACATTCTGGTTCAGAAGACATCATACACAAGGGTGAAACATGAAAGATGACTGGATGGCAAATAACAGACTGAAGGAATCTGGAGCTTCAGCCATCAGTGCGGAAAGCCTCCCCCCCGCCCCCCGGCCCCCTTCCTGTAAAGCCCAGGACTGGCAATCTCAGAGAGTACTTAGAGCTGAAATGAAAAGAGCTCTTGAAGGTCTGAAGACACTGAAGAAGCAATGAGAAGCCTCAAGCTAGTAACACACTGCTGACAACAGAATGGGGTAGTCTGGAGACTAGGTTAATAAAAACTAGTTAACTCATTGATATGCAACAGATAAATTTCATATGCTGATGCTGAAATAATAGAATGGAAAGACTGCTAAGCGTCTCTTGTACTAAGGAGAATCTTGGAATAAACTAGTGTCAAGTACATTAAAAAGTATGGAAAAATTAAAAAAAATGTTAAGTGAATAAAAAAGATAATTTATAGAGAATACAAAAAGTTGCATAAGAAAGGAAAATTAACCATAGTAGATCACATGGTTCAGCTTGGAAAGGCACACAGTCACAGTAGAATTGAATAATGACTTAACCAAAATGATGACATAGTTCTACTGGAAGAATGAGACAGGCAATGAGTGTGAATCTACATGAAGCAAAGCCCCCAGTTCTCAGTTTTCTGGATGAAAGTTGGTAGCTAACACTTTGTATTATAAAGTGATACAGAACCAGAATAACATGATTTAGAGATAAGAGATAGAAACAGTTTACAGGTAAGTTTCCTTTTGAGAATCAAAAGATAAAGGGGAGGAAATGGTATGTGGTAGGAGGCTCCAATACCTTACTTTTAAAATGCTATACAAATAATGTTTTAATAAAACATTAAATAAAAACTGAAATTAAACATTACAAAATATGTCAATTACAGAACAACTATAAGTTGAAATGTTACTCTATGGGTCATAATCTCAGTTTTACTTGATTCGAATCAGTTCCCTGATTCTAATCATTTTTTAAAGGTTATAAACGCAAACTACTTCACATCCTTGTCCAAAATCCTTACAAAATTAAAAGGTAACTGAAAGAGGTTAACTGGTATCCAAAGAAAACTAATTATATAATCAAATAACTTTGGAAACCTAAAAAAAATTTTATTTTGAGTGTTTTGCCTGCATTTATGTAAGTATACCATGTGTGTGCAGTACCCACTGAGGCCAGAAGAGGGAATCTGTTAGCTGTCCATGAGGGGAACCAAACCCAAGTCTTCTGAAAGAGCTAAAGTTACTGCCTTTAACTGCTGAGCCATCTCTTTAGCCCCAGGTTCAGAAACTTTTGATTAAAAAAGATTAAACAGTTTTTTTATGCATGCCTGTGTCCAAACTGACTTTGACTTCATCAGAAGTCAAGTTTCCACCAGAACAGTTTCAAATCAAAGCCACTCAGTACTTACTACTTTTAAAGTAAATTTAGATTTTTGATGAGTTTTCATTAAAAATAAATGGTAAAACAGCAAAAACCCTGAGCTTAAGCAAAAGAAACAAACAAAACCCACTAACAGCGAAGCCCATAGACTGTATTTCTGATTTGCCTTGGTGTATCTTACACTTACTTGAGACCCACAGGATCGATCTTACACCCAAATTTTGAGATAAAAACATGTATTCCATGAACTAGTTTTGTCTTCCTGGTCAGTTCTCAGGGTGAAGTAGCAGAACCCTGCTAATGCGAAATGCAGCCAACAGTCTTGAAGGGAAGGATGCCATCTGCCTAAAGCACGAGGCAGAACTCTTATATATTCTTTGTCCCACTTCAGCAACTCTTCGTAAGCTTTTGCTTGAGGGGAATTTTTCCATATAATTTCCTTTACCATTTCTTTTACTCATCATTAAAGATGGTGTGTCTTCTAAATCTCTATTTTAGCAGTGTGCTGGATAGCTTTAGCGTCAACTTGACACACCTGGGTTGAGGGAGCCTCAATTGGGGAATTGCCTCCATTGGACTGGCCTATGGTCATGTCTGTGGGGCATTTTCTTGAATGTTGAGTGATGTGGGAGGGCCCAGCCCACTGTGGGTAGTGCCACCCCTGGGCAGGTGGACCTGTGTTGGATAAGAGAGCAAGCTGAGCAGGGGCCAGGGGAACAAGCCATTAAGCAGTGTTCCTCCATGGCCTGTGTTCCACCTCCTGCCTCCAGGTTCCTGCCCTGAGTTCCTACCTTGGGCTCCCTGATGAACTGCAACCTGGGAGATGAAAGCTGAATAAACCCTTTCCTCCCCAAGTTGGTATTGGTCAGAGTATTTTGTCACAGCAATGAAGAAACAAACTAAGGCAAGCAGCAAAATTCCAGGAGGAGAATTTATGCAAGTATACACTGGTACACATGAATTCTCACCTGAAATCTTTAATGTCAGAAGATATTTCAGAATTCAGCATCTCTGTATTGTAGGATAAGAAGGCATGTGCTTTGTATCATAAAATCTCCCAATAGGGATTTATCTTCCCACAAAAACACATTAGCACTTCCACAATGGCCATAACAGTCACAGTACATGGGACCAACAATTGCTAAGAACAGTTAAATGTAAAACTTTCCTGTCTAAAGCAAAGAATGACTGCGTTGCATATTAAGGAGGAAAAAACCAAAACAAAACACTTTTCTGCTAAGTTTTGAATTTGACCATTAGGATTATGGACCACTATTTTCTAAAAATAAGATAAAGAGCTTAACTGGAGGACTTGGGGGGAAAACAAGTAGAACTTCTGTCAACATTAAAAAAAAAAGTAACTCATTCTCTTATGTACAGAATCTAGATTGAAAAAATATGCAAGACATCAAGTAGAAGGGTAAACTGTGGAGGGTGGAGGACCAGCTAGAGGAGAGTGAGGGATAAGAGAGGGTAATGCCCGAGTGTGAGTATGAGCAAAGTGCATGACATGCAAGGGTGAAGACGTCAAAATGAAATTTATTTTGTGCACAGAGATTATATCGCTATATAAAATGAGGACACTCAAGTACTCTTTAAAAGACATTTGGGGCTATCACTGTTGTAAACCTGTTTAGAAAGATGGTTTTAAGATTCAGCCAAGTTGACAAATATATAAATGTTTCACAGAGAAAAAAATAAATAACGTATTATTACAATTGCCCAAAGAAATCATCTTCTAGCCAGATTTCATGGCATCTAATAAAGCTAGTATATAAACTAATTAGATTTATAAACCAATTTAGGCTTATCTATTACCTCTTAAACTAATCTTGAGGGACATCGTTTAAAATCAATAGTAATTCTGTCAACAGACAAACAACCCAGCTAGCAAATTACATTTGGAATATTTGAGTAAGTAAATTCCTACCATTGCAAATCCAACATCTGCTTTCTTTAGTGCTGGGCCATCATTGGTACCATCACCAGTCACAGCTACAACTTGGCGTTGCTCTGAGACTGTGCTGTCAATTATACCTTAAAAAAAAAAAAATGTGTTATAAGTCTTCTTAAATAAAACAGTTCTGTAGAATATCCTGACTCGTCAGTTTATAGAATAAATGTTACAGATATATAATTAAGCAAACATAAAAATGAAAACTGTCTATTTATTAGGGCGTGGTAGTGCATGCCTTTAATCCTAGTACTCAGAAGGCAGAGGCAGGTACCTCTCTGAGTTTGAGGCCAGCCTGGTATATAGAGTGAAACCCTGTTTCAAAAAAGTAAATGAGTACTTACTGTTCTTGGGAGAAAAAAAGAGGAATCTGTTTAGATATGGAGCAAGGCACTATCATTTTAATAGCTGAAGATAAATGAAATTAGCCAAAGATATCAGAAGAAAATATATCTAAATGCTATTCATAACTCAATCTAATTTTAAAACTTTAGGGAGCAGAACAAATTTCTGCACTAAGAAACTGAAATAGTTACAAAATCTACTCACCTTTAACCAGTGTATGTTTGTCAGTAGGAGATGATCTTGCAAGTACTCGAAGCTTTGGCCAAATCTTGTCTATCCGTTCTTGTTCAATCTATAAATTTTTATCAAAGTTAAAATGTGCCAAATCTAGTTCCATAATTCCAAAGTAGTTCACTGCCGTATTTTTCAGTGTTTTAAAAAAAGTATAGTCAAAAGAGTAATAGAAACTCCTAGGAACTTGACAGAATTGCAAATTCTTGGGTATGGCCTCAGGTCTAACTTTAAATACTCTGGGGTGAGGCACATCAATCTGTTCTAACAAGCTCTCTAGGTGACTCTAATACATGCTCAAGTTGGAAAACCACTAATACATACATCATACTATCAAATTTAATTTCTGCCTATGAAAATGAAACTTCCTTAGCATGAAAAGCTGAGATCTGTGGTCTCCTAAAATGCATTCCACACTAGCTTTTGCCCATCACCCTGTGAATCTCCAATGCATGCTGTACTTATGAAACCAGTCTTGACATATAGCCAACTGCTTTATAAAGCATTCTTCTAAGACATATTCCATTTTAGGACCAATTTCTTCATAACTTTGTTTCTCTTATCCCCTAGAAGGCTAGGATGTTTATTTCCTAACAGCACTTTTATGTTTGGTACCTAACGTAGAGTGCATATTCAATATATATTGGCTGAATGAAATTACTAATACACTAAAAAAAGTATCAATTCAAAAACTTAAAAAGAAATCCTTACCTCTCCTTTTTCATTTCGTATTCTTCTGTTAAAATCTTTACCTTCTAAGCAAAGGAAATCTTCCCCAGGATGTAAAATGCCACATTTGGTAGCAATAGCCCGAGCAGTATTAATATTATCACCGGTGACCATCCGCACAGTAATTCCAGCCCTCTGACATTTTTTTATTGCATCTGGGACCTGGTTCATACAGAGAAAAAAAAAAAAAAAATCATTAGGATAGAAAATTAGGATTTCAAAAGGAAAATATTTCACTGAACAAGTAATGTATGACTTCACAGCCCACAAATGACAGCTTTATCTCAAGATACTCAATACTTCTTGAATTATTCCCAATAATCTCTTTTTTCCTAATACTACCACAGTCTTATTTCAGACTTCATTTGGAGCTGCCATTCTACTTAATCTGCTTGTACCATTTAATTCTGAAGGCTTTTAAAAGTATCTTTCCCCCTGATAACCATTAGGCAATTCTTTTCTGTTAGTTTTCTACCACTCTGGTTTTATTGCCCAGAGGACACCTGAGTAAAATGTTTAGTAATAAATGGTCCACCCTCTTACCTTTCCCCTAATCTGTGTATTTTGAGGGATAATTTACCTACTTCTAAGACATCTATGGGCTAATAACTTTCAAATCCATATCCTTCTCTGGTCTTACTCTTAGAGCTGGATTCATGGCTCTACCGTAAAAAAATGGGCATTAACATTTGACAGATTGTGCTTTTTTTTTTGTCTTTTTGAAGCAGGGTCTCCCTGTAGCCCCAGCTGTCCTGGAACTCACTATATAGACCAGGCTGGCCTTGAGCTCACAGAGATCCGCCTGCCTCTGCCTCCCAAGTGCTGGGACTAAAGGCGTGCGCCACCACGATTATGCTTTTTAAACTTTATTATCAGAAACCTATGAGTCAACTCTACCTCCTTCCATTTTCCTCCTCTCATGCTTCCATAAGAACCAACACTTTCTATCTCAAATCTTTCCTGAGCAGGTCCCAGTCCCAAAGCTTATCAGAATGACTCTGTTATCCCTATCTTCATGTCACTCCTTCTTTAAAACATCCGATACACTTTATGGTGTTCTTTTTTTTTTTTTTAAACAAAGCAATATACTTTGTTAAAAATAGACTGATTCCTCAGCTGTTACACATAAAGCACAAAGATCTCAGTACAGCAAAGTACCACGTTTGGCTTCAGAACAGTTTTCTAGATTTATCTGAAACTTTACTATACCAGCTGCTTTAGCCTATATACTGATGTGCTTTTGCTACTACAGTTGACTCTGCTTAGAAAATCCTCTCCAGTTCCTAGCTAGGAAATCCACTGTGATCCTACTGGAGAAGAGGTGGCAAATTCAAATGGCTACAGGGCCATGCAGATAACAACGAGTAAAATGTCCTGAAAACGACAAACCCAAGAAAAATGCTTAGTGAAAGCGTTGCTCAGCTGGCATCTGTTTCTGTCACGGTGGAATGGGAGTCCAATATTAACACAAAATATAAAATAAAAAGGAGAAAAATCTTGTTTGTGTGTCATCTCTCAATACCCAATATTTTACATACATACACACAGATAATGGAATGCCAAATTAGTCCTGCAGGCTGCCTGTGATTTCTATTCCAAATTCAGTTTATATGTAAGTTCTCTGGCGCTTCATCAGATTACCTACCTATCTAGACAAATTGGGTCTGCATCTTTTTATGAAACACCTCTATTACAGGCCATTTCATTATATTACAGGGTATTTGTTTACTCAAGTTATCTGCATGTTAATCAGTTTCTCAAAGGTAGAAAGGACCTGTATCACCCTATCTCTGCATTACCACTGCCTACTATCATTTCTTTCACTTATTAACTACTTTAAAGTACCTGGTATATAACCAGAGCTTAGGATTTATTGCACTATTGAATTAAATGTTTTTGGAGAAACAGTCACCACAGGCACATTTTCCAAGGGTGGCATAATTCTAGACAGCGTATCATGATACAATGTCTTAAAACACACAAGCAATTTTATTATTAACAAATATATATCAAAGCTTAAATATTTGTATTAAAATATTTCCCTCTACCTGTCAACAGTTATCTGAACCACTGGAGGAAGACCTCACCTAGATTCACTGAAACTAATAATGTTCACTGAATCCTAGGCATGGTTTAAGGGATGGGATTATGTGTTCAAGGACTGAGACTGCTTGGATTCTTTTTTAACGAAGATTTGATTTTGAAAACATTGGTAAGTTGTTTAAATGTAATATTATCTCATGCAAGTTTAAGATGCATTTTACCTTAAATATCTACAGTCACGTACTGGATAGCAATCTAGAATCATTTAGATAGGGAAACAACAGTAAGGAGGAACAACTGGGTTTGGCTTAAAATTATGTGTCAAACAGTATTTAGGAAGGGCAGGTAACATTGGTTACCATAGTTTAGGAGTAGAGGACACGACGACAATGAATATTTATTTGTGGGTCAATGAATATTTAATTATAAAGAGTTAAGAAGAATATACTTTTCTACAGTTCCAGACAGGTAAATATAGAGACAGAAGACTGCCTGGAGGATGCAGGGGCCAGAGAGAAATGAGAAATGGGTAACAGTGGCTATGAAGCCTCTTTCTTAGGTGATGAAAATGTTCACAGATTGATGACAGTGATTGCTGCACAGCTCTTAGTGAATACAGCAGAACCATTAGACTACACACTTCAAATGGGAGAATTGGATGATATGGGAATTAAATCTTAAATAAGCTGATGAATAATAATAAACTAGTATATACTGACTATAATGATAAAACTAGTATTTATAGCCTATATACTTTAAGTGGGAGAACTGTATGATAAATATTTTAAGTAAGCTGATGAATAATGATAAACTAGTATTCACTACCTATTAACCATGAACTACTTCTAACTTGTAATTCACAAACTACCCCCATTTTCACATGTAAGGAACTACAGTAAGGCTACATATCTTGTTCAAGTACCTAGGCATGTGTAATAAAACTGTATTTGTTGTATATAATCAATTAATCAAGATTTCTATACCAGAACTGCAAAGGCTAGAAAATCCAAAGAAGCTGGTTTATAGTCCACTGTCTCATTTTAGTGTTAAAACATCCGTCTTATTTTGTGAAGGAAGTCCCATTAATATGTTTTAAAGAAAAATAAAACTTTCTATCACCAAAATGCCAAGAACAGAATGGCCACATAAAGACTTAAAGGTTTTCCAATAGACAAAGTTGCATATATTCTGACTCAGTACTCCAAAACCAAAAACTGAATGTATCTTCAGCTCTAAACAGTTTCACTTGACTCTTATGACACTGGCAATATCCTCTACCACCCATCAAGTTATACAGGTTAGAGACGGGTTCAATTTCCTTTGTAAGGCTTCTAATTGGTTCTCAATCTATACCTGTTTCCCTGGCTACTCACTTTCCCCAGGAAGTCTTTTTCTGTTTCATAAATGATTCTTCCAACCCAGACTTTCTTGTAGTTTCTAGGTCCAAATGCCCACTTGAGACACACAGGATGTCTCATACATCAGAAAAGGGTCAAAAACCAGCACATCAAACCCAACACATTCATTCCTATTAGGCTACCTTTGAAGTTTCTTTCTTTTTATCTTTCCTGCCGTAACTGCAGAAGAGTCATGAACATGTACTGCTGGAGGCTGGTGCATCATCCTACTGGTTTTTCTGCTTCTCTTTCTCTCTAGTCCTCTGATACAGTACTCAAAATGCTCTTTCGACACATAATAATACTACCCTACCTCAATTTTAGAAAATTCAGAGGCCATACAGTCTATTAAGGCCACAGAGAATCTTAACTCCCACTTCTTTGCATATGTATTCATAGTGGCCTCATTTCTATCTTTAAAACAGCTCAATACTTTTTCTTACCTGTAGTTCCCTACACTTTCTGATATTTGCCTGGAATGTTCTCCAGGCTTTTTATATGCCTGCCTCAAGGTAAGCCACCACATTTCAGCTCAAATTCTTATGTGGTCTCCCTCGATTACCTTATTTCATTACCCTGTATCTATCTTTTACAGCTCTCATGTACAAGTGTAGGCACCCTATTTCATGTCACATTTCCATTCCCACCCTCATACCCTTCCCTTCTGACTCCCATTCAAAATGTAAGGGCTTTGAGATCAGGGATGAGTCATATTCCTCACCTTTTTTCTCAGTGATGTATCACATAACTATTCTTCTACCTATTTGGGTGTCTTCTTCCACAACAGAAATTCTGTCACTCTTTGATCACTATGCTATTTCTAGTTCCCAGACTGTTGCCTAGCACTATACATTAAGGGTTGAATCAATTACTTGATATAGCCATTGAACAAAAGCAGTGCTGTGACTTCTCTTAGATGTACTTACTGTGCTCTCACAGGGTTGTAGTCATCCCCATAACCCTCCCAGTTTAGCTTGTAACTCCTGAGCTTTTAAGACTCAAGATAAGTAATTAACCTTAAGGAAGTTTTACTTGATCCCTTTAGTGGTGGACTATAGCTTACTGGTCTTTTGGGATTTGAATACACTAGATCTATTGTCTAACGTACCACACACACCTCTCAATTTTTTTAATCTGTCAAATCAGAGTGATTAACATACATTATGAGGTGAACACTAAATGAAATAATACATGCAAAGCACTTGGCATACTATCTGGCACAAAGAACTTCATAAAAAGGTGCTATTGCTTTAGACTAGGCTGAGCCCTCATGGTCTTTGCTTATATAACATGCTGTGTATATAACCAGCAATATACTAACATCCTAGCTCATACTGCGTTTATTCACTGTCACCCAAGGCAATGATTTCTTTGAAGCCAGGGGCCAGATCTCCAAACTCTTGGTGTCTCTGGTACCTAGAATAGTGGCTTGTACACAGCGGTTGCTCCATAAACATAAAAAACAAAAAGCAAATAAAAATAAAGAAAAAAGAGAGCAAAATCTAGGGTGCTCTGCTATCTGATGTGGTAGCCATGAGCCAGATGTTTACATTTACATAAGCTTAAAAATTCTGCTTGCCAGTGTTTCTGGTCACACCTCAAGAACTTGGTGTCTATACGTGGCTAGAGGCTACTATACTGAGCAACACACAGAGCGATTTTACCTTCACGGAAAGTTCTACTGGGCAATGCGGGTCTGGAGACTGAAACCAAATCACTCAATGGCATTTATAATTAATTTCAATTGAAAAACTTATACAGTTCAAGGCACTGTGCCAGGTTATGGTGCTACAGACACATAGGATACCAGAGCAGCTGTCTAACTGAGCAGCCTAATGGGTATCATGTATTACAAGAACTGTTATCTCATTCACTTGGGTTCACAGAGAATAAAAATCACAAACACCAGGAATTTTACAGGAAGACCGGTTATAGTTAACACCTAGATCCTCTATAGCAAAAGATTCTGCACATGCAGAACAGAACGTTTCACAACCTCAGGTCTCACAGGATCTTCAATGCCCACAACAGCAATGCATGTAAGGCCGGTGACAATATCATTCTCATTATCCCATTCTGGTTCTGGTTCTCCCGCTGGGAAATCTCTGAATGCAAGACATATGGTTCTCAGGCCCTCTGATGCCATTGGTTCAATCACAGTTTTTACAATATCATCACGGTCCCTCGGTCTGAATACTTTTGCCTCACCATTAGCACTCAAGATTTTGAAACACCTGAAAGGAAATGTTGAATCCAAATATCAGTAACTAAAAATAATGGTTAATGCCATTTAAGCAAACTGGAAGGGCAAGAGAGGAATCATGGGTCTGACATGCGGAATTCAGGGAATTACACATGCTACATTTTTATGGACCGAAGTCATATTTATTTCCCTAACACACAGTTCTATTCCGTATAGTTCTCGTTTGCAAGTGCTCAATCACTTATGATAGTCTGTAAGTCTCCTTTGGAAATGTTTTTGCAACTTTTTCACAAGGAATCCTGAAAGGTCACACTGAAAATATTTACTCTTTTTAAAGAAAAAGGGCAAGTTCAACGAACCCCTTACTTGACAGGTTATTTCTCCTATATCCATAAAAGAAAAAAACTGATCTTTTTTTGTTAAAATAAGCATTCTATCAAAGACTATGTCAAATAGTTTAAATTTTAGTGACTCTAACTCCAAGCTTTTTTCCAATATGTAATGATGTCCTATTTTTCCACACTGCTCTCTGGTAATGCCAGCTCCTCCTGTTTTTTTGGAGGTGCTTGTTAAACCCACATCTTCTGTTCTGATTGCTTTCTAAAGCTTCCCATCACTGCTGTGTCCCACCCAGATGTTTTAGTCTTAATATGGAAAAGAATGGGTGCTGCCTCCTCAATGCCCATGCTGTGGGCATTGATGTGGGCATCAATATTACCCCAAACTTTGATAAGTCTAAAGTTTCACCTCGATACTTGCTTCTCCATTCTCTAGGGAATAATATCTCCCAAGCACTGTATTTCCTTCCTCTGAACAGTCTCTTCAGTATGTCCACTGCTCCGTATTCCACACTACCATCTTTCATTGGCTCTTCCCTTTCAGCTAGAGCTACTGCAACTGTAACAGCCTTTTCACTGGTCTCTGGGACTAGTCAATTCTTTCTCTCCAACCCACCTTATTTCCTGATTCAAGAATTACTTTCAGTCATAGCTTTATTTCTTTTCCTTTTTCTTCGTGACTAGACTTCATTCACTATGTGGCACAAGCTGGTCTCTAACTTCTGACTCTTCTGTCTCCCAAATGCTAGGATTATACACATGCACTACCATGTCCAGCTTTTGGTCACAGAACTTTGGTGATCTCACTGCTTGATGAAAAAAGCTTTAGTTGTGTTACCTGATTTATTTCACTCTTACCTCTTAGTCTAACATTTAATCCTATAGAGCAAAATGTAAGTATCACAGTGAGTTACTAGATACTTATTACCTGCGAACCTCAATGGAAGAAATCTATACACATTACTTCAGTCTCAGAGCTGCTGTTTACCATTCCCTTTTCTGATTTAGGAAGATGGAAAGGGGAAAAAAAATCTACCCCAGATCAACTAATTAGTTGCTGGGTAAAGAGTTAGAGCCTGAGTGATTTTGATTCAAAAATTTCTCCTTTGCCATTTACCTGCTATCAAGTAAGCTAGGGATATGACAGGTTTCTAACCCCTCATACTGAAATCACACAACCAAGTGTTCTGTAGGGGGAAGAAAGCTGTGTGTGGCCTGCGTGCCACAAAACCACCTCATTTACTGATGAATTACAAAAGTAGATACTCACCAATACAACTGTATACTGTGTCTATCCCCTTTCCTTTGCTGTGGCTTCCTTCACCTTGAGGTCCTCACTTTATAACAAATCCCATTTTAAATGCTACATCTCTCATCTTAAAACACTTGTATCCCTCTGGATATGTAGCTCAGTTGATGAAATGCTTGCCCAGCATACATAAGGTCTTGGGTTAGATCCCTGGCACTGCATAAACCAGGTATGGTGGCAAATGCCTATAATCCCAGCACTACAGAGGTGGAGGCAGAATTAGAGGTTCAAGACCCCCCTCAGCTACACAGAGTTCTAGGCTAGCCTGTGATACTGAGACCCTTTACCAAAAACAAACAAACAAACAAACAAACAAACAAACAAACAAACTTGTATCCCTTTACAATAAGCTGCTTTAAAAGTTATTTATTCATGTATTTATCTCTTAAAATTGTTCAAACTGCAACATGTCAAGTGTTCATTAAAATAACACTAAATTACAAACCACATATAAGCAAATTAAAAGTATTTTAAATGTTTTACTTTTAACTTCAATTTTCCAAAACTGCTCTTATTTTGATAGTTCTATTTCTCTATTAGAATAAAAGAAATTAAAATATTTTTATTTTTTTGGTCTTTTTGAGACAGGGTCTCCCCAGCTGACCTGGAACTTATTATGTAGACCAGGCTAGCCTAGAACTCCCAAAGATCTTCCTGCCTTTGTCTCCCAAGTGCTGGGATTAAAGGCATGCAACACCACGCACAGCAGAAATTAAAATAATCTTAACATCTCTAATAACATAAATAATCGGGGAATTATATGAATACATGGAATGTCAACGCTGAAATTATGGGACTATGAAAGGACAGTAAGAAACAAGGATTACTATATAAAATGGTAGGAGATACTTAAATGACATTGTAGCAGCATATGTATAAACTTTGCTATAAATGTGATTTTTCAAGATTCTCAAAAATAATGGAATCTACATACATTTAAAAAACCAAAACACTGAAGTTTACTTTATTGAAACTATGAAACTGAATACATGAGCTTATTCTCCTCCTACAACAAAATGCTAAGAAATAAGAAGCTTAAGTGTGAAAGAGGCAGAACACAATGGGCAAATCTCTGGATACCAGAAAATATGCTACAAGCTCTGCAGTGCTATCAAATGCATGAGGTTCACAAAGGAAAAGAACAAAACCACACAGGAGGTATTCCACACAGCAATAGCCCAGCAGCTTGTTCATTTAAGCACTTCACTCTTACTTTTTCAGAATTATCTCAGATGCACCCTTGCTGAAGATCCGGTAACTTCCATCTGAATTTTTCAGGACAGTACTCATGGATTTTCTAACAGAATTGAAGGTATAGACTTTGTACAGTGCTTCCTCAGGTATTTCATTTCTAACATCCTGATAATCTCGTTTTAAATCCAAAAGAAATCCCAACAAGGCACATTCAGTTTTATTACCAACATGACGAGGTAATCCACCCTCTTTCTCTGGTGGCTGTAAAAGAATAAAGGTTAGAAGCAAGAATTACCTTGTTTCCTTATGAAAAAAATATTAATTTATAATGTAAACCAGAACACAACATTCTGCAAACAAACTGATGTAGAAAACGTCAACCAATATGAGAATTTAAAGAACACAGAGGCTATGGCAGAAAGCAGCCTGAGGCAAGTGTGGCATGGGTTTGGGCTCAGCTGGTCAGTTACTAATCAAGTGAGCTTTTGGCAAGGTTCTCTACTACTATGATCCTTGGCTTCAGTAGCTATAAGCAGGAGTACTCATAGCCCTAAAATTAAGATGTATGAATTTTATAGTTGATTCTTCATACATTGAAAAAAAGAGTAATTTTAACTCCATTTTTTTCCTCTTCCTGTTTTGGGTGAATGGGGGTAATTCAAATTAAAATCAATTTTTACAACTTACAGCATTGTTGTCTTAAATGTATGAAGAAATTTATTGTCTTCATGGTACTGTTACAAACACTTCCTTATAACATCATCACATTAGTATTAAGGACAGATGTGACCTTATTTTTAATTCCCCAAAAGCTCAGACTTCAAGCTAGTAAAATGGCAAGATTAGCTCCAGAATCAGAATCCCTTAACTTTCTGTTTCACCCATTTACTACCTATGCTTTCAGTAAAGAACCTGAAATATTTTTTTTATTCATGGATTTCATAAACCACTGAAAGGTAAAGACTCTTAATATAACATAAATGTTATGACCTTATATTAAAACTCCAACCTAGGGCTCAGGGACCATTGGGGATGAGGATGTGGTAAGATTTAAGAGCCAGGGAAGAGGTATACAACCATAAGGAAATGAAGAGTCCTACAAGCTCATGGGACCTTGCTCACATGAACCTACAGCAATGGTATCAGTATGCACAAGAGCTATGCAAACTCAAGCAGACAAAACCCCAGCACAGAACCTTGGAAATGGACAACAAGCTCCAATCTTGGTCGAAGAATTACTGGCAGCCAATTACTGCTGAGTGAGAAAGAGCAGATCTTCTTAAAGGGAGGGACTTTAGATAGGCTGCAAAGATCCCAGTGGATGAACCTGCACTGAGGGACAATAACTTGACACAATGGGCTTTAACACAAATGACAGAATGTATGTATTCCAGTGTGGTCGGGGACTATGTGAGGGTGCCAATGGAGAAGGGGGTATAAAGATGACTAAACTTATAACAAGCATATATAAAATATGTTATTGACATCAGCTTCAAATATTTCTCTAGAAAACTGGGACTGGATGTTCTAACACAGAACTCACAAAATGAGTTTAGTAACAATAATTTACAATTATTCTATGGGAATAGAACACTGATCTAGTATGCATGAGACCCTGTGTTCTATACCCATCACTGCAAACAGAAATAAGTGATAACAAAGAGGGGCTGGCAAGATGGCTCAAGGGGTGAAGGTGCTTGTCGAGTAAGCCTAGTGACCCGAGTTTGATCCTTGGACCCATGTAAAGGTGGAAGGAGAGAACTACCTCCATAAAGTTATCTTCTGACTTCTGCATGTGTGCCATGGCATGTGCCTCCTGTTACACATAATAGCAAATATAAACAAACAGACTTTACATTAATGCATTATATACACTAATTTTCATGTATGTAAAATTAAGGAAATCTTACCAATATTTTTGATGTATAAGCACAGTTCACAGAAATTCCTGTTACTAGATAGGACAAAATATTTGGTGGAATAGCTTCTGGTTCAGGAACCTTTTTATAATGTTTTTCATTTATGTAAGCTTGAACAACTGTCATTCTGTTCATTGTCAATGTTCCTGTTTTATCTGAACAAATAGCTGTAGCATTTCCCATGGTCTCACAAGCATCCAGATGCCTTACCAAGTTATTATCTTTCATCATTTTCTACAGTGATGAAAACAAACAAAAATCCCAGAGTGAAGCTACAACAGAAACTCAATCATCTCATTACATTACAATGTCAAAATCAATTAATATAAATAGTTTAAAAAGCACCAACTTAATACTGGAAGAATTTTAGAACACTTAGCCTATTGAAATAAGCTAAAGAGACCACTACTAGCTTTTTATGGTTTCAACCATTTTACTGCTGCATTACATAATTTAATAAATGAACACAGACCTCACTATCTATATAGTTAACTACATGCCTCTGATGGCTTAGTGAAATGTCCTCTTACTATGAAAATCTTACCACAATACAGTCGTATTTATAGTAATGTAAAGGAATAAATCTCATTAAGCAGAAAAGAAAAGATCTGCATATCAATTCCAACAAAAAAGTAGCTTTAATCAGACAACGTAAATTTCTGAGTATGTGGTTAGGGTTGCTTCCTCCTGTGCTCTTTCTTTACAGGTTGAGTTAATGTAACAAAACCATGACTGGGTCATTTTCATCTAATCTAGATGATAGAAATTTTCATTCTCAGGATCAAAATGTTCTCTCTACTTTCATCTAACTAAAAAAGATGATTTCTAAGAAACCAAGAGGTTTCAATAGTTACAAAAGGCATTTAAATTAAAATCATATGTAACATATATAAATGAGTAAAAAATTGCATAGAATTCCTTTCCAAAGTACACCCCCAATACTAATTCACAAGAAACTGTAGAAAACAAGTTCTTTGAATAAACAAACATGGTAAAGAGAAGTGTGTACTCCCCAGATTGATTATGATCTGAATACTGAAAAATTAAAGAATGAAGTTTGCAATGGAAAAAAACAGGTTCAATTTTGGAATACATTAACAGGATCTATAAAAACTACACCACAGTGAAAAGAACAATGGTTGTTAACATTAGAGCTAAATAAACATTTATCAAAAGCTTAAAGGATTTTAGTTAAAAATCTCAGTTTTTCTAGTGAAGGAATATAAATCAGTCTGCCTATACCTTTCTGATCAATTGAAAATTAACATGATTAATGACTATGCACAATGAATTAACTTGAATGATCAGTGTGTCAAAACCCTTATTTCAAAATATTAAAGAAGGACAAATAGATGGTTAAACTGACTTATCAGCTTTTTGATAGATTATATTTTATATAAAAGCTTTGAGAAAAGAAAATAAATTTCCTCAGTGCAGGCTGACAAGGTGACTCACAAACTAAAGTTGCTTGCCACCAAGCTGGATGACCTGTGTTCGATCCCTGGGTCCTGCATGGTGGAAGGAGAGAACCAAACGACTCCTGCAAGTTGTCCTCTGACCTCCACACGCACTCAGTATGACATGAGTGCATATGGCACACACAATAATTACATACACATAATTTAAAAATTTAGACACTACACAAAAGACATTCTTATGATTGTTCAACTGTAAAATAGTTTGGAATACTGAAGACATGAATGTTAGTACAAAAGCTATGACTGATCATAGTTCTCACTGTCAGCAATGCTATTTAAGGAAAACTGCTAACTTTTCACAATTTACAAGAATAGCATTCTTCTGCTACTATGTATGTTTAATTTTTTAACTTGCAAAACCATTTTGCAAGAAAAATCATAATTGAGATGTCTGAAAACCAGCAGGAAAGGCTGAGGAGGCTAGGCCAGAGGGAGAGCAGGCCAGATGAGCACTGAGATGAGTGAGCAAGGGTCAGACTGGGCAGGACCTTACAGGTCACAGGAAGGAGCCAGGGTTTTAAACACAAGTAAACAGTTTTAAGATTGGAAAAATAAAAACAGGAGGCCGGAGAAGATGAGGCCCAAGCAGACTGTCTGTGCTCCTGTGCTATGGATAAACTGAACACACCCTGACCTTAACTTGGGATGGGAGAGAGGTGATGAGAAGGCTGCTCTTTGTGGAGTGAACAGGCCTCTGTGCAGAGTCACTGAAGGCACTGCTGGCATTTTTAAGGAAATGAAAACCCTCTACTTTCCAAAGTAGTAAAGAAATAACTGGGCATGCATTTTCTAAACCAGCTAAGGCTTTAAACATGACATTGTGTACTTAACTATTTTCTACTAACCTTGACTGAATAAGCCAGTGAGATTGTGACTGCAAGTGGAAGACCTTCCGGCACCGCAACCACTAAAACTGTAACTCCAATAATGAAGAATTTCACAAAATATTGTATATAAATTGGTGTGCACTCAGCAAGCCATGGTCTCTTCTGAACCCAGAAGGTATCGATTACAAAATATAATACTAGAATGATAACTGTGATGGCAGACATCAATAGTCCTTTAAAGATGGGGGGGAGAGGAAAAAAAGCACTGTTTAAATATTGTAGACAGCACCCACTGCCACCCTGACCCTGGAGAACTGAGGCAGAAGCTTTCATAAGTTTTGGATGATTATATTTTCTGCTGACTATAAAGGCTGAGGTAAAATTATAGGCAAAGACAAGGAAATACCAATAGCCTAGTATAAGCCGGTGCTGTACAGGTTCAATAGGCAACTCGGCTGATCAATTTAGAATCCTGAAATTAAACTGTTAAAAACAAATATAATGTACACACAAATGTACTATCTGATGTTAACTATCTGAACTATTTCTTGATTATCTTTACTGATTCACTGACCCAGAAAAATAAATGCTAACTACAGATTACAAAACATTTACTCTTCTGTATTATTAAATAAGTACTTAAAAATAAAGCAAGTCCACAGATCTGGGTCTAGTAGTCCAGCCCAACAGCTACTAAATTCCATTACCACCTGAAGCTCACCATTTCCTCTGCTAGTGAGTTGGTGTTATGATTTAGTAATTAATACATTATATACATCTGATATTAGAGAATAAGCTGGCTAAGGACAGAAGCAGACTGTAGTGCTCTCACCATCCTCCTAGCAGCAGTATAAGGATGCAGTCTATGTGGTTCTCATAATGAATACTGATTTAGCCAGTGGTCTTTCAAAAAGGTGGGAATCTGGGGGTATGTTCTCTTATCCATGAGTGCTCCTTGTTTTCCAATGAAGTGAATCCTAGGTCTCACAGGCACTTTCCCATAAAGGTACTATTTAGTAACTCAACTTCACAATTATCAGTATTTTCAGTTGAACTAAGCTATAATGCTTAAAAAAAAAAAAAATCACATTTTTTTTTCACAGACAGCCAATAAAAGGATGAGCAAAATGTGAAATAAGAAATTTCATTTTATAACTGGATAATCTGTCCTAAATAACTTCCCTACAAGTCTCTTTACTGAGTGTAGAAATTCAGAGAAATTTAGAGGTGATTTCATGGCCATCTAAATTGGCAAATTTAGTGAATTCTAACCTGTCCTGACCAATTCTTACCTAGCTGACAGAAAGACAGTAATGGTCCCTAGGCCTCGATGATATTTTGAGTGCCTGCAGTATCTCAAAGGGCTTGCTACATTGTGGATAAGAATAAAAATGTATTTTAGCATTCTTTACACTTGCAAAACAGTAACTTCCAGCCTTCACTGTGCCAAAAGACAATTTTTAAGCAGTCTATGCATTTAAAACAAACTCCAATCTCTTTCGCCTGCCATACCCGCTTTGCCAATCTGAACAGCCAGCTTTGTAAGTTTCCCTTGTAAAACAGATTTTTCCTTTTTTGGCAAATTTGCTTTCTTTTTGTCTTTTTCATCACCATCTCCACCTTCTTCACTCTTTAAAGGCTGCATTTCCATGGCTGCACCATCCTGGGCTTTTGCTATATTTCAGAGAAAATACAATTTTGTTGCATTTTAAAGGCATTTATCATGATTAGCCTGTCAAATCATTAAAAAAAATTTTGTTATAGAAAAAGGGTAGAAACGTTATAAACATTCAGCTGCATATATATGTGAGAGTGAATAAGACAATAGTGATATTAGCTTATGTAATGATTCCAGATTTGAGAATGTTAAGTGATAGGGATGAGGCATACACAGTCTTTAAACTAAGAACTAAATACTAAACCATTTCTTTCCTTGTATGATATATTAGGCATCAGAATATCCAAAGACCACAAATTCCTCTCATGTAATTTATGATCACAATGTAGAACATTATAATTGATGTGTATGCTTACAGACTTTTAAATGCAATTAAACTATACACTTTCTTATGCATTTTTTGCTACCAACTATACAATAACATTTCAAGTATGCTAGAACACTTGAAATGCCTAAGTAGAAAGTTATCTATATAAGCTTACTACCAGAAATCATAATTAAATTCCTCTTAAGGTCATAGAGATAGTATGACTACAGCACTGGCAAGAGGGGATAGTCTTAAGTTAAAACACTGTTGATGTTCTCTGTCACATGTATCCTAATTTTGGATAAATATAGTACACAATAGATCTATTTTTGGAGATAATGAAAACAAGCTAACTGTACTTTTTATCTTCCTGAATTTACCTTTGTTGCGATTCTCAATAGCTCCATCTTGTTTCTTATCTGTAGGAACAAAATGGGAATTAAAGCTTTCCAAAAGAAATGAATACGGTCATGTTAAATTATGCAGAGGTAGTTCACATTTCTATAAGAGAATTGTTACACAATGGGGTTTGTGTATACAAATTAGAAAACACTGGTTTGCAAGGACCTGCTGTGTCAATCAATCACTTCACAGGTCTAACCATGGG
The DNA here is from genome assembly GCF_000622305.1 of Nannospalax galili. Taxonomy (NCBI): domain Eukaryota; kingdom Metazoa; phylum Chordata; class Mammalia; order Rodentia; family Spalacidae; genus Nannospalax; species Nannospalax galili. The sequence continues at coordinate 4,601,037 of NW_008331484.1, read as the reverse complement.
GTAATACTCCAAAATAATTTAGGGCAGATCCGCTTGTTTAATTTCTGCCTAAGACTTCATTCTTCCATAAGTTAAAGGGAGGCCAAATATGGCACAAGAGATTTTCAAGCTAAATACAAGCATAACCCGAGAAAGCAGAAAAACACAGGATAAAGAGGGAGGGAGGAGATGCTGTAGGGAGACAAGAGGCATACGGGAGAATGCTAGTGGGAGTGAGAATGCAAAGAGTTTATTAAAGACAGGGAGGCAAGGTAGTAGAAACAAGCACATTAATAACTACAATGCCTATCGGTTAAAGTAATTTCTAATTCACTGATTCAAAGAACACAGAAAGATGAGATGTCTGAAGCAATAATCAAGGAGGGGATGAGTCTAGTGTTTGGAGCAGGGAGAACCATTCAGTCTTTCTTCCAACTTCTCTATCAAGGAGACCATCTTCTACCTGGAAACATGGAGCAAATGTGGCGAGGAAAGAACAGAAGCCCAGGACAGATGAAGCGATAGTAAGAGAACACCTACCTACTGTCAATGAGCTCAAGTTTGAAAACCAGAAAACCATTCCAGACTAGCAAGCAAAAAGAGTCAGGGAATGGAGACATTACCTGGGGCTGTTTGAGTAGTTACCCAAATAGGCCAGAGAACATAAAAGGAAGAGCACGAAATGAAATGCAGAAAAATAAAAGGGTAGACACTGAATTAGATGTTAATTCCTAAGGCTACTCCATGCTGGATTAATAAAAACAGTTATGTAAGACTTGGGGCGGTGCTTCTAAAAAAAGGTTTAGTGGGGTCAGTAAGTGTAAAGTCATGGAAACTTTTTTAAAAAATGGAATTCAATGCTTTTCAATTCCTTTACATTAGGACAGAGAAGGGTGAAGAGGGTTTGATCAGGCACTTACTACTGCACTGACCCGAACAAGGTTAACAACCCCCACGAGGTTTACATTTCTTTCTTTTTAAAGTTTTATTATTTTAATTTTATGGGTATGAGTGTTTTGCCTCCATGTATGTAAGTGCACCCATGCTGTGCAATGCCCATGGAAGCCAGAAGAGGATGTTGGATCTCCTGAAACTGGAGTTAGGGAGACAGTTGTTAGACTGCCATATGAGTGCTGGGAACCGAACCCAGGTCCTCTCCAAGAGCAGTCAGTGCCCTTAACTGCTGAGTCATCTCTCCAGTCCTGGTTCATATTTCTTAATAGTGAGAATGAAGGTGGAAGAGATGGAGCATGCAAAGCATTGCTATCATTACTACTACCTTCCAAGGAACCTGTGAAGACCCATAAGGGCTGCCTGGAGAATTAGAGAAATCTATAGCACAGGGCTCACCATTCTCTCTTTCAGTGTTAGGAAATGAACTCAGGGCCAGGTCAATGCCAGTAAGTACTATAGCACTGAGCTACACCTTTAACCCAATGAAATTTTCAAATACATTTTGCTACAAACAAGGATTTCATATGAAAAGGTAATGCCTATAATACCAGTACTTTGAGGCAGAAGGACTGCTTCAAGGTCAGTCTGGGCCATCTTGTGAATTCAAGCCATCCTGAACCAGAGTATAAAACCCTGCCTTAAAACCAGTCTAAGCAAGTAAGAACGTCTGCAGTATATCTGAGGTATTACTCGGTAGTATAGCACAGACCTTGGGTTCCACACCCATCATAAGCCACCCATTTCCAACACAAAATAGAAACCACTGCTATAGTTACGGTAAACCAAAATTCCAGGAAGCATTTATTTCAGAAAATCTTAAAATGTGTATGTGAGAAGGCAAAAATGGGCTTACTGTCTTAAAGAAAATTAAACTAATCAAGTGGTTACACAATAGTAAACTGTTGTTAAGGCAAAAGGGAAAAACTCTTAAGGGGTGCCTTTAAGTGAAAGGATGGTGCACCCAGGAAACGGTACAGGAGGGCCTTCTAAAAGGGACATGCCCCAACCCAGACATTCTAGAAGTATCCCTGTGTAGGACAGTTTTCTAAGTTCTTTGTAGATAAACTATATGCTATCAGGTTACTCAGAGGAATAGCAGAAATAGTGAAAATAAAAGATCTTAATATATAAGAATGGGCTGAATATAAGGAAAACGGGAAATCTAAAAGGAAAGGCCTAGTGTGTTCAAAACTCTAACCGTGCAGGTATAGAATGGAACATGTGAAGAGAGAAAACTTGAAAAAGACTCAATGATTAAATGAGAGAATAATGCAAATACAGCTGACAAAGAAAACTGTGTGTGTGTGAGAGAGAGAGAGAGAGAGAGAGAGAGAGAGAGAGTCTCCCTGTAACTGCAGCTGGCCTGGAATTCATTATATAGAACAGGCTGGTCTTGAACTCATAGAGATCCACTTGCCTCTGCCTCCTGAATGCTGGGATTAAAGGTGTGTGCCACCACGCCTGGCCTTATGAAGTAAAAAAAAAAAAAAAAAAAAAAAAAAGGAGTCCAGTGTGGTGGTACATGCCTTTAATCCTAGCTCTCAGGAAGTAGAGGCAGATGTTTATTTGTGAAATCAAGGCCAGCCTACCATACATAGTAAGTTTTAGATCAGCTGGGGCTACAGGGAGACCTTGTCTCAACAAACAAACAAACAAAAAACAAAGAAGCAAATACAAAGTAAGAGTTCACTTTGCTGCTCAAACGACAGGAAATTCTTAAACTAGAGAATAAATTAGAATAAAACCCAAATGCAAAGTACTGAAGTGTATGCTGAATCCGTCTCCACCCAGGGTTACAGGGACTGATATACTGATGACGGCCCTTAGTGGACTACTAAAACAAAGTATTTCTCTCCTTTAATTCTGTTACTCGAAAGTCTATTAAGTAACTAACATTTTGTAGAAATTTTCCTATCAGAGCCTCAGGAAAGAAGCCTATTTCTCTACCAGTTTTTAAGATCTAGTTGCTATAATTCCAAACACCAATTCTTACAGCAAGTCACTAGACTTACTTTTCTTTTCTTTTTTCTTCTCATCTTTTTTTTCTTCTTCTTCACTTCCAGCTCCAAGTAAGGTAAAAATAATTCCAGTTTGAGAATTCACACCTACAGCTGTAACTACCATTCTTCCAGAACCTTCCATTACATGAGTACCTACAACAGCAGAACTCTGTAAAATTTCTGACAGATTACCCTCCAACCATCCAATTTCAAACTTCATATTGTCTTTAATAAACTCAACATTTCATAAAGCAAACTGAGTTAAGATATTAAATGAATTTTAAAATTCTTATGCTAAGGCTTTCATTGAAATCAGTCATGTGTGAATTCAAGCTTATTTTAATCACCATGTGATAGTGGGAAAACTAGAACATCTCAATTCCTTATGAGAAACAGGGATTACAGTACCCATACTTCATAAAGTACAACAGAAATCCCAATCCAGCCTAAGGAACGTTTGGCAATTGATGGCTACTGGGAAGAAGTGAGACAGTGTCTTATAGGGATGGGACTCTTGGCGGACCCAGTGAATGGACTCACACTGAAGGACATTTAGGAATACTAATCAGACACTATAGGCCATATATGTATTAGAGAGTACATTAAATTGGTCAGGGACAGTAGAGGGAAGTGCAGATAGGGAAAGGGATCTAAATACCATCAAACTATATTGTATGAAAATCTCAAAAATTCAGTAAGAAAAAAATTATACTTCTCAAACAAGCCTATAAACATAACGTGTTAACATTAGAAATTGTGGGTATCCTGTGTAGCCATTATTATTAGCTATCACACATAAAGTATGAGGAAATAGCTCTGTGAGAAATATACTATTTATACAGAAATGTGCTTATAACCAAAGAATTCCACAGCATGAATGTCACATATCCCACACCCAACCCCACAACCTCTAAGCCTTCATCCATCTCAGCCTAGATTACTGCAATAGTTCCCTAATAATTTCTCTGCCTTCCTAGTTTATTCTGAGCTGTTTTAATATTTCTACTTTGTGATTTAATAAGACTCTTACGGCTCAATGATTTCTGACTAATCACACTTCTAAATAAATGTCTTTGTCCATGACTCAACCCCAACACAGAAAGCTAGAGAGCACAGGTAGGAACACTGAATTCAGACCATGTCTCTCACAGCAATCTTACAAGTTGGCAGACACTATTATTTTCTACAAACTTGTCTACAACTATAAGTACAAGGCATAGGTTCTATTCAGCTCTATCAGAAGACAAAGGATATTTATAATAAATTTGCTTACAATTCTCCAACTTTTTACAGACACATCTCAAGAGTTTCCATACTGTACTCTTTCTGTGAATTATAAGCAGTCTTAAAAACTTAACTTTTTCTTTTTTAGATTACACATTCACAGTTGTCATTTATTTGTATTTTATCTCTCACTTCACAACCTTCTGGGGGTCAGGAGTCTGCATCAATACCACATCTTACATACCAAGTCAATGTTCAAAGGTGATTTGCTAAATAAGATCATAAAGTTTATGTACTTTACCAAGACCTAAGGATTCATATTTTGGCTACTAATTACTGGGTAACTTATCCAATATGGACACTTTGGAGGACTTTCATTTTTTCTTGCTTTTAAAAGCCCACATTCTGAATATTTTACAAATTACTGGTTCTTTGCAGGTGGAAATACAAGGGAAAAAATGAAATTCAAGATATTATTTATTAAGTACACACAAAAGACAATTTCTGTTAATAATTCTGGCTTTCTATAAACTTCAAATTTATATTCTGTTTCCCTTACTCCAAGAGTGATTAAATGTCAGCAGTTGCTGTGCTCAAGCAAAGTAAACAATATCTGTTCAAGTCATATCCTACCACTAACTTAATAGTGCTTTAAAAAAATCTAAATTTAAGAAGCAAAGAACAGCACTGAGAGATGGCATCATGAGAGTGAATTTAAAAATAAATGCATATCATATTTTCAGTACATTTTTGGAATAGGGAAATAAATGCAGAAAAACTTTCCCACCCGCACCGAGATAAGAGACTACAGAAAATTATTTCAGTCTTTTCTTAAACATGGAAAATTTATAGTTTTGTTGGTATACTTAGTGTGTTAGAAACCCAAGTCTACATAAAGCTTACCAGTCATCTGTTAGAAGGTCCAAAGTTCAGTTAAAGGAAACCAACCTGAACAGCTAAGCACTATGTAAATAAACTAGATGTACATAAAAGTCCATAAAGTATATATAGCAAAAGGCAACACAGGGCTTTCTCCATTTGCCAAATAACATGGCCCAGTGAGTTCGTAATGGTAAGATTATGATTGTGATACCTTCTCTCCCCTTTGGAAGCACTATGGGTTTTATTTAGTTAACATTAATTTTACTTTCTTAGAAACATGGCAAAAAAGTAAAATAAGCACACATTTGGTATGAATTAGAAGCACATCAATACAAATACTTAAACAAAAGATGAACATTTTAAGTGGCCCAGGATACTGACAGCATACAAATCTCAAATTATTTTTTGACAAGACATGCCCATTATAATTGAATCTACCCTATTTATAAATGAGTCCATAATTACTCGATTACTGCTTAAAATATTTTTGCAACAAACCTTTTCATCATACAGTTGTAAATTTTAAAAAGGTAATGGTTACTCTTAGGTTCTAGTCTGAAGTTTTGACTATAACTTAACCCCTGTAAGTTTGAGGTTGCTATGAAATCATGCTCAATTAGTAAGAAATAAAGCCCACAAACACTGAAAAATATAGTTTCTAAGTTATTGAATAGTTGCATCAGCAGGAATCTTTGGACAATTTATAAAATACCAGCATTCCATGAATATTTGCTAATAACTGAGGATGAACAGGCAACATTCGGCTTTTCCCAAACTCCAGTACAAAATACCATGTAACAAATACAGTTCTGATCAACAATTTCACATACGCTATAAAGAAAACTATAAAACTAAGGGGTAGTCTCAGAAATTCAAATTTAGAGAATCAGCATGCTTTGGAAATAATCTGTAGCTTTCTGATTTCTCTTCACTTAGTGATTTGGAAGGCAGCTTGTAAATTTTTTGGGGGGGCATAGTCCTTTCAATTTCATTTCCAAATAACCTTAGTTCATATTACCAAAGCTCTGACACGTGCTTCCTAAATAGGCACCCACCTTTCCCTTGCCAGCAGTACCCTCACCTATGCAAAGCCTTCCTCTCTATTCCTAGAACATGTAAACGTGCACAAATCATTCCTGACTAGTACATGTGAATGTTACCCCTATTCCTACTGTCAACTACTCATTTAACTTTTTACATCTCAGACCGATTCAGATCAGTGAGGTAGTTGATGAGGTAAACTTTATGGTAGCAACAGGTTTTTTTTTTTTTTTTAAAAAAAACAAAACCCTGACTTTTGTATATCATCATAGAATTCATCTATTTGCTTCAAATCTATAATCATCTTATAATATATACTTCAACAGGCCTTAGGAACAAACCTGATAACACAGAAAAATAGCTCAATGGATATCATTTGGCTTATATTTGACTTTTATATTAATAGTGACTTTCAAATCTCTTCACTTTTTGGATTCTATCCTCACATTTGTAAAATAGCTCTGGACTCAAAGATCTTCAATATCTGCCAATTTACAAAAATAAGTCTTTAAAGATTATAAGGGTAATCTAGCATAAAATGTTAATTCCTCTTTACTCGGACTTTTAGTGAAAAAAAATGATGGCAATAGTCCATACATGTGGGGAAGAAAAAGTTCAACGTTCAGAAATCCATACCTGATAGAAGCAAGGGATCCTTATCTAAAGACTTCTTAACATGATCAGATTCACCAGTCAATGAACTTTCATCAATTTTCAAGTCATTGCCTTGAATCAGAATGCCATCAGCTGGAAGGAGATCACCTGAAACAGAAGGCAGAGACATGCTACATTGTGAACCAGCTTAGCAGAGCTTAAATAGTTAGGTGTGTGCTTTGCTTTGCTTACCATATTTCACTTGGGCAATATCACCAACAGTAATGTCAGCTACAGGTATCTGAATGACCTGACCACCTCTGATGACGGTGAACTTCTGTTCCTGCTCAATTCGACTTTGCAAACCTCGGAACTGCTTCTCCTTACTCCAGTCATTGAAAGCTGTCACTAATACCACACACACCACGGACAAGAGGATGGCAGCTCCTTCAATCCACCCAGTCTCACCTTCACCTTCTTCTTCCCCAACAGAAACTTCTCCACAAACTAGAAAAAAAGAAAATGCTGATTTAACAAACTGAGTAAATGACAACATTCAAACCATACTTTCATTTTTTACTTCATCAATTTTATTCAGAGCCTGGAGCAACACTGAACTCAGTCCTTCCACAAAGGTAAGAACCTTATTTGTCAACTAAGAGCAAGCATGCTGGAAGAGACATTTCAGCCTGAAGTCAAGTTACAGGCATACTTTTGAGGCACCTAGGCTTTCGTTCTGGGCAGCCACAGCAAAGCAAATATTCCAACTCACACAAACTTTCAGTTTTCAAGTGCCTACTGGTTAAGTCTGCAACTATAGTCTATAAAGTATGAAATACCATTCAGTCTAAAAATGCACACAACATAATTAAAATATTTTATTACTAAAAACTGTCACTGATCACCTAAGTCCTCAGCAAGTACTAAGTTTTTGATGCTGGTGGAGTGTTGCTGTGATGCTAATGGCCACTGACTGATCAGGGAAGTGGGTGCTGAAGGGAGAGGCAGAAGTAGCAACTTCCTTCAGTGAGACAAGGATGAAGTTTGCCAAATCAGATGGTTCTTCCTTTTGCAAGAGTTCTCTGTAGCAGTTGATGCTATTTGGTAGCATATTACCTACAAGATAATCTCTTTACAAGTTGAAATCAATCTTCTCATTCTTCATAGCTACTTTATTAAACAAGTATTCATAATATTCTAAATCATTTTACTGTCAACTCAAAGATGTCCACTATATTGTTAGAAGTGAATTTCACCTCAAGATACCATTTTCTTTGTGCATCTGTAATTAGCAACTTCTCAATCATTCAAGTTTTGCCACGAGACTGCAGTAACTCAGATACATCTTCAGGATGCTAGTTCCACTACATCTAGTTACTTCCTCTACTGAAGTAGTGAAGTCATCCATGAGAGGTAGAATCAACTTCTTCCATACCCCTGTTACTACTGATACTTTCCTCCAGGAATCATGAATTTCTTAATGGAATCTAAACTGGTGAATTCTTGCATAAGGTTTCCAATGTACTTTTCCTGTAACAAATTATCTATGGTACCAATATCCTTATGAAATGTATTTCAAGATCTGAAGGTCAAAATTACTTCCTTGATCCATGGACTAAAATGGATTTTTTGTTAGCAGATGTGAAGAGTTAATTTCACTGTACATCTTCACTTGAGCCATTGGGGAATTAGGTGCATTGTCAATGAGAAGTAATATTTTGAAAAAAAAAAAAAAAGAAAGTATAATCTGAATAGTAAGTCTCAACAGTGGCCTTAAAAGACTTAAGTAAACCATGTTATGCCAATATACTGAAACCCAAGCTTTGTTATTCCATTTATAGAGCACAGGCAGAGTAGATTTGCCATTTAATTTCTGGGGAATGGCAAAATGAGCACTGGCTTAACTACCTGAATTCTTAATATGAATGAGCCTGTCCTTGGATTTCTCCTTTCAAACTATCCAAGTCCTAGATGGTATTTTCTTTCAATATAAGGCTGCTTTATCCACTCTGATAAAAACTGTTCAGCCACCTTCATCAACTATCTCAGATATATCTTCTAGATAATGTGCTTCAGCTTCTACACTAGCACTGGAGCTTCACATGTATTGAGAAGGGCTCTCTCCTCAAACCCCATGACCAGATCTCAGGTAGTGTCAATGTTTTCTTCTGCAGCTCCCTTCCTTCTCTCAGCCTTCACAGAATTGAAGAGTTGGGGCCACACTGTGAATTAAGACTTTGGCTTACAGGAATGCTGTGGCTGGTTTCATCTTCTATGCAGACCACTAAAACTTTCTCTGGATCAGCACTAAAGCTGTTTCACTTGGTTATTATGTGTACTCACTGGAGTAATTAAGACTTCTTAGTTTCACTTAACTTTTCCTTTGCACTTACAACCTGGCTGTGTGGCACAAAGAAACCTAGCTTTAAGCCTGTCTTGGCTTTGATGTGCCTGCTTTGTTAAGCTTAATCATTTCTAGGTTTTGATTTCAAGTTAAAGTTGTGCTACTCTTTCCTTTCATGTTAACTCTTGGGGGCTATTATAGGATGCTTAACTGGCCTAGTTTTAATATTACTGTATTAGACAATACAGGAGCCTGATTAGAGAAAAAGATATGAGAATGGCCCATTGGTGTAGTCAGATGACACTCAACGTTTTCTGGTTAAACCTGCAGTCTTCTATAGGTGTAGCTTGTGGTATCCTAATACAGTTACAACAGCAACAAAGACCACTGATGATAGATGCCCATTATAAATATAACAGAGTCTGAAATATTACAAGAACTACCTGTGTGACACAGAGACAAAGTGAGTTGAAAAGATGCAAATAGCTATTTTCTTCCACTAACTTTCAATTTGTGGAAAAAAATTCAACTCAGTAACTGTGATATATAATAAAATAAAATGCAATAGAGCACTCTATACCTGTACTTATGATTGACACCTGGCTTCATCCACTATGTAAGGCTACTACCACCTACTCTTGGATCATCATGAAGCACAAGAACACCTGCAAAGCAGCACTGAACATTCTTCACACTCAACCAGTAACTAATGCTCTTATTGCAGATGGCAGACAAGTAAAGTGTTACATGCACTCCACATTGTGGTCATGGCTTGGCTTTCATAACATGAAAAGTTAAAGGAAATGCTACTGATTTATTCAATCATATGAGCACGTACTGAGTGGCAGACACTATTTTAGGAGCTGGAGATACAGATGTGAATAAGACATACAAGCTCCTCCTCCTCTGCATGGACCCCAGACACAAATTGATAGGTAAGGATGACACACAGAGAATTCAGGTAAGTACCTGTAAGTATCTGTAAGTCCACAAAGAAAATAAAACATGGTGGTATGTTATAAAATAAAGGACAACATGTTAACTAAGGTTGAATAAGCCAAGGAAGCTGCTCCAGGAGATATCCATGACATTTGGGAAAAGAATTTAATGCTCACAGGGGACCAGCATATAAACTTAAGGGAAGAGAATTCCAGGGAGAGATGAGAAGTGGCATAACTGTTCCAACAAAGCAAAAGCATTCAAAGATGCAGCATGTGGGGAAGACCACTTAAGTCCCTCAAACTGCAAGGTAAATATAATACCTTGTGTAAGCACATGTGTAAGCCAGGTCAATACTGGGTGTCTTCCTCAATCACTCTCCATCTTATTTTTGAGATAGCGTCTCTCAATGCACCTGGAGCTCATTGATTCAGCTAGGCTGGCTGGCCAATGAGCTCGAAAGACCCACTTATCTCCACCTTCCCAGTGCTGGGATCCTGGGAGTGTACCTGACTTTTCACTTGAAGGCTTGAGATCCAAACTCAGGTCCTCATGCTTGGGCAGCAAGCACTTTATTGACCTAGTCCCTGTGTAACATTTTGATACAAATACACTGTGATGTGATTACTATGATCAAGTTAATTAATATTTGAAGTTCCTCCACTTTAATTCAGCATACAGGAAATATCTACACCTTAATTCACAGAAACAAAAGCTCTTTGGAATCCTGAAAACTCAAGTATAAAGGCACCCTGTGACCGAAAAGTTTGAGAATCACTGACACGTAGATACTAGTGATTACAGATTTATTGATGGTATGGGCTATATTTTCATGCCAAACAAAATTAAGAAATTTTGCTAACTCAGCTTTCTTTTTTATTATTCTTTTTATTTTAAGTATATGAGTGTTTGCCTGCATATAAGTGCACCCGTGTCGTGCAGTGTCTGTGGAGGTCAGAAGAGGGCACAGGATCCCCTGGAACTGGAATTAGGATGGTTTTTAGCCACCATGTAGATGCTGGGAATCGAACCCAGGTCCTTTGCAAGAGCAGCCAGTACTCTTAACAGATAAGCAATCTCTCCAGCCCCAACTCAGTTTTAACTGTAGATAACATAGGAAGTGTAGGGCACAGTCAAACCATTTACATGTTAAAGTACATGTACCTAGTCTTTAACATATTTCTCCACTAGTCATGATGCTCCCTACAGACTAAATATCCTTAATTCAAAAATCCAAAGCACTCAAATATCTGAAACTATCTGAGCACAGACATGATGCTACAAGGGGAAAACTCCAACCAGGAAACTATGTGCTGTGCAGAAATACATTTGGTATTTAGACAGGTCTGTTTCCCAACAATCTCATTATGAATACAAATTTTGCCAATATTCCATAGTCCAAAAGGACATGTAATTCAACATCCTGGCTCCAAGCATTTCAGGATAAGGTATATTAAACCTATGTGTAAACATTTATGTAACAATGAAGAAATTACCCCAATACTGTACAAAACAAAACATCTTAAGATTATTAAAATGAAATCAATTTGGGAACAGAATAGAATTTTGACTTCATAATATCTGCAATAGAAATAAAAATTTAAACACTACAGATAATTTACAAGAGTATGCTAAAAAATGTAAAACTTGTGATTCACAGACCGTGTCATATACGTATAGAACTTGTATGTACAACTATCCATACAATATGCACATGTAGAAGAGTAAACTGGGTCTCACCATTATGATGTAGGCAACACTGAAACTCAGAGTTATTGACAACCATTTGAAATAATGCATTTTGAAGTGCGCAGAAAAATGCCTGATCACACGGCTGTCAATGGATCTTTGCTGGCTATTATTATCACATATTAAAACAAACAAACAAGCTGACCTAGCATCACACAGAAAAGCCTTTTTTTCCTATGTACTTACGTGCATTATCCCCTTCTGGAGGTTGATAGAAAGAAAGGCCCAATGATACTATGGCTGCAATTTCTAATATAATTAAAGTGACATCTTGTAATGCTTCCCATACTAATTGAAGAAAGGTTTTTGGCTTCTTAGGAGGTATAAAATTCTTTCCAAAGGCTGCTTCTCTTCTTTCTAAATCTGCAGGGTTTCCACTTAAACCTAATAAAAAGAAACAAATCTTAGTGATGTTTGGCTACTTAAGTGAAAATATACATTTTACTCAACATATATTAGTTTGTTACACTTTAGATTATAATTCACACAAGCTGATTTATTTTTGTGCTTTAGAGTGACTGAGTGTACAGAATTTAAATCACTGGAAAACATGCATAGAGCTTTACTTAAAGAAAGTACTTTTAGTAGATAATTTAAGAGTGGAGCAAATGGGCTAGGAAAGCTAAGAGTTCTGTAACAGTGTTCCCCAAGATATGACATTTATTGATTATCTACTACTTCTAGACACTATTCTATGTCCCAGGGAGCCAGTTCTACATTCAACAAGTGGATACTACAAAGAGAAAATTAAAAGATTTAAAGATACATGTAAGAACCCAGAAGACAATTTTTTAAAGGCCACTAGAATTCTCTTAGTGGGGTCTGAATGAGGAATCTACCATGAGAAGACAAGATCAAAGCATTTGCAGCAGCACAAATGAAAGGTCAGAGACCAAAAAGGCTATAAGATTCAGAAGCCAGAAAAGCAAACCACTGTGGCTGGAGTCCAGTGATCAAAAGAAACATGGTCAATGAAAAAAATGGGCCAGAGGCAAGATCCTAGGGGCTATGAAGGGAGGATTAATATTCACATTAAGTATGATGGAAACCACAAGGTTTTTAAAGAAAGTGGTAACTAATGTGCATTTTAGAAAGTGTATTTGGGACTGGAGAGATGGCTCAGCGATTAAGAACACTGCCTGTTCCTGCAGAAGACCTGGGTTCGAATCCCAGTGCCTACATGGCAGCTAACAACTGTCCATAACTCCAGTTCCACGGAATCTGACACCCTCTTCTGACCTCCGCAGTATTGCACAACATGGGTGCACTCACATACATGCAGGCAATACATGCATACACATAAAATAAAAATAATAAATAAAATTTTTTAAAAAAGAAAAAAAAAGTGTATTTAAGCTGCTGTGTGAGGAGTTCCAGAGAGATGAGACCAGCTGAGAGGCTGTTGTATGTACCAAGTAAGAGACAAAAGTGCTTGAATCGGTTTTAGAAGCGGAGGAAGAGGGGAATAACTGGATCTGCCAGGTACCTTGGAAGGAGATCAGACAAGGAGAGAGAAATGATTGGATGAGGGATGAAAGGGAAACAAAAGAATGAAGAATGATATCTAGACTTCTTAAAAATTCTGGCCCAAGTACTTGAGTGGGGGCGGTTTACTGGAATGTTTGAAGCAGGTGGGTTTAACTGAAAATCACAGCTAATGTGTGTGCCTAAGTGGGTGAATGGTAGTTATTTATTTACTAGGGCGGGCTTTGGAAACTGCAGAGCTGGTGGAAATGGGAGGGAAGAATTAATGGTTCTGTTTTGTAGACTTAAGCAAACAAGTAGAGACGTCTAGTAAACAGATTACTAGTCATATTCCGAACTCTGTGAAAAGTCTGAACAGGGAGTTAGCAATATACAGAGGCATGGGTCAGTGAGATCTTTCTGAAAGCTAGAATATGCAGACAGTAAGAGAACAAAGTAAAAGTTACAAAAAGGTTGGGGGAAGGGGGCACAGTGACACAACACAGGACAGAATGGAACATGTTCATGCAGTCCTGCAGGAACCTCAAGAAAAAAAGGTTTTAAAAGAGGGCGTTGCTGACTTCAGCACATACTAAGATGGTGCTAGGAGGTAAGGTGAGACTGGCCCACTTTCTTTCATTAGATAGAGATGATGACCTTGATAAGAAACTTCCAGCAGCAGGGTATGCAGAAGAAAGTCTGATTAGAAAGTATTGAACAGACAATGGGAATGAGCAAGTGGAAAAAATAAGTATCAATTACCTTCCTCAGAAATGTGATGTAGTGGGGAGAAGTACACTAGCAAAGGTGAGTTAAAGTGGGTATTATTGGTAGTTTGTAGTTTTCAAAGACAGGTACTAGATACGAAAGCAAGTTATACAATCAAGGAAATGAGAAGATGACAGCAACGATATAGGAGAGAATAAATAATATTAAAGTCTGTGAAGAGGCAAGAAGAGAAGGAATCTAGGGTGAGGATGTCAGCCTGATGTAAGAGGCAGGATGAGGCTGCCAAGGAAGGAGAAAGCAGTTTACTGGGAAGAGACACAGCTAACCTTGGAGCCAGTGATGAAACCACCAGTTTTAAAATTACAAAAGCAGTAACAATACTTAGAAGTAACACCGGTAAATATAATGAGATGTCTGCCTGGGCCCATGAGCTTGGTTGTGGTACAGTAGCAATGAGGCCAGGGGCTTGCTTGTAAAGGACTGACCTCTTAATGACACAGTTAGCTTCACAAAGAGAAATACAACCAAGGTTCATCAGAAACCAGATTTATAATGGGGAAAGCATGGACAAGTCACATGTAAGCTCAAACCAGACAAAATCCCAGCATAGATGTGGGGATGTGGTTAAGAAACCCCAACCCTACCTGAGGAACTATTGCCAACCAATGGCTGCTGGGAGGGGGAAGAGTCAGTCTCTTTCAAGGGTGTGATTCTTGGTGGGTTAACCTGGCTTCAGTGGATGGACTCACATTGAAGGACATTTGGGGACACAAATTAGACTCTATAAGTATGTGTATGTATATACATATATATATGAGAACATTAAATTGGATGGAGGGTAGTAAGGGGAGGTGTGGATAGTGGAAGGGATCTAAAGATATGATCAAAATACGTTGTATGAAAATTGCAAAGACTCAATAAAAAATACAACTTGGAGGATGAAAAAAAAAAAGTCCGCTTTAAAACTGTATGTTTTCTGTGTCTGCATCCAGCACTATGGAAAGTAAAAACAGCCTATATTCATCACAGATAATAGCTCCAAAATATTATATATGTGAGCAGAAAGAGTAAAATGCAAATTATATCAAGACATTTTATAAGAAAGCAAGACATCTCAGTTGCTGGGTCTAACTTTAAAGAAGGGAATGGGTTTACTGGAATGTCTAAAGTAGGTGGGTTTAGCTGAAAATCAGGAATACATACCACACGCAATTAAACTTCTCCAATTCTGTAGGTGAAACTGTGTGTGTGTTGAGTACATGTATGTGATGGTGGGAATGGGGTTTTGGTTGCCAAGGTGACTTTCCTTCAAGAAGAGAAAGCAGCATGCAGACTAAAAAAGTATGTGGAAAAGTATACTTCACTGAAGTCTCAATATTTTGAACAGGTGATCCCTCCGCTCCCCTCAAAGTCTAGATCCACCAGTCTAAGGTCAGACTTAAAATTCATTCCCCAATGCTTACCATGCACTAGGTACTATGAAAAGCATACAAGAGAGGAAACAGGCAGGATGCCTTTCCTTGGTACCTGCCCTCAAGGAATCATAGCTTGGTAGTGATGATTAATAAGCAACCACTGAGACACATCCAGCAGGTGTTACGATGGCAATGGTGGGGACAGCTGCAGGAGATACTCAGGAATGGAACCCAATTTATAGGGGTAGAGTACGGAAGAGAATTCTGAGATACTCAATATCTTAAGATAGTTAATTAACTATCTTTCTGAAAGAACAGTGAATTTTATCTTTTATATACTATTTAGTGGAAGTAAATTGTTTTAGGTAGAGACTGTAAAAAGCCTAGAAGTAAGAGTTAGCATGATAAAACATTTTTAAGAAACGGAAAAATTTGCTGCTTCAAACATTAAGGCCTAAAGATGGGGGAAAAAGATATGAAATTAGAAAGATAAAGAAAAGACATATCTGGTGGAGAGTTGTAGGCTTCAATGAGAAGTCTAAGTGTCATTCCAAAGGCAATGCAGAAATGCTGCAGCTGGCTTTAGAAGCAGGAAGATGACAAGCTGTGTAAGGAAGACACACCCATCATCACCCCATAAGACAATGCCAATGTTCTCCCACATCATAGTGAGGATACAGGGAAGTGGATTAAATAAGGTACAGGAAGTTGGTTAAGAAAAAGTTTGGAGTCAAGACTTTGAGACATACTGATCACATGAGAGGGAGTAAAAAAAAAAAATCCATGTCAAAGTCAAGGCCACTCAAGTTTCTAACCTGGTTTCAAGATAGGCAACAGTTTCATTGGAAGAGGACAAAGAGAGGCATATTTGGGACAAAAGAGTTTGGAGAGGTTTAGAAAATGGACATGTCTAAAAGGAATGAGGAATCAGGGCTTCAGGCCCAGGGCTGTGGGGAAATCCTGGACTGGAACTTCTAACATGGGGATCACTAGCACCCAGGTGATGTAAAGTCCTAGGAGTGAATGGGAGTGGATGACAGCCAGCAGAGTGCACCAGTGAACAGTAGGATAAACAGCATTTAAGGGAAAGCACAGGATGCTTAAAAAAGTGATCAAGAAAGAAAACCCTAAGAGTATGTGGAAGGAAGAAGAGGGTATTTTGAAAAGGAATTAAATCCACTGTAACCTAAAAACTAAATTTAAAAGCAAGACAGAAAACCAAGGTCATGCTACTTCAGGACTTTAAAAAATAATATACATGCTACAGAGTTAGAGAACTAGATGTGTTAAAAATATCATTAAAAATCTATAAACACTGAAAACCAGTGATCAGAGTAGGCATTAAAATAAATGTGTGATTCTCTATTTCAGTGGCAATAAATTTTCAGGACAAGGTCATGCAGGATCATCAACAAAAACTTCTCAATGGTAACTATACGAGCATAAAAACATACATGGCTGGCACACCATTGGCCATGCAAATACTTGCTGAATGCCAGCACTAATCTGCAAAACCAAGTACAAACTCTGGGCATCAATGCATTCTTCTACTAGCCTATAAGTCAATACTGATTTATCCCTGGAGAACAGGCTGATTTTCTGAGTTAAAATACATACAACATAAAGACAAGGTCAAAGTACAAGGACCTTAGTCCTAGGGACTGCAAATATAAACTGTCATCTGAGACGTGGAAATGAGGCAAGCAATGACTTGGGCTGTGGATCCTATCCCACTTCCTACCATTCACCTCTTTTCTTTCTCTCCCTGTCATCTTTTACTTCCTTTGTTTTTTCTTTTTCTCTCTCTTGTACCTAATTTTGACAGTCACCACTTCAAAAGCTTAGTGTTGTACTTCTTGCCCTTTATGGTACATGAAGCCTTTCCTATTACAAAGCTTGCATCACAACTCAGTATCTGCCTTTAATTTTTATGAACTGATTCTTATACTTTTCTTAGTTTATAATGGATCTGGAAACTTGCATTCCTGTATTCCTATTACATTGCCTACTCTATCAGTCAATATAAAATATAATAACAGATTAGGGACACATTAAAATGGAAAGGATACCCAAAGTTATTATAAAAATTAAATGATCAAGATGTATGATTTAGAGTATGAATAACAGCCAAATAGGAAAATAAAAGATATAAAAGAAAAAAACTGAAAATAATGTTATGTAGTTAAAATGTTATAAACAGGTTATTTTGGTATAAAAATTCATTCTTGAATTCTGAGGACTATAAGACATATCCTTGCTATAAAAGATACAGAGAGAAATACAAAGTTTGAAATCTTAACTTCCATTTATTCTGAACTTACAGTTGCAAATCCTTTAGGAATGATGATTAATCAGAACTATTAGGAAATTAAAAAAAATATTATATGTGTATGAGTATATTGCTTGCATTATGTAAGTGCACCTGTGCCGTATGATGCCCACAGAGGTCTAAAGAAAGCATCAGATCCCATGGAACTGGAATTACAGACGGTTGTCAGTCACCATGTGGGTGCTGGGAACCAAACCCAGGTCTTCTGCAAGAGCAGCCAGCGCTCTTAACCTCTGAGCCATCGCTCCAGCTCTAGAACGACTAGGAAAATTTTAAGACGAAAATTGTATCTGGCTCAAAATATGCCCGGTCAGTACGTACACTTACAGTATTCTTTAGAACAAGTTCAAAGACTACAGTTTGAAAAAACTAGTGGTAAGTTGGCAGAACAAACGAGGAAATAAGAAACACAACTGTTGATAGGTGAGGTATGCCTTTAAAGGTCAGAATGCTAAGGAGGATGCCGCAGATTGGGTCTTCAATGTCTCCCAAAGGCCCAAGTATTAAAGGGTTGGTCACTAGTCTGTGCCACTACTGGGAAGTGATGGAAACTTCAGGACGTGACTTAGTAGAAGGGACTCAGGTCACCAGTGAATGTCCTTGAAGAGGCTACTTAAGACCCTGGCTCGCTTGCGTGTGCGCGCTCTTCTACGCCCGCACCAGTCTCTCTCTGCTCCCCAGCTACCAAGAAGTATGAATAAGTTTCCCTGCCTGCTGTGCAGTCTTGCTAATAATTATTGCTCCTTACACAGTCTCCAAAGACAACAGGCCAAGTAACTAGATATAAATTCTTAAAACTCTGAGTTAAACCTTTTCCTCCTTTCAAAGTTGATTATCTCAAGTATTTTGATAGCGACAGAAGGTGACACACGAAATCTTTTTAGAGGGAGCATAAAATACATAAAATGATAATCAACATCCTAGTTTAATGAAAGGATGTCAATGAATGATCCAGACTAAAGGGACAAGTAAAAAGCATTAGTTTTACCAATAAAATCCGTGCACCCTGAAGAATCTTTTTGGTTCTCACCTAACTATAAACAGATTATTCCAACAAAAGATTATTTGCTGTCTAGATCACTCCCTTAGATATACAAACTCCTGCTCATTCCTGATCCTGATTCACTCACTATCATTTGACTAGTTTATCAATGACATGAGAAATATAAATAGCCTTTTGGGTGAAATATTTCGAATAAATTAGAAACCATGAAGAGTCCTGTGGAATTATTTCTATGAAGTCTGCTGTCATTTCAGCAACTATAAACATAATATGATGCTTATGATAGGTTGTTTCACATTCGTTAAAAGAACATTTCAAAATGGCAAATTTTTTACATATAACCAGTAAAGCCAAAAGTTTATACAAATTTTAGTAAACATTATAAATTCATAGTATCAGGAAGAATATGAGCAAGAATTCCATAAAAATAGTAGAGGGAAAATAACTCATACTTTCATTTAATACCACAAAGCACTAACAATCCACATGAAATTCTAGGTGTTAAGTCAGTTCTCTTGCGCTTATTTCATAACTTCTAACAGGTCAAAAGAGTAAATAATCTCTTCTCCAAATTTACTAGAAGCAAAATTTCCAATCAATTTCATTAACTTAACCAAAATCAATGTAAAAAGCATTACTCAAAATAATAAAAGAAACTATAGTACAAGGCAGTGAGAAATCAAGTTTACAAAAAATGAGAGGGACACTGGCTGGAGACCTTTGTTCCAGCCCTGGGGAGGCAGAGGCAGGCAGATCTTCTGTGAGATCAAGGCCAGCCTGGTTCACATAGTGACTTCCAAGCGGGCTGAGACTAGGGAGACCCTGTCAAAATAAAAAGACAAAAATTTTATCTGGCTCAAAACAGAAGTGTATTCCATTATTAGGAAACAAAAACACTGGTAACTCATAGCAAGGAAAACCAAAAATACAGGTGGGAGAACAGTTAAGCATATACCTCAAACTGAAGTTGACATTTTTTTGCAGTGCTGGGACTTGAACCTAGAGCAATATGTATGCCAGGCAAGTGCTGTATTACTGGGCTACATCCCTAGCCGTTCAACATGCCTTTTATAAACAAATGTGTTGTGACACTGAGGCTCTTTGATGCTAGTATTTCCTTTTAATTTGGTGATCTTGAAATATTCATCAGTTAGGCTTTAGTTGAAATGTAGAAACTACATATAGGTAAAGAGAATTAATAGACCTATCAATTGAGAACAGCATAGTAACACATAAATCTAGCACATCAAAAAGTTAGTTCAAAGTAGATTTGCACAATGAAAAAGCTTCAAATGCAATCACAATACTAAGGAATAAGAGGAAGTCTGTGCTGTTACCAGTTCTGACTTGAAAAGGACAAAAAAAATCTTAAAGAATTAATAGGTCTTGCAGAAGAAGACCTCAAGCAGTGTGAAGAGGTCCTTTTAGGGCATGTGTGAACCGTGACACCGAACACCTCAACACTACAGTACCTCAAAGAAATCAAAGAACGTCTTTATCACAACAAATGATCAGCAGTTCACAGAAAACAAAATGTTTTAAAGAATTTTTGGTATGCATAATTTTGTAAATTACCTTTTGCTGTTGCATTTAACAGTCATAAGCAAGTGTTTAAGAAAAATGGTAAGAAAAAGTTTTACATAATTTTTCTATAATTGACTTTGGAATATATGCTAATACTAATATAAATTAATATTTTAAAGTAAATATTTCCCAGCCTTACTAAAGTAAATGGAAATAACTGAACACCCCATGTCTTTGGTTGTTCCTTCAGACATTACACTAATACAGGTGCCTCCAGTACGTCCGATTTCCCATTCCACCAATTTTCCTTTTAAGCACATAATACTATGCATTTAATTTAGTTGCCCACTTTCTTCTCTGCAATTTGGAGGTATCTTCTTGAAACTTAGACCCTAAATTTTATGTTCAATATGATCAACCTATAAACGATCATCATTTTCATCATTTTGAAGATCCCAGTACAAAAAAGCACAAATTCATGAAACTAAAACCTCCTTTAAGCAAAGGAAAATTCAACATAATTCAAATATCAAAACTATTTTAGCTACATAGATGTTCAGTAAGTGAAAAACAAGTGCTATTTAACCTCCAAATTTTGCTTTCAGACCTCATCTGCTGATTATTAAAAGTAGTCCCATGAGCTAAAAACAACTCTGGAAGCTAATGGAAGTGACAACTATTTTAAGCCAACTAGCAAAATGAAGGATGGTGAAGGTTTGTTTCCACTGAGTCCCCTAGGGGCTACCAAGCCCAGTTCCATCTCTATAGCTCCAGTGGAGAGATAATCTTGTTATAAACTGGCAACACTAACGTACACAAAAAGGCCCACAATTCTAAAACATGTAAATTAACAGTCTCTAACTGTACTAATCTGATAACTTTTTATTTTCAAAATTATGGCATATTCACTGCAATAGCCAAGACAACGTAAGTGTATTTCTGAGCTAAATAAATAGCACTGTCTGCACAAGTGACTAAAAATAAACACAATAAAACTTACCTTCATTGGGAGATGTTTTCAACTTGGTGCAAATTCCATAGACATCTCCATAGCTTTCCTGTATTTTTCGTAATGCATCTGTGGACCTGAGCTCCATGAGAGCCCGCAGTTCTGCAAGCGTAATTCCAAAGTCTCCATCATGATTAGCTTCTTTCAAAGAGTGTTTCACACCACTATATGCAACTGAGTTGTTTGCCATGTCGCCCATTACAAGTATAATTTATTATGAGGAAAATGTTTCCCAGGAGAATCAATCTTCACTCGATATACTTCCAAGATGGAGATCTTTTAAATACGAAAATCTTTCTTAAACCAAACATTCATTGTATGACTCTGTAAAGTAGGATCAGCAGCAACAATTCCCAGAGAAGTATCTTGACCTTTGACCCATGACTTGTTTCTTCCTATCAATCATGAGATGCATACATCTGTAAGAAAAAAATATTTAGAAATTATTAGGTCCATCTGCCTAATATAATATTATGCACATAAGCATACTTTCCAAATGCCATCAGGTAACTAATCAAAGTACACTATTTATACACGTATTTGTAAATTGTGGTTTTATGTGCCTTTACATTTTTTTTGAAAGACAAAAGATTCAAGTATAACTCTGAAATAAAAACACACACATCAAGTCATTAGAGTTGATTATTAAATGAGAATGCATTGCATACTTCAGTATTACTGTTACTAAAGTTGCTGGTTCTAAGCACTGAGTTAGCTGCCTTAAATTAATCTCTCATTTAGCCTTTTTTTTTTTTTGGCCATGGCGTTCAGATAGAGCTGTTTCAAAAACTCTACCCTATCTCATTTATCTTGTCTTCCTATCTTTATTTTTTTTCATTTTTTATTTTTTGGTCTTTTTGAGACGGTCTCCTTGTAGCCCCAGCTGTCCTAGAACTCACTGTGTAGACCAGGCTGTCCTCAAACTCACAAAGATCCGCCTGCCTCTGCCTCCCAAGTGCTGGGATTAAAGGTGTGTGCCACCACATCCGGCCTTAATCCTCTCATTTAACTATTACAATTAATGATTATGATTACTACTCCTTACCCCCTCTACCCCCCCAGGAAGAGTACAGCCCTGAGAAATTGAGTTTTCAGCTTACAAATAGCTGAAATATCTGAGGCTGAACTGTCCCCAAGCCTGAGTTCCTTTTCATACCTGGACCTAGCCCTTGAAATCTTTTGTACATATCAAATAGCCTGTGAAATGACAAAAAGCACAGCAAGCCTCTAGTATGCTTTCCAGCAGTTCTCCTTGGCTACTCTGCTATCCCTCTGGCTTTCTAAAACCGTCTCTCCACATGATTTCCATCATATCCCCACCTCAAGTCTTCTGAATGTCAAACTAAAGAAGTTCTCTATCCTTAGTCTTTTCTGTTAATTTTCTTTGCTCATCTATTTTCTAAATTACTTGGTTCATTCATCAACTGTCATTATTCTCTCTCCTTCTACCTACACTAGCTCTGAGAGTAGGGTCTGCTCATTTGTATATTCTGAGAATCCAGAATTATGACAGACCATGATAGAAAATAAAACAATGAATATAATAAAATATAAACATTGACAGTAAGGTGAGCAGGGTGGTGCATGCCTTTAGTTCCAGCACTTGGGAGGCAGAAGCAGGCGGATTTCTGGGACATCGAGGCCAGCCTGGTCTACACAGAAATAGCTAGGCCAGCAGTGGCTATAGGCAGACTGTCTCAAAAATGCTAAAACAAACAAACAAACAAAAAAACACTGACAATAAAAGTTTGAGAAACAAATGAATACATTGCCTCAATTTCTTCACTATATTTTCAATTTCTCTTATTCTAACCTAGCTAAAATGACTTGCCAATTCTTCTTCCTCTACGTTGCTAAAGATTGGATTCAACCTATTCCCTGACAGCTGCTCCCTTCCAGTCACCACCACTCTAAGTACCCAGGCATGAACTCCTATCATCTTAGATACCATTCTCTCCTGATTCAGTCACTTGCTGCGTCTGGTTAATTCTTCCTTTGGTAATATCACCTGTATCCAGCTTTTTGTACACTTTGCTACTTCACCTAGTTAAGACAGGTGTTGTGACACTACTAAAACACAGGAAAAAAAATGCAGTACCAGTGTATATGCCTGTTCAGCATTCAAGTTCAAATTTTAGTTACCTGAATCAACTTTTCTCCTTCCCAAGAAAATCTATCTCTAACTATTTAATAATGTTAATAATAATAATAATAAACTATGTGACAATTGGAAAAGAAATTGGCAAGTATAATTAATTTTATCTATTAAGTTGCTATAGGATGTTTGCAAATCATGGTTTGTGATCCATATACTTCAGCAGACATGGGAGTCAACTAAGGCTCATTGAAATACAAATTGCAGGACCCTATCTCCAGAGTTATAAGTTTAGAGAGTTAAGCCTGGAGTCCACAACTCATACTTCTATCAAGTTTCCTGACAATACAGATGCTATCTGTTCAGGGAGCACACTGACAAGCACTGGGATGAAGAGCTGACTGAAAATGTGAAAGTTTAGACCAGTAGAGTTGAGGATGACTGACTAAGAAAAGTTTGGTTGCCTTGGGTTAAATTTG
The DNA here is from genome assembly GCF_000622305.1 of Nannospalax galili. NCBI lineage: Eukaryota > Metazoa > Chordata > Mammalia > Rodentia > Spalacidae > Nannospalax > Nannospalax galili. Next base: position 4,577,284 of record NW_008331484.1, on the reverse strand, counting down.
CAAGAATAAAATAGCAATGGGTTCTCTAAGGCATTTTCTTTCATTGCCTTCTTCCTCCCACTCCATAAACCCTACACTTGCCCAATTATTACCAAATTTAACTTATCTCCTAGGTAAAGTGGGTTCCCACCTACTCACATCAATTATTATAATAATCAAGCTCAAAAATTAGACTATGTAGCTGTTTGATAATCTTCAGTTTCCATACCTAAACTTTGTTGGCTGGAACATCACACCAACTCTAACATAGATAATTTGTCTAAGAGATAAAATAATTAAGATACTTAAGTCTGTGTGGTGACAAGGGCATGTGTGTCCATTTGTCCTTTGGTTTCTATAAAGAGATTTCCTCCCTAACTCCCGGCCTGCTACCTCACCAATTACCACTGAGATAATGATGTGTCTAAGTGATTTTCCGAGAGGAAACAGATAGAGACTTCTTACCCTCTCTGCCTCTTAGGAATGAGATCTCATATATTTTACAACGAAATTTAAGGAGCAGACCCCAAATTAAAAAGCCCACTGTTGTTCAAAGTGCTTGGAATAGAGGAAAGTGCTTGTTATAAGCTCCATGTCAGAAAGTCATTGATGTTGTGCAAAATCATCTTCCATTTAGACGTCATCAACAGTAACACTTTTTCTCTTTTTTGCGGACAGTATAATTTGTAAGTATTGTGATTATATTCACTCCCCCACTATCATCTGCTGTTCATTTCTCTCTAAACTCTTTCCTCTTCTCACCTAGTCCCTCAGTGGCTACACTATTATGAGAAAATGATACCCCCTCTTCTAGAAATCATCAGGAGTATTAATTCCTAGGCTGGAGAGATGGTTTAGTGCACTGGCTGCTCTTGCAGAGGACGTGGGTTCGATTCCCAGCACCAACATGGCAGCTAACAACTGCCCCTAATTCCAGTTCCAGGGGATCAAGAGACCTCTTCTGACCTCTGTGGGCATTCCACAACATGGATGCACCTACCTACATACAGGCAAAAATACATCCCTATAAACAAAATAAAATAAAAATAATAGTAAAGGAGTGTTAACTCTTCAGAAAGGGGTGGAACCTCCCAAGTACGTGCTCTACCCATGGTGGACAGTTGGAGGGCCCGATCTTGTGCAGGTGCCCACAGATGCTATGTATTCATGGTTGCAATGGCAATGTTGTATCTAGATGACAACTATTCATGACACTCTTCCCCATCCTCTGTCTCTTAAATTCATCCACCTCCCCCTTCTGTGATATTCTTGGGGGGGGGGCTGAGACATTGATTCCATTTAAGACTGAATGCTCACCAATCACTTACTGTTAGCATTGTGACCAAACATGAGATGAGTCTACATCAGTCTCTGGGTATGAACATAAATATTCAGAAGGCAGTTTGCTAACATGTTCATTTAAAGAAGCAATGATAGCATTTTTTTTTCATTCCTAGGTGCCAATATTTTTCTTTTCTTTCAAAAGAATGTAAATAAGAGAAAAAAATGTTATTTATTGGATGCCCTTAAATCCCTCAACAAAAGGGGTAGTAATTGAGCTAGGAGTAGAAGGCCATGCTGCTTCCATTATACTGCCTCCACTTTAAGTTTTCACATCTTCTAGATCATAATGGAAGTTTCTTTAGTTCAAAAATAGTTAAATAACACTAATGACACCAACTTATATAATCAAATAAATACTGAAGGGACACTGCTGTGGATTTTTGTTGTCAACTCAACAGCCCTTTCCCCCATCTTTTGGCAACAGCTTCCCTTTTGGTTTAGGGATCTGTCCTTTCCTAACATTAAATCTGAACTGGGTTCCACCCTAGAAAAACATACCCTCATTGCTTTCATGGATTCAGAAATGTGAATGAGATTTGGAATGGACTAATAATGAACTATTAAAAACTTGTTCCTTTTTTGCTGAACTTAAATCTAAGAAAGACACAAGCAGCCACTGTGGTCATCTAGTATCACACAATTCAATAAGGAGGATGTGGACTGATGGATGGATGGGCATGTGTCTTTTAGTCCTTGAACATCCTATAAACTCTTGGTTTAAACATGACTAAAGTTTCTCCTATCCTTGATTTTATGAGCAATTTGTCAATAAACTGCCATTAGATTTGAGTTTTCTATTATTTTGCAATCAACAGAGCTTTGATAAATTACTAATCACATTCAATTCCACTACACTAAACAGTTTAAGAAAAGGATGTTTAGGGAAAAGCACCAAATACAAATTAGCTAGCAACTTTCACAGTGGACTATCTGAATTACTGATGACCTACAAATTATATATCAGACTGTTTTCTATTTCTAGACTGTCTAAAACCTCTTCTTGCCATTTCCTTCTTTACTCATTCATCTAATTGAGTGATTGATAAAAATGTTAAGGACAACAAAATTTTGATTTATTTGTTAGCCTCAATGTGACAATCATGTAAGAGACAGACTATTTTAGATTCATATGTAAGAGAAACCAGACGATGTCTTCTGATTCTCTTTGTTCTTCAAAGAAATTTTATCTTCCATTTGAAAAGCTTTAAAAAAAAAAAAAAGTTTAAGTGGAAGCTGAGACCTCAGAAAAAGGATGTTTTAAAGAAAACACAAAACTTTATGTAGGACACTCAGCCTATGAAATTTATCCCAGAATAAATGACATCCCTGATCAAAGCACTGTTGGTAGTCTTTGAGGTATTATGGAAAAAGACAGGTGTAGTTGAAGACCAGTGTTGAGTAAATGTGGTCCAAAGGAGGAATAAGGTAGATTCTTATCACACATAAGCTTTCCTATGATTGGGCAGGGCCCCCAAAGAACACAAAAGGATGACTATGAGGGGTCACATAACAAGTGATGCTCACTGTTAAAACAATCTCAATTACTTCTTTTACAAGGTCGACTGACTTAAAGACCATGAAGAAGCTCTATGAAAGTTATCAAGATTCAACAGTGACAACCAAAATTTAAAAACCACTTACAAAAACTGAAAAAAATAAAGAGCTAAACAAATTATGAAATGGCATACGTAAAATAATTTTAATACATACAGCAACATCAGATTCTTACAGGTAAAACAGAAAATATATGCCAATTCAACTAAGACTATCAGTTACAAAGCCTAAAAGGGGGGTGTTTCTACATGAATTATTGGATTCTCAATTCCTGAATGAGTCTAAACTTTTATTAATGATCTGAAGTTGTGAAAATTGCATTTATTCATTCTACCAATAATTTATAGCTGGGAAATCAGGAAATATGTTAAATAACAGGATTAGGATCCAAATAGACAGATGGGAATGAGGCTAAATTTAATTCATACATAAGTATAATGTTCCTATACTAACTCCCCAAATATAACTGTACACATTTAGTGTTTAAGAAATGCATCAGCATGTAAGACAAAGGTTCAATTTAGTCAAAGCTAAATATGCATTAACTTGACATTAATCAGCATTATCTGTTAACAGTATGGTGTCAACCTTAATCAGAATAATCACTAATTTTCTGGAATTGTTAAGCATTACATTTTATAAAACCAAATTAAAGTATTAACAATAAACAAGCTTTACAAAGCCTTCATTTTGCTAAGTAAGAACTATGAAGGAAAGAATCCAAGAATTTCAGGGATACTGGAGACAAAATTCAATTGCCCATTTTACAGCTACTGAAGTCAAACACTCATAATCATCCATCATAAATATGTTTGTAATAAAAGAAAGCAAGTATTAAACACAAAATCATTAAAAACAAGAACAGGTGACTAACATTTAAATCATGGAGTAATTCCTAACAATATGTAGGTTTTAAGAAAGCCTCTACCCACCATCCAGGGAAGTGACTGTCATTATACTCCAAAAATGAGTGCTGACATCCAAGCCATTAAACAGACCAAAGAACTGAAAAATAATTTGAGAGTGCAGCTTCTCATAACATAAAAGAATAAAGAGCATACCACACCCCCGTGTGTATATGTGTGTTAGCACACAATCAGTAAAATCATTCTACTTCCTATGCACCTAGACAGGCAGTTATGAGAATAAGTAACCTTTGTAACTGTTTTTGACAAATGCTATTGGCATTTTTATTGAGAGCTACTTTCTAAGTTAGAGAAACAACCTGTCCCACCCAGTCTTCCTCAATTATACTCAAATCAGTGTGGATAACCTGAACTCATCCCACATGTTTCCCCAAAGGACAAGATAGTATAATCACCACACATGTGAGCCTAGATCAAACACTACATTGAAAAATTACTGAAAGGCAGTAACTCAGTAAGAGGAACTATGATCTCTCAATGTTCTGCCACAAAGCCACTTTCTGTAGGAGGGAAATGCTATTTATCTGATCCATGCTCTCAAGTCTTGAAATCTTTCAACAATTGAGAAAAAATTTGTATGAAATGATAACTTACTGTATACTATTAGATAAAGCTGGAATAGTGGAAAAAGCAGGTGGTGTGATACTATATGTTTCATAAAATACACATGGGGGGTGTTGAGAGGGTCTCCCTGTAGTCCCAACTGGCCTGGACCTTGCTATGTTGGCCTTGATCTCACAGAGATCTGCCTGCCTTTGCCTCTTGAGTTCTGGCGCACATGTCTGACACTATACACTGAAAAATCATGAATCGTGGGTGCTTCTTTTACAAATTACTGTATATCCAAATATTTCATTAAGACAATGAAGTTACTAAGGGAAGATTCAGATTTGATATTACTCCGAATTTATGTTTTCTGCTTTTCAAGGGACTTAATTTTTAACATCTATACAGCTTAGTTAGAAAAATTAATTGCTAGTAAATGAAGTATATACATACAAATATACACAAGAAGAAATTTACCAAGCAGGATCTTAGTTACACAGAACTCATACAGCAGAAAATAAGCATTGTTAATAATGCCTGATTTATGAGTCCCAAAAGATTCATAAATAACATTCTTATATCTGTGTTGACTAAAATTAGTCTTACTCAGTAATTTACTTATCATTTGGTAGACTATTCAAAGCAGAGCCTTGGTACTTTAAAGGGAAGATATAGCTGTGCCAGGGTATAATCCAGCATGACCACTTCAGCAAGATCTCAGCGTGGTAAACAGATTATTAGAATACTGTGGGCACTAACTGGCTCTTCTGTCACAGGTGTTATCACTTAGCTGTAATGATTTATGTTACCTCTCTGCACCTTTCCCAGTGAACTGTGACCTAAAGGAAGGAGCTGTCTTACTCATTTTTAATCCTCAGCAGTGTTTGGGATATAGTGAGGGTTCAATGTTTATTGAACAGAAACACTTTTGTTTGCACCTTAGGCTAAAATCAATTTGAAAAAGAGGCTTTGCAGAAAAGTAATGGCAATTCAAATAAGAGAACAAAACAAAACCTTACAATATGTTTAATATGCTTAGGTATTACCAATTCAGAAAAAGTTAGTGTTTCAGTTTTCAAAACATCTTGCTATTAAAGATGTATCAATTTAACTTCCCTCTGAATTCTTTTCTATAACAGAAGTAAAAAAGTATTTCAGATTCTCAAATTAATTATACACTGTTACTGTCAATGGTTTTGAACCATGGTCCTAGAACTTTGAGGACTGGTCAAGTAACAATACTGTTTCAGTATTTCATAAATGACAAGGTTTATTTTTGAGAAATAAATTGTTAGTTATTTACACTAAATAAAAATATATCAAATCAGAACAGAAGTCAATTTAGTAAGAGATCCTAAGTAACAAAGAAACAACAATCCCATCTAGTAACAGCCATGTAATTAAACCCTCAACTCCTCAGGTGGCTATCATCCTCTGAAATGTGCTGCTTCTCCTTTATCTCCCCTTCCCAGATTAACCCACACTAACCTCTCAGTGCTCAGAGAAGCCACTGTTCTAGGTAACCAATGATCCTACTGTTCCCAAATCTAAAGAGCACGTCTGGTCCTTTTCTGGGACTGCAACCTTTGCTACTCTTAACTACACCCTCACTCTTGAAAAGCTGTATAGCCTTAATTTCCCTGTGGCTTGACTCTTATTCCCACCACACCACCACCTCTGGCTGCATGTCTTCACTTTCCACTGCTTGTTCCACATCACTGAATAACTGTCAAGGGAATCAGTGAGGAGGAGTTGGGTGATATGGTAACTGTTTTCATCTGGTTTTAGTCAGAAAAAAATGAGATTGGTTTATAGATAATAAAAATTTATTTGCATTTATGTGCAATTGCAAGTTTACTTTTGTTTTTCTTATATTTGGGAATTTCATAATTCAATTAAATCACATTATGGCAGTCTGGCTCAGTAAAAATGAAACACAAACACACAGAGAACTTTCTTAGCCCCCAACAGAGCTCTTATTTCTATTGACTTTTTATCTACAAAAATATATTCCAGCCAAAAATAAAGCAGGACTATAAGCTGGTCATTCAACCCCATTTTTGGAGCTTCTGATAATTGCCATTTCCAGCACAGATTGTTTACGTCAAAGTACTTAATTAAGAAAAGTACATAATAAAGTTTTAATGTGAATGATCCAAAGCGCAGGCATCTTGAAGCTTACTATAGACATGTTTGCCTTATGGTGAAGTCAGTTGATGGATCTTATTCCAAATGCCATGGACATTTGTTAGCCTGATCTTGCAAGGATATATCTATAGACTCAACAAACCACAGCTCCTCTCTGAATTTACGAAAGCCACAATACATTTAAAAGTTAATTCTACATACTGCAGATTTGTGTTTATCAAACTACAGTGTGCATTGGCACCTCTTATGGGTCTCTTAAAACATGAAATTGCTGGACCCTGTCCCAGAAATGTCTCCTGCTGACACAAAGCACAAGCTAAGAATTTACATTTCTAATAATTTCTCAGATGATGAGGATGCTGATCCTGCTCCTGGTTTGGTGAGCCATTTCAAGATAATTATGCCCTGAAATTTGACTCATGAACTGTTGGATATCCATCTTGGCCTGATAGTTTCTGGACGAAACAGGCAAGTTACTCATGGTTCTTCATTGTGCTATTCCTAATGTGCATGTATAATTGAAAACCAACTATCTTCTAAAAATACTCTGTGAGCTGCTCCTTGAACTGCTTTGGTTTTAATACCAAGTACACTGACTTTTTTCTTCTTAAGCCTTGTATTACACAACTACTGTGAATAATGTCCTTTGTTCAAAGTAAAAGCGTCTAAACACCTTAAGGAAGTGATTATAACAAATTTAACAAAATGCTCTAACTTAGGGGCTGGAGAGATGGCTTAAAGGTTAAGAGTACTGGCTGCTCTTGCAGAGGACCTGGGTTCAGTTCCCAGCACCCACGTGTAAGCTAACAACTGTCCTTAACTCTAGTTTCAGGAGATCCAAACCCTCTTCTGTCCTCTGTAGGCATGGTACAACATGCTGCACTTACATATATGCAGGTAAAACACTCATACACATAAAAGAAATAATAAACAAATGTTCTGATTTAGATGGCAACCTTTTATTTGAACCCCTAAAATGAACTATACTTTGGTCCTATTTTATTGTTCCACTCGCATTTTAAACCTTTCATTTTTACAGTAAGTTTCGTAGTTAAGGGTGAAAAGCTTTTCAAAAGCTCGAAAATAAAGAAAGTTAATTTTATATAATCCTGTGCAATTTACCAAATATAAGAACATACTATATCTCCGGTTAAATATGAGAACCAAATGTTCTATCATTTTCTAGTCTTACTGGTGTTGGAATTTTCAGCTATAGTCAAAGAAGAGATTTCTAAATTAAAACACTGTTTTTCCTTCTGTTCAGGAGTTAGGAGGCAATATGAGCACTTGAATGTCACAGCAGCTGCTCTCTCGGCCCACTTAGTTCTTCAGAGCTTCTATCCTGTCAGTTCACAAGAACCTACACTTAAAACGTTTAAGGAAACAGGATGCTCATTATGTCACCGAACAGGCTCACAAAAATAAAGTTGGCAATACAGAGGGAGGCATAACTCTTTTCTGTAAATTCACATGAGCTTTCTGTTCTATTAATTGAAAATTCTAGATTTCAAAGTTAGTCTATGATAGTTGACAGTCTTTTGCAATTTCCACTTACAGTTATTGAAGAGGTGCTCAGTAAATCAATACTCACTTTTATAATAGTTCAAATAATCCAGCTGAAAAATAAGCTATACTTTAAGAAGGTATTAGGCAAGAATTTGATTTGCCATCAGCTCAAAGTGCAAAGAATGTTGACATTAGGAATGTGTTGAACTGTAACTTACTCCATCACACCACTCTGACGATCCTCTAAGCTCTGGCTTCACATATTCCTGGACTTTCTTCTAACAGTTTAATTTGTATTCTAACTGCTATTAAAGGTCAATACCAAGCATGAAAATTGTCATCTGGAACTGCTCTACAGAATTGCCCTATCTTAAGATTTTCTTTCTGATACAACTTCTCTATCAGTTCTACTGAATCTTTTCATACTGTCTGACCTCCAAGGCCATCAAGATCCTTTCTCAACAATACTAGCTTCCTTTTTAAAAACTAACTTCCCAGTGTTCGATTTGCTCTTTAATCTTCTTCCTGTATCCAGCCTGGTAATGAGCTACCACCTCTTGAAGAGTCAAACCATCTGGATAAGCAACAATGAAAAAGTATTTATTTTACTTAATTTTTTTCATGTTTTAAAATAAAGTCTTTTTGTCTCTAATTGGCCTAGAATTTGCTATGAAGACCAGTCTGGCCTTAAACTTGAGACAATCCTCCTGCTTCTGCTTCCCAAGCACTGGGATTAATTACAGGCTTGTGCCACCATTTCCAGGACACCATATCCATTGAAAAACAAATTTAAGGGGTTGGAGGGATGGCACAGTGGTTAAGAGCACTGGTTGCTCTTGCAGAGGGCCCAGGTTCAGATCTAAGCACCCACATGGTGGCTAACAACTGTCCATAACTCCAGTTCCAAGGGATCCAACACCCTTGTCTGTCTTCCGTGGGCACTGCACGACCTGGGTGCACTTATACACATGTAGGCATTGCATTCATACACATAAAATAAAAAATAAATACAACAGAAAATATTAAAAAAAAGAAAAACAGATCCAAAACAGTTCTTAATTCTTAACAACATATTTGGTTCAGTAATATACAATACACACACACACACACACACACACACACACACACTTCAACTTCCCAGAATATATTCCTCTTGTAATTCCAAGTCTTTTCTATATTATTTCCTCTCTGAAAATAAGACCTCATTTCCTTAATTCCCATAGCAAGCCCCATCGACCACCTCAATACCTTTTCTGTTGGGTCTTTCACTTAGTCTCACCAATAAGCATATACATTTTACTTCATAAAGATCATCTCTTTTGCTTCTCCCCTAAAAAGTATGTCTATCCTGGATTTTCTTGACCCAGCAAGCTATCTTTTGCTCATCTCCCCTTTGAAAAACATCTTTCCTCAATGTAACTTCATTACTGATTCTCACTTTGAACCTGGTAAATGGATCCATCACTGAGTCCACACACTACTGATATAGTGATGACTGTTTATAGTGATTGATCTCGGGTGGCCCTTTACCCCTTGCCCTCCTCTATACTTTGGTCTTATTAGACAGAATTCTTCTATTCACTGTATCACTTAGTTCTCATAGAGCTCTAACCAATTTTTCTGGCTTTTAAAATCTTGGCCACATCCTAAATGAGGGCATCACCCAGATCTATCTGCAGGACTCTCTTGGCAACTCATGTAACATCATGCCCTACATCTATGACCTTGCTCTTGCTCCAGGTTACAACACAACTGTTAAGCAGCATCCCCACTTGAATATTTTGTAGCATTTCATGAAATCACTAATATTAACCTATCACTGACTCTTCTAAATTGTTTTTCTTCAAAGTTCCTATCCATCCCAAAGATATCTAAATGACTCCCATGTCCAAGGCTCTGTCTTCAAGAAGTTTACAGTCTAAATGAGGAAGAAAGGTAAGTGTATAAGCAAGTACACCAAACATCATAGAGAATCACAAAAGGCATGGTGAACAGGCAAAGGACAAACTACTAAATGAGTCTGTGGCATCAAGAATGACTTCAATACCTTACTTGGACCAGTAGTGCATGAGTGGTAAAAAGTTGAGAGCAAAGGTGTCACTGACCCTCTGATAATCGCCATGTACCTAACAAAGCAGCAGCACAAGAAAAACTGATTTTAAGATTAAAACACTATTTCTATCTCCAAAGAGTTTTGTGGTGGTTTGAATGAGTGTCCCCACCCCCATTGGCTCCAAGTACTTGGACACCTGGTCCCCAGTTTGTGGCACTGTTTGTGGAGGGTCGAAGAGCCTTTAGGAAGTATAGCTATGCTGGAGGAAGCACATCACTGGGGGTGGGCGTTCAGAGTTCTTAACCCTTGCCAGATTTCCTGTCTCTCTTTGCTTCCTGTGCCTGCTTAGAGAGGTGATGGCCTGGATTTCTGCTCCAGCTGTCTCTGCCACCATGTTTCCCTCGTTATTATAGACTCTCCCCCTGGAAACACAAAGCTCAAATAAACTTTTCCTTCTAGAAGTTCCCTTGGTCATAGTGTCTTATCACAGGCTCAGAAAAGTTAACTAATACAGGTTTCATAAAAATTAATCCTTTCTCCGGAACTACATCTTAACACTTCCTGTGGAGCAAGCTTTTTATTGTCTTCACAGATGCTAGTAGATTGCTGAACTGGATATAAAAGCATGTACGGGCAAGTTTAAATTGCAAAAAGTTAGTCCACTGAAAGTCTTCAAAACTCCCTAACAAAAAAAAGAAAATAAAGAATGGAAAGATGGCTCAGGGATTAAGAGTAGCTGTTGCTTCTCGTCCTGAAAACACGAGTTCAGTTCCCAGCACCCACACAGAGGCATACAACTTCACAGAACTCAATCTCCAAGGATTGGATGCCCTTTTCTGGCCTCCAATGGCACAGGCATGCATGTGACATACTCACATGTACATGTAAATTAAAAAATTAAATAACCAAAACAAGGTTAATACAGAACCAAGGAGAAAACATGTAGTTCTCAAAATCATTGGCTCCCTAATTCTTCCTGCTTTTTTGGTGGGGGATGGGGAGGTGCACAGGGTCTCCCTGTAACGCTAGCTGGCCTATAACTTGCTATGTAGACCATGCTGGCCTTGATCTCACAGAAATTCGCATGTGGAAGTCTGGTGCTAATTTAAAATTATTTTAAAATTAATTAATTTTAATATTTCATTTATTATTACTCTGATTTTATGTGTATGAGTATACTGCCTGCACACAGGTAGGTGTCCCTGTGCTGTGCAACACCCACGGAGGTCAGAAAAGCGCGACGGATCCCCTGGAACGAACTGGACTTACAGATGGTTGTCAGCCGACATGTGGGTGCTGGGAATTGAACCTGGGTCCTCTGCAAGAGCAGCCAGTGCTTTTAACCGCTGAGTCATCGCTCAAGCCCCTAAACATTTATTTTTATGTGTATTAGTGTATTGTCTGCATGTACACAAGTGCAGCTGTGTCAGGCAAGCTTGCAGAGGTCAGAAGAGGACATTAGATCTCTGGGAACTAGAGTTAGGGACCGTTGTTAGTCACCATATGGGTGCTGGGCATGGAACCTGGGTTCACTGCAAGAGCAGCCAGTGCTCTCAACCACTGAGCCATCTCTCTGGGCCAGCTGCTAACTTTTTAATAAGGACAACTGAAATCATTTTATAAGACAACAGAGATTTGTATCATCTTTTGAGAAGACCAGAATCAAATTTAATTTCCTTTCTCAGCAACTGCAGAAAGTGAAACTTAATAAAACAGGAAGATGAGGGTTACTTTCAAGATGGTGATGGAAACTGAGCAGCATCAAGCCTGTGAGCACTGAACCCTCCAGAGATCAATAGACCTACACACAATTAACAGTTCCCTACCGTCACACTGGTGAATTTTCCCTTGTGAAAGCTAGCCTATTCTTTTTTCCTTTTTATTAACTTTTCCTTCAAGAGATAGTAGTAACGCCCCTCTACTCTGACCCAACAACAAGGAAGTAATCCATGCCTCTATTTCTTTTGGAACTTTACATTCAGTATGTATTGTAAGTTCCTATGCAGGTAGTCTTTAAACCATAAGGTCTGGAGGCAGGATAGTCTGATCCATTTCTGTATCTCCTAGTGTCCACTCCAGCAACAGTACTTTGTCCTCAGACACTGTTCAACATAGAATAATTAAACTGGAGAACATGTGGCATAACATAAAAGGCAAACAGTGTGGTCCTTTAGGAAGTAAGGTACATTCTGGTACCAGAAAAACCTTTAGTCTCACAGAAACAAAGATTCTTCTAGCACTCACCCCTGAATGAGAACTGGGATCAAGACAGGTCTATAGCTCTTACATGTCATTCCAACACTTTCTTGAACTAGCTAAATGACCTTGGCAATTTATTCAGCTTCCTAATTTGTAAAATGTGAACGAATTGTTACTTGAATTATCTGGAATCATCCTACTGCCTTAGAGGCAATGCTGCTATACGTAATAGTAAGTACTTGATGAACTGTAATAGTTTTAACTCACAATAACACATTTTAATTAGTTTCCTGTCATATTTATGTCTAACTTAACCTGGTATTATGGAAAGTACACTATATATATAAATATATAAAATAGACAAAGTATTTGAATGCAATATACTTCCATATGACTCCAAATAGAATAAGAAATAAAAGGGATATAGAATTTCATAGCAATTAATCTCCAAAATACATCCAAAAGAATAGTAGAGTGACCACCATAATTTAAATCAGACATTTAATTATTGTATGTTTAAGATTTTAAATACAAATCTGGACAACTCTTTGTCATATATTTAAGAGGAAAACACAGAAATATATGTATCCAATGAATATAACCAAGAAGAATTCAAATACATTTAAATGGATAAAAATCAGCAAACATGAGAGAGAACTGAGTTGTTTGTTGGAGCAACATTATTATACTTTATAAATAAGATAAAAATATTTAAAAATAAATAATACAGATTTCTTAAATGCTCTGGATTCCATTTGCATAACAAAGGCTGAAGTAATGTTTTTTCAACCGTTAGACATTCTATCTACCAAATTTTACTAAAATTCAAAGTGCAATGAAATAGATGTTGGTCATGATCTCACATTGTCCTTTGGTCACTTTAAAGTGTTTGTTTCATACAAAGAAGGTATACTGAGCAGTAAGTACTAGAGTAACAATCTTAGTACATTTAATAACAAATGTGCTACTCTTACAGAGGACCCAGGTTCAGTTCCCAGCATCCATAGGGCAACTCACGGAAGTCTGTAACTAGTTCCAGGGGATCCCACATCTGTTTCTGGCCTCCACAGGTATTGAATGTACATAGTACACATACATACATGCAGGCAAAACATTCATACACACAAAAATAAAAACAAATCTTAAAATAATAAGGAAGTACAAGTAATCATATGCTCAATGCCAGTCTAAGTAAGTAAGAGTAAATGTCAAGAAAAAAAGAAAACTGATACAGTATATACATAAGATTCAGTCTCAGAAGAACCTTCCTAGAATCTGAACACAAGAAACCAAGTATCAAGGTACAGGCCTTTTCAGGGAAGTCAACAGACTTAGTCTTGATGGAAACATCTTGGTATTAAAAATGAAAATCCTTATATTAGATTAAGTCAAATGACATTGCCATTTCTGTAGGTGAAAACTGAATATCAACAATTTTACATAGTTAAATCCAGCTTAAGGAGCTGAGCAGAACATTCAAAACAAGCATCCTCAAAGGAGCAAAATGGAGCCCATGACTCAAGATCTGTGACCTTAAGTGGACTTAAAAAGAAAATTTAACTCAATGGAGGAAAAAAAAAAATCATGTGACACCGAGAAACAGGCCAGTCAACTATGACAACACAGACAAGAATACTAATCAGAATAGGAAAGCCTGGCCTTTGTCACCCAGGCAGTGCTAAGAGGGCTCTAATCACACAGTGAGGTGTCAGTAGTATTAGTGTCCCAGCTGGGAAGTGACTCACTGACAGCAGTTATAAGAGTTAAAAAGAATAGCCTAAGAAGGTACCATGCTAAGCAATTTAGGGGACACTGTATTATAGACCACACTATGTAATCTTCCCAATTCCCTATGAACAAGGTACAACAGTTATCACCAACTGCCAGATGAAGTAACTTGCCTTTGAAAAGTTAAGAAAAGACTAACTCCATTACACATTTCAACATACCACTAACCTTCTCATACTGTTCTGTATATAACCTACCTATGGGGAAGAGAATACGACAGGCAGGACTTGAGAGTCTGTTTCCGAAGATGGCTTAAACATAAATAAATGAGCCAGGAGCCAGGATAAGAAAGGAAGGAAGGAAGGAAGGGAGGAAGGAAAGAAAGGGGCTGGAGAGGACACCTCAGTTGGTAATGTGCTTGCTGTGTATGCCTGTGAGTACCTGACTTTAGGTAATCAGCACTCAAATAAAAGGGAGGAGTGGTGGTGCACATCTGGGGGTGAGAATAGGAGGGTCCCGGGGCTCACAGTCCAGTCAGTTTTTCTGAATTGAGCTCCTGGTTCAGTGAGAGATCTTGTCTCAAAAAATAAGGTGGTGGAGTTGGACAGATGGCTCAGCAATTAAGAGCACTGGCTGCTACTGCAGAGGACCTGGGTTCTATTTCCAGCACCCACATGGTGGCCTACAACTGTTCACTCCAGTTCAAGGGGATCTGATGCCCTCTACTGACTCTACGGGCATTGCATGTGTGGTGCACTTACATACATGCAGAAAACACACACAGAGAACAAAAATGAAATTTAAAAAATAAGGTGGACAGAAATAGAGGAAGCCACCAAACATTAACACCTGGCTTTCACAAACATATGCATGATTTAAAAAACTGGAAGGATTCCTATTAAAACCAGGAACCAGAAAAGATGTCCACCTGCACTTTTCAACATAGTGCTTGAAACTCTTGCAAGAGCAGTAAGACAAGAGAAGGAAATTAAGGGAGTACTAATTGGAAAAGAAGTCAAACTATCACTTTTTGCAGATGATATGAATCTATAACTTAGAGATCCCAAAAAGTCCACCAGAAAATGCCTAGAACTGATCAACACTTTCAGTAGAGTGGCAAGTTATAAAAATCAATCTACAAAAATCAGTAGCCTTTCTGTATACCAATAACAAGTACTTAGAGAAAGAATACAGGGAAATGCTCCCACTCACAAGTGCTACAAAAAATATAAAATATCTTGGAATAAATCTGACCAAAGACACCAAAGATCTCTACAATGAAAATTTTAAATTGTTAAAGAAAGAGAATGAGGAAGACACCAGGAGACGGAAGGACCTCCTCCCATGCTCACGGAATGGAAGAATTAATAGTGTGAAAATGACCATCCTACAAAAAGCAATATATAGATTCAACGCAATCCCCATCAAAATCCCCATGACATACTTTACAGAATTGGAAAAAAAAAATCCTTAAATTTGTATGGAAGCACAAAAGACCCTGGAGAGCTAAAGAAACACTGAGCATAAAGAGCAACGCTGGAGGGATTACTATACCAGACCTCAAAGTACACTACAGAGCTATAGTCATAAAAACAGCAAGGTACTGGCACAAAAATAGACACACAGATCAATGGAACATCACCGAAGACCCAAATCCGAGTACATTCAATTTCAGCCACCTGATATTTGACAAAGGTGCTGAGAACACACAATGGAGGAAAGACAGCATCTTCAACAAATGGTGCTGGCAAAACTGGATCTCCACCTGTAGAAGAATGAAACTAGATCCTTATCTTTTGCCTTGCACAAAAGTCAACTCCAAAGGGATCAAAGACCTCAATGTGAAACTGGAAACCCTGAAACTATTAGAAGAAAATATTGGCAGTAACTTACAAGACATAGGTGT
This sequence comes from Nannospalax galili, assembly GCF_000622305.1. Taxonomy (NCBI): domain Eukaryota; kingdom Metazoa; phylum Chordata; class Mammalia; order Rodentia; family Spalacidae; genus Nannospalax; species Nannospalax galili. The sequence goes on along the minus strand of NW_008331484.1, from coordinate 4,561,395 downwards.
AGGAAAGGATTTTCTAAATTGGACTGAAGTTGCTCAGGAATTAAGGTCAGAATACAACAAGTGGGACCTCATTAAACTAAAAAGCTTCTGTACAGCAAAAGAAACAATAAAAAAAGTGAAGAGAAAACCCACAGAATGGGAAAAAATCTTCACCAGTGACACATCTGACAGACGTTTAACATCCAGAATATATAAAGAACTCAAAAAACAAAGAATCGAGAAACCAAATGACCCAATTAAAAGATGGGCTAAAGATCTAAACAGAGAGATCTCAAAGGAAGAAATAAAGATGGCTAAGAAACATCTCAAAAAGTGTTCAACATCATTAGTAATTAAGGAAATGCAAATCAAAACCACCCTAAGGCATCACTTTACCCCATCAGACTGCCTAGGATCAAGAGAACAAATGATATCAAATGTTGGTGAGGATGTGGATAAAGGGGAATGCTCATTCACTGCTGGTGGGATTGCAAACTCGTGCAACCCCTACGGAAAAGTGTGGAGAACGCTTAAAAAACTAAAAATGGGGACTGGAGAGATGGCTCAGTGGTTAAGAACACTGACTGTTCTTGCGGAAGACCTGGGTTTGAATCCCAGCACCCACATGGCCACTAACAACTGTTCATAACTCCAGTTTTGGGGAATCCAACAGCCTCTTCTGTCCTCCTCGGGCACTGCACGACATGGGTGCACTTACCTACATGCAGGCGATACACGTATACACATAAAATAAGTAAAATAATTTTTAAAAAACTTAAAAATGAATCTACCATGTAACCTGGTTATACCACTCCTTGGCATATACCCAAAAGACTCCTCATATTGTAGAGACACTTGTACAACCATGTTTGTTGCTGCTCTTTTCACAATAGCTAAGAGATGGAAGCAACTTAAGTGCCCCTCAACTAATGAGTGTTTAACAAAAATGTGGTGTATATTTATAGCAGTAAAGAAACATGAAATAATGAAATTTGTAGGTAAATGGACAGATCTGGAGACTGTAATACTAAGTGAAGTAACACAGACTCAGAAAAACAAAAGACGTTATGTTCTCCCTCATATGTGGATCCTAGCACCAAATCTTTTAAAACTCTATGTCCTTTTAATAAGATGATGCTGTATAGCAGTCTCTTCTGCATGAAATAACTACCATCATCACGACTTCAGCAGTGCCTGATTGCTAAACGTCATTACAATTGGTCTTGCTGACGGGTGTGCTCATTCATTAAAGGAGGACCAAGCAGGGTCATTGGATCCTCACCAGAGTATCCAGTCACTCTTCCCAGCCAACTGCTCATAATTTGGCCCCAATCACACATGGTCTCCTGGATTTGGGGAGGGCTAAAGTATACAATCTGGGGTGGGCTAGGAAGAGAAGGCATGACCCATGCTGGGTTAAGGCTTTCCAGTGTGCATACCCTCAGGTCATTCATACACCTCAGCAACCCCTCAGTTATCTTGGTAAGTAAGCTCAGTAAATTCATTGGTTCCCCAGTAAAACTTTAACCAAACATTGACTTGACACTAGAACGTAAAAATAGTTAAAATAAGCATTGCTTAGTATCCCCAGGAAAAGAATTCTCACAAGAGATGGAAAATTTATTTGTTAACGCTATTATGTCTCATAATTATTAAAAAATAAAATGAGAATGCAAAGATGTTAAAAGGATACGGGAATGGAGATATTTTCCAAAATAGACAGAAAAAATGAGAAAGCCTAAGCAAGTGATGAAGGTCTGTGTTGGTTTGTTATGATATATAAAGGATAAGACAAAAATAATATGAACATAATCTTAAAATTTCTAAGGTCATCGTTTAGTCAACCAGATTAAGGAACAAAATATATATCTAGTCAAGGTTTATCTGAGAATATTTGTTTTTTTACCCAAGTTTTACAGCACATGGTAATTAAAAATACCAGACTGGTGGAACTAACCTTATTGGATGTTTAACAGCCATACTTGGAGGTCTGTACTGATCTGGTCAGAGAGACTTAAAATGCCCCTTGCCCTTCAAGGTCGACCAAGTTCCAGGGGACTATGGAACATCTCTCAAAATGTCTGGTAACTGTGGTGAGTCACCTGTCCTCTTGTTCAGGGAAGACATGGAGACCCCACGAGATGGACTTGAACCAGTGTCCAGTTTACAAAAAGGAGGGTCAACTCAGAGGAAACATCTCATTCATACTTCCAAGTGAAGCCCAAGATGGTCAAGAAGGACCTTTGACTCATCTTCCCATAGATGGAATTGGTAAAAGAAAGGAGCCAGGAGTTCCTCCCAAGCCCATGTGACCCCTGAGGAACAGTTCCTCAAACGATCTTAAGTGTAAAAATTAATTCATTTATTTGGGCCAACTGTATGGTCTTAAACACCCAAAAAGAAAGTATAATCAAAGAGTAAAGTCATCAGTATATTTCTTTAAGAGTTCAAGGGATTACACTTCCCAGACATTAGGCTTAAGTCCATATAAAAAGTTATTTAGACAATTATTTCTCATTGACGATTTTCTCCCTAAGCAGAAAGTGCTGCTCAAATGTAAGACTTCAAATCTTGGTCTCCATTATCATAGTGCCCACCTGTAGCTATGGGAGACAACCTGCTATTGTTCTAAAATGATAGTCAAATTTGTTTTCTCCCCCTATATAGAAGCCTTTGAGTGAACTGATACTGATTCTAACCACACCAATAGCTATCAAAATACCTGAAAGTAAATTCTGAATCCATCACTCTGAGTCCAGCCTTGGAAGACAAAAGAAAAATGAGGAACCCAATAGAGGGATGCTTTTGGAAGCCTGTGTCAAGAAATTCCAGTGGATTCTCATATGAACATTTGAAAATTGCTGTGTCCTTTTTCCTAGTTCCCTGTCTAGAACTTGTAGTGCTAATTACTTTTGCCTTTACTTCTTCACACACACACACACAAAGAGAGTTATGCAATTTGGGAGTCTTTTAGATAGACCCACTGAAGGGGTACTCCAAGTGCCTCACCCTGTGTCCCTGTTCAGCATGGAAGAAGCCAGAGTGGTCTGTGTCCAGATTCCCTATCCGCAAGTTGGGTTACTGCTTCAGAGGATGGTGTGATAAGAATAACAGGTAGGAACTGGCTAGGCAGTTAGGGTAAAAAGACTCCAAAGAAAAGTATCCAGTTTCTTCTCTAAAAGTTACAACGTCCTTGGGCCTCTTAGCAACATACTCAGTTCCAAAGGCCAAAAATGTCTAAAGTTTTTGGGAGCTTTTATCTAATCCTTAAAAGATTTTAGGGTTACCTCTTCAGAGGGGATGTGAGAGTAGCAAAAAGCCACATAAAAAAAGAAAAGAAGAAGAAAGAGTGTATGATGTTGTAAGAAAAAAGTGATGGGGAGATATGGGAAGAGTTGGAGGGGTGGGAGTGGCATGGATTTGATCAAAACACCTTATTTGCATGTATGAAATTCTCAGTAAATTATTAAAAAAAAACTGGGCCCAAAACTCTTAGAATAAAAATAAATTAAAAAAATCATTTTAAAAGAAATAAAAGAGTACCAGTGCACATACACATTTATACAACATATATACACAAATAAAAAATAAGTCAGTAAACTGACATTAAAATTTTTACATCCATCTCACGAACTTTGTTAGTATGAGTTTGAATGAAAACTCTAAAATGTACTTACAGAGTTTCAGAGTTTGCCAATCTACTACTATTTGTAAATCTGCTATGTGTGATAATTCCCATCCTATGAAATCCCTTTAGGGACAGCTAGTCCTCTTCTTCCCAAGAGGTGACAACACATTATCATCAGCTAGCTCCTCTTCCTTTATGAAATCTCTAGAGTACAATGAAAGCGCTTCCAAGAAAGATTCTGACCACGCTATCCTGGCCCCTTAATCCTTCGTAGATAAATCATCGTCTCTCTTGGTCTCACTTTTCTCTTGTGTATAGAGACAAGCCCAAAGACCTTTCAGTCTTCCTTCCCTAACCTTATGGCTATCTGTCTGATTCATGGACCACTCCTCCTTTGCCTTCCATGTGCAAATCTCTAGTTCAACATACTGCTCTGAGCATTCCTTCTTTGTGTCTGACTGGCTTTCCTATTTGCTTTCTGTCTTTCCCCGAACACTACCTCTATCCCCACCTCAGTAGAATCTGAAGTCCTGTACTCCTCTCCAGCACTCATTTAGGACTTTAGGTTTGAACCCCTCTTTACATGACATTGTGGCTCATACATGACACTGTGATCATACAGTCTCATTACAGTCTCATATGTTAGTATACACTTGTGGGATCGAAAACCTGTGCCTTTATCTGAAAGACCCCCATACACTTAAATAGTGTCAGGTTCAGATAATAACTGTATATTAGTATTTTCCTTTCCGAGTTCTGTCTCTTGCTTTCACTTGCTTGACTAAAACTATACCCTGAAGCCTGATTTCTTTCTCTTCTCTAAGATCTCCAAAAATCTGACAGAAAATTTTAATTATAACTTCAAACTTAAACCATGAAATTCCATTTCTATTACCGATTTTCTAGATCAGACTTTCAAACTGCTGTCCTAAAAAAGAGCTAATTGACAATACACTAACAGCTCCGCTGCAGAAAAGGTGGTTTCTATCAGCACAGTTCAACATGTTTCTTCAGCTTTTTCATGGCCTTGCACTCTTGAGAATCTTAGAGGGAAACTGTATGTCACATTTCCTGAACTTATTTTTAATCTCAATCTCCCACTCCCCCCCAGAACACCTATTAATATGCCCTGCAAACAGTTTTTCACAGAATACTCTGGGAAATGTTGTTCTACCCTTTCCTACTTCAGCCCAAATATCTTCCACTTATATATAAAGCAACTTATATGCAAAAGAAGAATGATTTCTTGCTGTATCTCTCCAATATTCATTCAGTTGCTGAGGGAGGAGGGGAGGAAAGGGAATATGCATATATAGACATTTGTAGCCTGCCTATGCCCATGAAGAGATCAACACTGGTGTTTTCTAACCCTTTCCACCTTACATTTTGAGACAGGGTGTCTCATTGAACACAGGCCTCTTCAGCTGGTTACGGACTGGCTGGCTTGCAAGCTCTGGGCAGGAATCTTCCTGTCTCTGCCTTCCAGTGCTGGGACTAGAGGTACACGCTACCGTATCTGGCCATTTAAATAAGTTCTGGGGATCTGAACTTAGGTCCCCATGTATGCACAGCAGGACTTTACTCACTGAGCCACTAAGCTTCTTAATTTTATCGCGTTCATTCTTTATATTCCTTCTTAAACCACTTAATTTCAGATCTTGCCATATATGAGCTAGAGATCAGGTATAAAAAAATGTTGATAGCAACACTTCAAAGCTGTCATAAGGATTAGGACTGAATGTGGCATCTTTCGTACTGGCTCTTTCAGGAGTACTCAGTATTTCTCTGTGATACAATCTGAAATCAATGCCAAATTCTGACTCAAAGCATGAGGATTTCTATTTCCTTGATAAGGAGAGCACTGGTATTATAAGTGTCAGCGTAGACTAGGTGTTTTTAAATGAGGTAAATAAGGAATGCTGATGAAACAGTAAGATATAGAGCAAGTTCTTACAGTTTCTCAATTAATACTGAATTTTCTAATACTGTGTTACTGTGTATTTTATACTTCAACTAGCCTACAAAATTTCTGAAGAGAAGACTGTCCTGTCCATTTATTTTTAATCTTTTACTGCTCTTAACATAAAAAAGCAAGTGTTAGCCCAGGCGTGGTGGCACACACCTTTAATCCCAGCACTCGAGGTAGAGGCAGGCAGATCTCTGTGAGTTCAAGGCTGACCTGGTCTCTACATAGTGAGTTCCAGGGCAGCTGGGGCTACAGGGAGACCCTGTCTCAAAAAAAGAGGGGGGGGAAAAAAAAAAAGCAAGTGTTTAAATACTATTTCCTTATCGATATCTAAGTTCCAGTTATTCCAGGCACAGAATCATCTGCTTCTATTTTTTTGAGACATTATATGAAGCCTAGTCTGGCAGGTAATTCATGATCCTCCAATCTCAGCATGATTTTGGGGACTGCAGGACTTAAAGCTGGTTTATTTTTATTTTTTAAGCCTTGGGTAGGTACAGTTCAATAAAACAGAAAAAGGGGGAGCTAATACCAGTTTTTTTTTGAATTGGCAAGGCAATGCAAGGTATTTTAACGAGGACAGGGATGGGTAATCTGTGCCCACAAGGCAATACTAGAAGCAAATTCCTTAAAATTGGGCCTGTGATGGCAAACATACCTCAAAATAGTGTTCCTCTGGCTTATTGCCAAAAGAAAACCATTCAGTTTATATGGTAAATGACTGTAAAAGTGATGCCGATAACAACTATCATTCACACAGTGTTTCATTATGATCCTATAATGCTGATGTTCACAAGATGAACATCTAATACAAAGATGTAAAATGTTTGAAAAACTTAACTTTTGGATGTCCCGTGGGATTCTGGTGCATTATTATTTCACGTTAGGGATGTTTAGTCAGTAGTCTTTGCAAATATTGCAAATTACAAAAACCTCCAAAATTTGAAGAAATTCTGGTCCCAAGCAATGCCAGATAAGGGATAGTCAAGTCAGTACTACTATTTATTTTATGAAAACTGAAGTGAGCCCAAGCTCACACAGCTATTAAGGGGCAAAGTGGGATTCACACCCAGGCCCTGTAGCTTGTCTTTACCTCTCCATCGCCACTGTCTTTACATGTATTTACACAGAAACAGGGTACTTGACCTCTCTGAGATGATCATCTATTTGGAAGGACAGCTATTCACTAAAATAAAAATAGCCTACCATTAAATGTGAAATATTTCCTTACATTACTGGAAATGCCATTTTACAGAAAGTGCATTTACTTGAATCAGATATTTGAGCACTTAAAATGGTCACATGATACGATAACTTAAAATCTGCAAAGTTCTTACAGGTATTCCAGAAACTCTATGTAAGCAGGAGGACAGTCATTTATTAAAAAGCTGACACTAAATGTCTTGGGAAGTATAATCTTGAAGCAGCCTGTATTTTAGAACTTCCATTATCAATATTTACTGGTAATATATTTGTTACATATTTACTGATATTTGTTTTTATTTACTCAATAGGTAAAAAACATTATATTACATTATAAAAACAAAACAAAGCTAAAAAAGGGAAAGAGACTCAGTCATTAAAAAATGGACAGGGAAATGTAAATTTGGTCTAGCAATAAGCTTATGTTAGCACTTTTCATAAGACATGTATGCAATAGTATGCAAAGAATCATTATATAAATAGGAATTTATATCATTCAGGGTTGAAATATACACAAGAGACTAACTCATCCATTTTGAAGGGCAACCACTTTTATTCTGAAGGAACATTACTAACCATTCTTTTAAAATTACAATTCTGAACATTTTTGTTATTGCTTTATTAACAATGAGACTAAGAAGCCCATCTTTTACTACTAGAGAGTGTGGTATGGCACAAGGCAGGCTCCTAAATGTTTGCCAAATGAATCAACAGAGCCACACTGGTGGAAAAAAACCCCACACAAATATAGAATTTGCACCTGTCTAGTGTAGAGCCGGCAATGAAGTTCTTGTACTACATTCTGGTGAAGTGGCCACTAATTGAGCTCAAGTTTGACCAACTATCAAAATATTTCACATGATTCAAATACTAAATACTATGAAGTCAGAAAAGAGACCTTTTCAGGCTTTCCTAGTTACCACTGTAATTTCAATCTGGGGAGAATACTGCTTTATCATAATGGACAAGCCAGGAGCCTTAGGTGTCATTATTTCAAATACCAAATTATGAAAAGGTTTTGGAAACTTTGATGAAGAACATTTAATATGGTGGCTCTCACTTGCAATCCTAGCATTCAGGGTGCTAAGGATTGCCCTGCGTTCACATACAGCTAGGCTACATAGTGAGTTCAAAGCCAGACTGGGCTACAAGGCAAGACTCTTTTTTAAAAAAGAATACTTACTATGAAAACCTATTTAAGCCAGAAGAATGTCTTTTTACAATCTTAGAGATAAATGTTAAATACCACATATTTCCTTATGGGAAGGAATGATGTACTACTGCCTAAGATGTAGTTCACCTGGCTTAGATCTTCTGTTTTACATTTGATAGGCAGGCAGGCAGGCAGGCAGGCAGGCAGGCAGGCAGGCAGGCAGGCAGGCAGACAGGTAGGTAGGTAGGTAGGTAGATAGATTGAATGAATGAATGAATGAATGAATGAATCAGGGGTTGGGGGCTAGGGAAGAAAGTTCAATGACAACTTCCCAGGCTCTTACCATCATAGCCAAGTATGGATTTTAAAACAAAAGATTTTCAGGGTTTTTTCCTCAATAATTTATTTCCTCAATTCATCTTGGATGCACAAAATCATATAAGGCATTGCAAAAGAAATCAAAGTTTATACAACTTTCTTAAGACTGTGTGGGCAATATTAGATATAACTGTATAAACTTGCAACAATCTCCAAGATAAGGTCTAAAACATAAGCATTATATTTCAACTTTAAATGAGTGGTATGACTATTGCTATAGATATGACTATTATATATAGATATGAGTGGCATTACAGGGTCAAGTGATAACAAAGTTTGCTACGGAATACAGTCTTCCCTAAGTGGAAATATTTTTTACTGAACCAAAGGTATGAAAATACAAATAGCAGTAACTCATTTAATTGCTGTTGCCACATTCATAAAACAACTTTTTGACTCCTATATTCTATATTTCCACCTTTGAAACAATTCTAATTTCCAATTCCCAGATTCATAAAGCAGGTTTTAAAATTGTTAATACAAGACACCAAAGAAATACTTAAAAAGGTGGGGGGAGGCAAATCATTCCTCAGAATAAAATTCTCTAGGAATTAGTATTCATCATAGATTTTTTAAAAAAAACTAGAAGTCATTCTCTGAAAAACAACCCTCCCCCAAATCATAGTGCTACTCTGAGAAATATTTCAGAATTTAAATGTTCACAATGATTTCACATATCCAGTAGAGCTAGGAAAGCACAGAGGAGAGCAGACAGGCGCTTCCTTAATCACTGCCAAATGATACTGAATACAGACCCTGTAGGATATTAAACACCCTGTATTTTACAAGGATCTTGGGCCCAGGTTTTGAGGTACTCCTATGCAGAGCCCAGCTGTTTTGAATGATTTATCCACAGGAGTTTAATTTCAATTGTGTGTAGGGAAGTGGGAGGCAGCGATTATACCGTCCCCAAATCTTTCCAGCACATTAATGAACATTTTTAAGGAATAGTTTCCAACTGAGATTAATTTGTCTTTCAAATATTCTCCTCTTAAACTCACTAATGGCACTATCTGATCCACAGTACTTTAAATGGAAGAACACAAGACCAGGCTTAAGTGGAGCTTAATGCTCTACTCACTTGAAGGCTCTACTCACTTGAAGGCTGAAGATGCCAGAGAAACAATGCACCCTTCTTGGGAGTCCCCTCTACTATCCTCAAAGGAAACAATAGTGGAAGAAATTCCACTTACTTCCTTGAAATGCATGAACCAATTCCTTCAACTCTTCTTACACTTGCTTTTCACAGGTCCAAAACTCAAATTAGTTTTCATTTCTTCTTCTCTATTGTATCAGAAAATCAGGTGTGGCTATTCAGAACGTCTGTGGACGAACACCAATTAAATTATGTATTTTTTATCCTTTCCATTGTTTTTATTCAAAAACCTAAATGAAGTCATAAAAGACAATTTCTGAATACTATAATGAAGGGAAAGCTTATAGACCCTATGGCAGACTACATGTTTGAAGACTGGGA